>NC_069387.1:124586106-124889136 GCF_027475565.1 Acinonyx jubatus
TGTTCAGTAACCTGTGTGGTTGGCTCTCGGGTGGGAACAAAAGCGTGTGAATACCACTAGGTCTGGGGAGGTGTGCTGGGAGCAGCGTCTGCAGGTCTTTGCATCCGTGGAGATTAACTCTTCAGAAGTTCCCACATATGCATGCATTTTTTTTTCTTTCAGTAGAAAACCTTATTTTCATTGCTTTTTACGAGTAGGCAAACAAGTCTTAAAATATTATGAAAGCCAGATTTCCAAACTCAGCAAGCCAGTTTACATCCCAGTCCCAGACAGTAAAGCATAAGATGCATTTGGGATCGCAGGGTAGGAACACAACAACGGACTCAAAGGCTGTGCGATGTGCAGGGGCTGAGAGCCCAGTTCGGGAGGTGGTTGGCTTGGGGATAAAGCCTGCCTCTCTTCCCCGGCTCTACCTTTCCACATTTCACTCTTCTCTGCAGAGTAGGGCTTCATAGTCTATTATCTGCAACTCCAAAACCCAGAACGCTCTGGAAACCAGAGGCATTTTTTCCATACATTGGCAGAAATTGGTTCGGTGGCTCAAACTGGCCCATAGGACACAGGACTCTTGTAGTCTTATTATTCCAAGTGAGGTTATCCCTACGAGTTGTTGCAGATGTGTGCAGGTGATTGATTACGGGCTTCTTCCTGCATCCTCTGTGTGTGTCCGTAATATACAGCAGTCCACTGTATCATCTTTCTGAAATGCAAACATTTCTTAATTCTGAACCGCATCTTGGCCCCAAGGGCTTATGGAAAAGGGATTGGGTGTCCGTAGTGTCAATCTCATAGGGTTGTGGACGGAGATAAAAATCAAGTAAAGCACTTAGAACAGTGCCACACAGCACATGGTGGACATTCAGTAAAGGGCAGCTGTCCGTGCGGTTAGTTTTGTGAGCTAGAGTCTTAGCCAGAGCTCACTGTCTGCAGAGTTGGGGGGCCGCGAATGGAACAGCCAGGTGGGGTAGAGAAGCCATCTGCGTGACGGCCGGCCTCAGCTTAGCTGAGACCACATAAAAGTAGGTCTTTGTGCTGTGCAATTGCGGAGAGCAGCCGTCATGCCCTCTTCTGGCCAGTGCTCCCTGTGGGCATGCTGTGCCCGCAGCAAGACCAGCCCAGCCTGGCGTGGTACAGACAGCCTACAAGCTCCTGGCAGCCTGAGCTGTCTTGTCACCCTCTCGTCCTCAGCGCCAGCTGGGGCACTCGATAACTGTTCACTGAGTTGAATCCCATCTATTGACTCCTAAGCAGATGCTAACTCTAGACCTGCTTAAGATGCTGCATTCGTGCGCAGCCCTGAGACACACATGCTCACACACACACACACACACACACACATTCACACACAGATGCATGCACACACACACCAAGATCCAGTCTGTATTTTGATGCACTCGGGGATCGGGAGAAACCAGCTTCTTGAAGTGGCACTCATTTTTCTCCTGCTTTTCTCTTTCAGAGAAAGGGACTTTAGGGAAAGGACAAGGAGAAAATGCTTTGTTTTACATCAAAGGTTACCCCATCTTTTGTGGACGAGAAGAACGGTTTCCCTTATGCATTTTTCCCCCTTTCTGGAGCCACTTTGCTGCCTGCCATCGGCTAGTAAACAAAGAGCAGAGGCGTGGCTGGCTTCAGAGGGCTCCAGATGTGGCCACCAGCCGATCCCTCCAGATGTGATCCACTTGAAGGACCAGAAGTCCCCAGCCACGTGCAGGAAGAGGCAAAAGGAGATGCCTGCAGAGACCCCCTGGTCTTTGCCTTGACTTGAAAAGTTCTTGGGCTTTGCCAAAACTTGCCCGTGCTTTTTACAACCAGGACATGCCAGACCCATCCTTTGCCCCTGGATTTTCACATATGAGCCCTCCCTGCAGGAGCTGAGGTCAGCTGAATTAAAAGCAAAGCATGCCTCTCAGAAGGCTGGGCAGCAGGGAGCTGGCATTGGGTTAATCAAGCCAAAAAGGGGAAAATCTGAAGACCAAGGGCTCCCTGGAAGCAGTGAAGGTAGAGCTGGAGTCAGCCAGCAGCGTGGGATATTTATTTTTCACTTCTGTGGGCCTGACAGGGAAAAGGGCTTCTTCCCCCTTTATGCTGAGAGAGAGGGAAGCTGGCCAGGCAGTGGCCTTGTGATTGGGTAGGGCTTAAGGGGGCTCTGCCTTCTGGCAGGGGCCACTGAGGCCGTGGAAGTTGCAGAGAGCCAGGGATGTGAGTGTGAGCAACACATTGCTGGGGGCTGCAGGCGGGGGAGAGAGACCTTGAAGATGACCATGAAAATGAATGGTGCCTCTTCAAAGGTCCTCTGTGGGTGAGGCTGGGTGGGGAAGGACGAGCTATAAAGAGGAGCAGTCCCTGGGTTATGGGTTGTGGGCTGAGTGGTTCTTCCTACTCTGTGAAGGGAAAGAAGCCATCAGGTATTAATATACTAGGTTTTTCAGCAAGTATTTTATTGAGCATGTACGATGTGTTAGGCGCTGTTTTAGGCAAGGGAGATACAGCGATGAACAAGAGAATGAAGACAAGATAATGTAAGCTTCGTGGAGTTTACATTTTGGTTGGGGGGGTGGAAAATAATAAGAAAGTCAACAAATACATAAATACTATCATTTCTGATTTGGATAAGTGCTAGGTAAAAAAAAAAAAAAAAAGCAGGATATGGGAGTAGGAAGGAGGTGGGTGTTCTCCCTGCTGCTCTTGACCTAATAGTTAACATTAATTGAGTGTTGACTCTGCACCACACATTTTTTTCTAGGAGTCTTAAACCTGTGGTTTATCACATTTAATCCTCATGGCCACTCTATGATCTGAATGGTGTTGTTCACCTGTGGCCACAGAGTGTGGCCACTCCGTGCTCTGTTTTTGTTGTGACACCTTCAGGATAGTTGAGGCTTGGAGCCACTAGACCCAGGTGACCTTGCTGAAACAGGGTCCAGCAGACATGAGCAGGGCTGTCTGACCTCAGAGAATTTCATCCAGGTCATCCAACCTTCCCACGCCTCAGCCTCCTCATCTGTGAAATGGGGATGGTTCGTGTGGGGATCTTAGGGGTTCAATAAATAACACCTCTCTTCCCATACTCCCTCTCTCAGAGAGAGAGAGAGGGAGAGCGAGCCAACTAGGCAGGCAGACAAGGATAACGATATCGCCCTTCTGATGGGAGGAGGCTGGGTTGAAGGTGGCTTCCCTGTGGAGCCACAGGGGGCTTCTTAACGCCAGACCCTAGCCCTTGGCAGCTCCGGACAGACTTGACACTCCCCCGGAGGCACAGAGCCTGCCCCTGTGAGGTTTTCCATAAAGGGCCCCACAGGCAGAATCTGTGTCTCCTGTAGGCCAATCACTCCCAGAAACAGACAAGAAGGGAGAGAGGAAGGAGATGAGCTTCTTCATCACCAACACGGCATAGCCTGGGTTCCAGTGCTGGCTTTGCCCTTTACTAGTTATGATGACCTTGAACAAGCTGCTCGACATTTCTGGGACTCGAGTTTCTCATCTTTAAAATGGGAATGACACTGGTCCCCATCTCATAGGGCTCCTGTGAAGAGTAAATGAGGTGACACATGTCAGTCACTTAGGACAGGGCCTGGAACATACCGGGATGGAGACAGTGAGGTGACAGGCTGGCTATTGCCATCAAAGCCTTCTACTCTGAAGCACAAAGCCAGAGGGAGGAGGACCTTCCACCAGCAAGAGTGAGCTTATAAAGACTCACCTGGTTAATATGAAGACAATGCCTGACACATAGAAAGTGCTCGATAGATAATAATAGTTTGAACCGTATGGGATTGTCAGTATTCAGTTCCTTTTTGACTTACAGAAATGGCAATTTCATGTGGTCTGACCCAGTAGTTATTACTATTTCTTAGCAAGGTGCTTCTGGCAAGGACTCAATAAATGTTTCGTTCCTTCCTCCCAAAAATCTGGTCGGACTAAGCCAATCTTGGAGGCCCAGGGAAAATGGAGATTCCCACCCTCCCTACCTCCACTTTGGCCCAATGTTCCTCTGGCTGCCCTGGGCATTGGCCCTGGGCATTGAGGAGGGCCTGGGCCGGCCATGCTACCCCCCGAGCAGCAGGTGTGACAGGTGCAGTCACAGGAACCAGCATGGACACGGCCTTTCACAGAACTGGATACACCCAATTTATCACTCGCGGCCAAGCAGGCTACCATCTGTGGGGTCACCCCTGGGCCTTGTCACTTAGCGCATATGCTAATTAAAGGCAAGATTAACCGACCCCAGTCTGGTGGCACCTCTCCCAGTGCCTGCCTCTGACTGGCTGGACCTCAGCTGAGAGGGGCTGTCTCTGCTTCTTGGGATTGTGGCCAGAGAGGAGGAAACCCACCCAGAATGGAAACTCAGGGGAGAAGGCACTGAGCCATCTGGAAAGCTGGAGTTAGCTGGGTGCCTCACTGGCCATCTGGGTGAAATGAGAGCTTGGTCTAATGGGGGAGAGACGGGGGGGGGAGGGGGGGGAGGTGTGGCAGTCTTAATCCCCCTGGCATCCCCAGCACCTTAGAACAGTTGTTGAGAATTGTTGCTGTCAGAGAACAGATGTGAAGGACCCAGCGTGCCAGACATGAAGGAGGCAGTCAATGAATAATAAATTGTTGAATGGCCAGATGCATAGGTGGATGGGACTGTATGTATACAGTTGGTGCTCAGTACGTTTTTTCACATACATTATAATTATATGTACATTATAATTATAATACAAATCCTTACGTGGTGCATTGAGTCAAGTACTGCTCTGAGCATTTATAGATATTGATATCAATATAGATATCGATATAGATATATAGATGGCAACTCAATGGATTCTCATAAGAACTTTAAGAAAGATTTTATCACCTTGTTTTATGAATGAGGAAACCAAGGCAAATTAAGTAACCAGAGTGAAGTCATAGGACTGAGGAGTATTAGGGATGAGAGAAGGATCACAAGATTTGGGACTAGAGGGGTTATCTGGGTGAACCTACAGGGTCTGCTCTCCATTTCCCTGGAATCTTAGGAACAGAAGCAGGGGTGCCCACTGCAGGTCAAGGGGAGAGGAAAAAGGAGTGCAGGGGAGAGGATGGAGTTGTAGTAAAAGCAATACTGGTAGACACTGAGCCCTAGCTGTGTGCCAAGTTCTGTGCTGAGCCGTTGAGGTGTGTCATCTTAGTTAATCCTTAGGGCAGTAGCACCGAGAGGTTTGTTCCAGTGTTGTTCCCAATGTGTAGTCTTTACAAATGGGACTCGTTGCAAATGGCCCTGGAGTCTGGGAGGGAAATGTAGCAGCAGCTTCTCTGTCTGCGATCCAGAAGCTCGGGCTTTAAGATGGGCCAGCGGGGCTCTGTGGGCTCATCCATCCTGAAGTCCGTGGTGGGGTGAACTCTCCGTGCCTCAGTAGCCTCATCTACAGAATGGGACTCAGAACGCCTCCCTCATGAAGCTGTGAGGCTCACCGGCGTGGCGGGTGCCAAATTCCCCCTCGTGCCTGGAGTTCTGAAGTGTTGGCTCCCTTGCCTTAAGGCTTTCTTCCTAGACAACTGCACATGGGCTCCAATCATTGAGGCTCCCACACCTTCCTCTTGGACCTGGTTATAACCCTGCCCCCTGGAGTAGACAGAACAGCACGATCTCCCCGCTTTTTAGAACAGGGACTCGGGTGACTAGTCACCCCGGCTCCTGGCCCAGTGGCGTTTGGGGGCTCCTCAACGCCTCCTAAACCTAGAAGTAAAGTAGCCAGTCATTACCAGGAAGGATACTGGGAACCAAAGAGAAAACACCACGGGGCTCTCGAACTTGTCTTGTGTGACAGAGCCCAGACTCTCCATCCATCCCTGTTGTTTCTACAGCAAAGGCAGATCCAGGCTGGAAAAGTCCAGAGCAAGGCAGTTACATTGACGAAGGGCTGTGAGTGGCTGCCGTGGATGTGAACAGATAAACCTCAAAGGCCTCTCCCATCCAGGAGGATTAAGGCCAAGAAAGGCTAAGGTGGCACCCTATAAAATGTCAAAGGGAAGAGGTAGATAGAGCAAACACAGGACAGTAGACGCCCCTGTCTTGCCAGAAGCCAGGACAAATCAAAGCACATCTTTAGGGAGAGGGTAAAAACATGGATCCTGAGCCAGACTGCTCAGTTTGGAACCCTGCCCTACCATTTATTAGCTGTGTGACCTCAGGCAGATTACTTGGGCTCTCTGTTCTTCAGATTACAGCTGTAAAATGGGCTAGTGGATAGAACCTGCCTCACAGTGCTGCTCTGATAATTAAATAAGATACTATCTGGAAAGGGCTTAGAACAAGGCTGGGCACAAACACAGGAAAGGTTGTACAAACATCGGCTCTTCCTGTTGTCATTATTGCCCCTGGTGGGAACATCGGCTGTTCAGGTCAACAGAAGTTGATCTGTTCCTCTACTTGGGGCTGGGCGCTCACGGCAAAAAGAGGAGCGCTACCCGGAGGACCTCACAGGCCGGTGAGATAGGGCGTAAATGACAAAATTGAGCGCTGAGAGAGGTCTAGCTGACTCTGGGGATGTTACGTGGAGTTCTTTGAGGAAGTCAGAGATATTTGGATATGACCTTTGCCTCTGCATGTCCCTTAGCACCATCATCAGAGGCAGTCCCCGCCAGACGACAGAGGCCATCCTACTCCAGTGCGTCCAGGGATCAAGGTGAGGCCACAGCAAGCCAGTAGCTGAGTGAGGACAGACGAGTCCCATGTGGCAGTTTTTTGGATCCCTCATCTCGTACCTTTTTTTTTCCTTTTTTCCATTCATGGACATCTCTGGGGCAAGACTGTTTTTAACTTGAAGTGTAATATACGTACAAAAAGTGCACACATCAGAAGTATACAGCTCCACGAATTCTCGCTGCTGGAACACACCTGTGTGATCAGCCCCCAGACCAAGACTCAGAGCATGACCGCTCCTCCCCTGTATCCTCTTCCCGTCACTGCCCCTTCCCAGGGCAATGCTATCCTGACTCCTGCAGCATGGATTAGTGCACCTGTTTGTGAACTTCCCATAAATGGAAGCATGCAGGGTATATACTCTTGTGCTCGGCCTCTTTTGTTCAGTATTCTGTTCATTTGATGTAGCCACGTTGTTGCGTATAACTGTATTTTATTATGCTCCATGAAGAAACCCCACTTGGATCTATCCATTTGACTATTGATGGGCATTGGATTGTTTCCAGTTGGAGGCTACCATATATGGTGCTGCTGTGAACATTCTAGAGCATGTTTTTGGTGATGGTTTGCCCACAGTCCTGTTGGGTATATTGCTGTGGGTGGGATGGCTGATTTCTATGTGCTTGGACCTCCAGCATCAGGCTTGACAGGAGCCCCTCAGCTCGCTGTCTCTCTAATGCGGTTGTGACCCTGAGTCAGGCCCCTGGGAAGGAGCAGCGTGAGAGATTTGTAACAAGATATCGACACATCTAAGGGAGGACTGCTCCGAACAACAGGCCCTTTGCGAGTGATTAAAAGCCATGGGAAGCAGGGATGCTTGAGCAAAGATTAAGAAATCAGAGCCTGTCTCCTGAAATGGCTCAGCCTTGGGGCAGACAGGCTGGGACCGTGGGCCTGTCGCTGGACCAGTGATGTTGGGAAGGAGGTGGTTAGCCACACAGGGAGGCAGGGCATTAGAGAAATCGGAAAGGTTTGAGATTAGGATGCCCTTGGCGCTAGGACAGATAAGGAGGGGACAGCCAAACGTACATTGAATCAGGGTGAATAATATGATGAACCTGCCTTTGGTACCAATTTTACCAACCTTCAGCACAGTGCTTGGTTCCCAGCCCCCCAGGGCTGCAGAAGCGCCCCTGAGGTGAGTTTAACACAGAGATCTTATCCTTCCACTGAATCACATTCTCCCAGGCTGGGGCCACGGGGACAATACTTTTGTACCAACCCCAGCAGTGATTCTGATGCCCGGCCAGGTCTGGAAACTACTGTTGAAAAGCACCAGCCTCTTTGGCCCGCGCTGGGCCCCATCAAAAAGGGACTCAGCTTTCTTAACTCACAACTCCTAGCCTTGGCCCACTCCCTGACTTACCTGGCTCTCCCAACACCGGGCTTCTCAGGATCACTTTTTTCCCATGCACCTTATCTGGCTGCAGCATTAACTCCACTCAGCAATGGATTTGCTGGAATGTCCATCCCAGCTTGGTTTTAAACAACACGCCTTCACACTGACCTCCCTCTGGTGCCTTTTGAGGGACAGCTTCACCCCAGGTCCCTGATCAGGAAGCAGTCTCTGTGTGCTAATGGGCTCAATGGAAGTCTGACTAGACCTTGACCTTTCCCAGCCTGTTTCCTTACCTGCAGCCTGGAAAATAATAATAAGACTTCGATTCATTTGTTGTGATTACCGAAGGATATGGTGGACATAAGGGACCGAGCATGACTCAGCTGATGGGTTGGGTGCTCAGAGCACCAGTAACAGAAGGAACCCAGGGGTGAGTGCAAACCATTTCTGTTGCCCGGGGCTTATTGTCCCCAGCCTCCTGCCTGGGAGCCCTGCTGCAGTCTTGTCCCCTCCGGTCCTTCTGCACAGAGGGATCCTAGTAGAGCCCAGATCTGACCCAGACCCTCCTACACTGCGACCCCTCGAGATCTACGGTGAATCGTACGCATCTCTGTGCCAGACCCTGGGATGTAGGGACTTTACATGAGCAGTTTCACTTCCTCCACACAGCAAACCAGATGGCACTGTTGTTGTCCTCATTTTTAAAAGTGAGAAAACTGAGGCACAAAGAAGTCATGACGAAGCTGGGCCTTGCACTCAGGGCATCTTACACCAAAGCCCACGTTCATTCCTTTGTACCGATTTGTTCTCTGGCCTTCCCCCGGCCACCACGGGTAAATGTCTGACAGGACAGCATGCCATGCCAGCTGATGGTTGCACCATGCCTCAGGATAGGACTGTCTGGCCTGGCCAGAGAACATCTTTACAGTTCCCCAGGCCCCTGGAGCCACCGTGTTGGCATCGAGATGTTGGTTCTTGGTGGCTGGGGATTAAAGCGATAGATTGCATTTCTGCCGGATGGGGCAAGATGCAAACATTCCTCCAGCAGCTGGGGCCCTGATTTGCTTAGTTTGCAGAATCAAACCACCACTTCCTTCAGCAGACTGGGTGGGGAGAGAGACAAGCAAAGGAAGGGGCCCTGCTGGAGGAGGGGAAGGGCAGAGGGGGCGGGCTGGCTGGCCGAGGGCCCCTGCTGTCCAGGCGGAGACGACTGTGCGCAGGGCTGACTCCAACCGCTCAGCCCATTGCCTGCCCCTCCCTGGTGACAATTCCTGGCGAGCCAGGTGCCCAGGTGCGAGCCAGCAGCCACCAAGCTGCGTTCTACCACCCTACGCCCTCCTTCTAAACTGTAACCCAGAGACTTGAGCGTCCTGAAAAACCAAGGATCCTAACGCCGCCAAAGTGGAAAATGAGCACCTTGGAAATCACCTAACCATCTGTCCCTCATCTTCCCCTTTGGGTGTCAAGGGGCCTGGATTCATCCTGGCTCCTCCTTTGCCCATAGGTGAAATCGAGACCTGTCAGACAACCTCCTAGGGTCTCAGTTTTGCCATCTGAAAAATGGAGATAATGACAGTTCCTCCATCGTAAGGTTCTTGTAAGAAGTAAATAACATGTGAAACGCATCTAACACCATGCCTGACACACAGCAGCTGCTCAGAGTCGATAGTCCTGGTTCAGTTCACTGGGGAAAACAGCAACATCGTCCACTTACTCATTTATTCATTCACTCCCTCGCCCCCTCTTCCGTTCTGCAGATATTTATGTAGCACAGCCTGGGTGTTGTGAGTATCTCATAGCATCAGTACTGCTACTAGGCCTAGTAACACCCAGGACACCTGACCTGCCTGGGGAGACACAGGCTGGAGAGAGATCAGGACAGGCTTCTCAGAGGAGGTGATGCTTAAGCTACGTTGTAGAGTCTCCGTAGAAATTGGTGGAACGTAGCGAGCCAGGACTGTAGGCCAGCTGGACTTCACCCCCAGCTGGACTGTGAGCTCCTTGAAGGCAGGGAACATATACGTGTGAGGGCATGCGTGAAGTTTGCGTGCGTGCATTTGCTTGCTTGCTAATTTGCTTATTTGTGCATGTATAAATGCACATACCTAGTCCTTGTTCATTTCATGCCTGTATACTTGTGCCTAATATGCTGTTCACATAGTAGGTGCTCAATAAATACATGTTAAGTTGAATTAAAGGAAAGCAGTTTTGTTTTCCAGTTGGGGGGTCCACCCTTCCGAGGAAATCCGCATCAGCTGTGTCCCCAGGACTGCCAGTGCTCTGTGCTGGCTCATGAGGGGCATTTTAATAGGTCTGTGCCCTGGCTCTGAGCGTGTTGGTTCTTTGTGCTTAAAACTCGAGGCACTGGTGTTCGCGCTTTGAAAGATGGCACAAGGCCGCTTCCGTCTCTCACCTCTGACCGAAGCAGGGCCAAGGGGGCCTGTGGCCTGAGAGAGGCCTGCTGTTGCCTTTTGCACATGACCACGATACAAAGTTCAACAAATAGGTCAAGAGACATCACTGTGAAAAGCAAAGGAATGGAAGGCTGACCACCTCTTAATACTTGTTAGCGGAAGGTGGCAGGGAAAGCGATTTTCTCTTGGGATGGGAAGGTCATTAGCAGACACACCGGCACTTAAATTTGTTTCTGGCAGATGCATCAGTTGGGATGGGAATATCAATCTATTTCCATGTTGGTAGGCCTTTGGAAAGACGATGCTAGAATGTACTCTTTTGTATTTTAGTGTGAATACTTATATATATGTCATCTTGGTATATGGGCAGACCTGGAATTTTTCAAAACTTCAAGTTCAAAACTGTTACTTTATTTCATTCTACTTTATTTTATTTCATTCCATTCTTAATTCTGTTTTATCTACCACCATGTTCCAAAAAGGATTAAAGTTTGCTTTCAAGGTTATATAAAGATAAACTAAATGTGAACTCAGTGACAGAAATAAAAGAAAAACAGAGGTGAAGACACAAAAAAGAGCCAGAAATGAGATGAATTTAGAAATGAACCCTCTACCACTCTCTATATGCTTGCTCTGGTGAGCCGTAAACAGGGCTCCGAGCTTCCTGGAAGGCATTAGGAAAAGGGGAACCTGGTCAGTTAAATTGTCCCAGTGGCAATCAAACAAGACCATTGATCAGAACAAGCAAAACTATGGCTGAAATTGACCTGAAGGGATTTCTTCTGAACCCTTTGTGGAGAAGAAAAGCCTCCCTAGAAAAATCCTTACAGAGAGCCTGACGTTGTGTTAAATAGCTCGTCCGCTGTGGTAATAACTCAGCATAGGCCTTCCCCAAAGCACAGATGCTGCTCCTGCTAATTATTTGGGTTGGTTTAGCATGGGGATTCTTGTCCCGGAGCTGAAACTATATCCAGTGGTTTTAAATTGGTCTTTAGTTATATGCCATACATGTTTGCTTTTAAGAAGTCATGATCTTATTTGAGTTTTGAGTTGGTTGGAGAGGAGCTGAAAGGGAATACAGGGGCTGGGATCCTGTTGACCAGGCCCCACGGTCAGGCATGAAGGGAGGGCGCCGTTGCTCTGTTTTCTTTTCTTTTTTTTTTTTTTTTTTTAATGTTTATTTATTTTTGAGAGAGAGAGAGAGAGAGAACGAGCATGAGTCGGGGAGAGGCAGAGAGAGAGGGAGACAGAGGATCCAAAGCGGGTTCTGTGCTGACAGCAGTAAGCCTGATGCAGGGCTCAAACCCACAGACCGCGAGATCATGACCTGAGCCGAAGTCGGATGCTCAACCGACTGAGCCACCCAGGCGCCCCCACATCACTCTGGTTTACTGCTGTGCCTCCCATGCTTAGTTGGGTATTTGACACACAGTAGGTGCTCATGGTAGGCGTTTGGTGAATGAATGGGGTGGGATGTGGCTTGAATAAGCAAATACGTGAATGTTTAAAGAAAAGAATCAATCAATCCGTGTTAAGACAGTGAGAGTAGACACTGCCAAACCATTTTTCCTTTTCCATCATCTGAAGAGTTTGAATAATGAGACAATAACTTAAATCATCTCAGGTAAAAATTCAGTCTCATCCCTCCAATTTTATAGTTTATATAACTAGTGTGTTTTGGGGTACAGGGGCCTTGACACCCTTCTCATCTCATATCTTGGAGAAAGGACTCTAGTCTCATCATAATCTAGAATCCAAGAGTAGTCCGTGCCTTGGCTGTCCCAGATTCCCACCTTGTTAGCCCCCGACACCCCAGAATGGCCTCGGGCCCAACCAGCTCCTAAGTGCGCCCTAATACACGCTGAACCAGGAGTGCTAGCCTTTGAACCCCTGAACCTGCAGACATTTGGAACTGATAGGGGAAATGGGATTTGTTTGAGACCCTTCCTCAGGGATGTTCTTTCTAACTCTGCCCCCCAACTTCTTCCCTGCTCCCTGCAAAGGATTTTAAAATATTTTGAGAACCAGCAAGTTTTGAAAATTGTGCATACGTTTTCCTGGCCCAGGGAATGGCAGACACATCTGGGCTCCAGATGTTTTCTGGGCCTGCAGTGTGGTAGCCAATCCCAGGTGGTTGCGGACGGAGCTCAGACTAAACAACAGATAACCCCGCATAAAGGCACCTTTTAGATTCCTGTGTGGGCTTTGCCACTGTTTTCTCCGGATCCAGGATGCCCCTTGAAGGACTACCCAGGGTCTCTGCCTTGAGAGATATCACAAACACACCCTGTTAGGGTAGAAGTGTAGAGGGGCTCAAGAGCCCGGTGGCCTGGGCTTGAGTCTCAGCTCAGCTCAGCTGTGTGATCTCAGGTGCGTTACTTGCCCTCTCTGCATTCAATGTGCACGTCTCTATAAGAGAGCTCATTGACTCTGCCTTCCAGGCTGCAGTGGGAATTATAGAGCAAATGCATATAAAATGCTTAGGACAGTGCTGGCACCTGCTGAGCACAAAGTGGGTGTTCGCTGTTATTATTTCTAATGAGCTCCTCCTCTGGAGGCCACTAAGGAATTAGAAGTTGGTCCATGGCCTGTAATTGGTCGTTATCAATTTGCCTCAGCCCTGTGGAAGTCTTTTTTCTTAATCTCTCCCCAGGGCCTGCTAATGATGGCAGTGATGATACTGAAATTTATTGAGCACCTCCTCTGTGCCAGGCACTGTGATATAAGCATTTGATATATATTTGACATATATAAGCCCATATGAGATCCTATAGCCTGGCTTAGTGCCTGACACTGTGTTTAATGCGTGCAATAATTCTTGGAAGGAGGCACTATTATTAGCTCCATTTTTCAGCTGAGGAAGAGAAGGCCCAGAGAGGAACTGAGGAAGCAAGTGGTGTCTAGGACTTGATCCAGGATAGTCAGCCTCAGCCGCGGAGGAATGCTCTCAACCGCTATGCAGAGCAATGTCCTTGGGTCCGAAGCCACTGCTGTGGGATACAGACAGAACCTATGATGCCAGGTGCTACAGGAACTCAGGATGGGCACAGGTTGTGTCTCCCTCCAGAGGAGGGGGCCTTTGTGAGCCGGGCCTCAAAGAGGATAAATAGAAGTGAGGATGGAGAAAGGCATTCCAGGTACAGGAACAGCATGAACAAAGCTTTATAGGTAAAAACCTCAGAAAACATGTAAGCACTGAAGTAGTTAGCTAGGGTGGAAAATTGAAACAGGACCTAGTCGTGAAGAGCACTGGGTGACCGAAAAAGGATGCAATCCTCTGGGAAATAGGGAGCCAAGGAATATTTTTGAGCAGAGGAGAACACGCGCATACCTGTGCCCTAGGAAAATTAACCTGGCAGAGGGAACGTCAGGTGGAATGAACAGTAGAGAGAATGGAGATCATTGGATCTGATGGTACCTTACTTTCCTTGCAGCCCTAAGGCAGTGAGGTCTCCCCAGTTTTCCAGAAGCGGGGCTCAGTGAGCTCAGATGGCTTGTCCAAAGTCACACGGCCAATTAAGTAATACAGCCCAAACTCCGGCCAGGTTTTCTGACCCCAAGTTCTGTGTTCATTCTGCTCAGACCCATGAGAAGGTCTGAAAGGGTTAAACCCCATGAACCTGAAAGGATTGCCGCTCTAGCCATAAGGGGTCTGAGGATTCTGACATCGTAGACAGAATGGTGTGTACATGTGTCCTTGTGCCCCGGTGGCATTTGATGCAGGAGATGGCCCACTCATCAGCATCTTAGATGAGTCTGTGACTGTGATGCATCGAGAATCACACCCAAAGGTGAAGGCCACAATTCTGCAGGGGCAATCCCTGGAACCAAAAAACAAGACTAAAGAGAAACAGAGAAATCAATTGACTGATTTTGGTGGGAAGAGGGAAGGATAGAGGTAAAATGAACACTTCAGGTTTAGGAACGAAGAGTTGTCCCCTTGGCTAACCAGTATTTTAGAGCAGTTGTTCTCAGTCACAGATGACTTTGCCCCCCAGTGACACGTGGCAGTGTCTGGACAGCTGTCATAACTGGGGGGTGGGGGGTGATGCTATTGCCGTCTCATGCTTAGAGACCAGGGATGCTGCTAAACATTCTGAAGTACACCGAACAGCCCCCCAACAGCAAGAATGATCTGGCCCGTAATGTCAGTAGCGTTGAGGATGCAGAACCCTGCTTTAGAGAACAAAGGAAGTCCCGCCCTATGGATGTGCACAGAGGCTGAGCAGGGCTACTGGCTGCATGCCTTCTATTGCTAAGCTTCCAGAAGAGGCTGAGGGCTAATTAGCATCCTGTGGAGTGATAGAATTGTGTGTGGTGAGCAGGTGCATGGAAGGCTTCGTGATATCCCTTAACCCTCAGTACAAAAGGGACCATGAGGATCCAGGTCTGACCCAGGAAGCCCTGCCCGGCACTCACTTGGCCTGATTTTCTCTGGGCACCAGGGTGCATCTCTTTCCCATTAGCAGGAATTCTGGAGTTGGCTGAAGGTGGTGGCCCTCGGTGCAGACTCACAGCACAGCACCGGAGGAGACCTGGGACCTCACTGAATCCTCCCACCCCCCCATGTTGAGCTCAGGCACTGAAACCCAGGGAGAGGAGCTGACTTGCCCAAGCCTGGGGGTGTGTATCCACGTGGGATCCTCTGGCAAGTGGAAAGCCTGCTCAGACTAGATTAAACCAAGTGTCTTCATTCAGTAACCGAAGCGTCCAGGTTTCAGCTCAGGCACAGCTGGATCGGGGGACACTGACAGAGTCGTTAGATCCTGCCTCTGGCCACCTCTTGACTCTGCTCTGCTATCTTCAACTCTGCTCTCTCCTTGAGGCATTGCCTCCCTTTGTGCAGACAAGATAATCACTGGCTTTCCAGGCTGTACCTTCACAGCTTCAAGAAAGGAGGACATAAAGTACCTCTCTGCCTGTGGTCCCCGAGAAAGCACATTGTGGCTCTGAATTAGGGAACATGTCCACCGCTGATCCAGCCTCCGGGTGCTGGAAGGAATGACCAGCCCAGAACAGACAGAGTCCACATTGCCTCTCTGGCTGGAGGGAGCAGGAAGGGGAAGGTCCTTCACAGGGAATTTGGGGGTGCTACTGCCGGAAGCAGGGGGAGTAGACACTGGGTGGACCAGAAGGACACATGGCCACCACCCCTAGCTGGTAAGTATCCTGCCTTTTCCACTCTGCCACAGCCTCCTAAGGCAGAGCTGTTGCCTCTCAAGGTCCCACCCTGGTCTTGTCACTGGCCCAAGGGAACAAGAGGTGGGGGAGAGCTGGAAGACAATGGCCCAGGGCTGAGAGCTCAGCCCAGTGACTGGCCAGTGACTCAGAGGTGGAGGACAGAAGAGCCTGGGTCCAGGACTTGGGAAATGACTTAATGCCCTTAGTGCCTTCCCTCTGGTAAATATGAATAGCATACACATTGCCTTCGTTAGTTCCCACTCCAAGCCACGGGTCGAGTGTAGGGTATCTCCTCCCTGAGACTCCCCACGCACACACACCCCTTACCTCTCCACCCCCCCCACCCCCACCCCGAGCTCCCTCTGATGCTTACTTTAATCCCATTTCATCGTAGGGCACATGGGGGGGGGGGGTTGTGGAGAGGATGGCTCTCACCATATGGATGCCTTGACCCCTGCTTTTGCCAGGGACCAGCAGGTTGTCAGACCCTGCACAGCAGACACTCCCTGCCCCTTCCCAGGCACCCCCAGCCTCTCTCCCTGCAGTCTCCTCCTCTTCCCCAGCAGATCTCTGGAAACTCCTTTACTGGCATCAGCTAAAAGCTGAACAAGCTTGGTTGGTCTGATTCCAAACTGCTTTCCCAAAGCTCTTTCCAGATATAGACAAGATGGCTGGTTAGATGGACCCAGGCTGTTTCTTTTTAATCCAACACACACCGTGAATATCGAGTGTGCCTCTTGTAGAGAACCATCTGGAAGTCCTTCCGTGGGTGTCCATTGAGTGCTTTCTCTGTGCCATCCACTATTCTGGGTGCTGACGATGGCGAAGGAGACACAAGAGACAATCACCCCTGCCTTCACAGAACTAACTGTGAATATGTAAGAAGTCAAGCAGATAGTATGTCAGATCAGAAAAGCTCACTGGGGAGAAAACAGCATGGGTTGGGGGACTGAGAATGCCAGGGGCAGGGACTGTGGCTTCTGCCAGGAGTTCCAGAGCCTCCAAAAATGTGGCATTTGCAGGGACACCTGAAGGAGGGGAGGGAGAGAGCGGGAGATGTCCAGGGAGAGGCTCCAGGCAGAGGATGGGTCCAGGTCTCGCCGGAGGGTAAGCCGAAGGAGGAGTCTACCTGCACGTTCAAGGAGAAGTGAAGGGGCCGGGTCATGGTACATGGAAGTGGTCCAGCTGGGAGAGAGATGGCGGACGAGCCCCAGGGGTCGTGGACCCCCACACACCCAGGCATTGTGAGGACTTCAGCCTTTACCCCAGTGTGGCGGGGGCACTGGAGGCTTTTGAACAGAGAAGGGACCTGAGCAACTTTTTTTTAAGACAGAATCACCTTGCTGCTGCATTGAGAATAGAGCCGGGTGGGGGAGGGAGCAGGGATGGAAGCAGGGAGACCACTCCTGGGGCCATGGCAATAGTCCCAGTCAGAGATGGATGGCGACACCAGGGTGGTGGCAGTGGGGATTCTGAGCTTATTCTGAAGAAGAGGCAACAGACAGATTCGATGTGGATGTAAGAGGACCGAGGAGTTGAGGCTAGGCTCAGGGTTCGGGCTGGAGCACTGGAAGCACAAGGAAGACGCCGGAGGAGATTTGGGGCAGCCATAGGTCAACAGGTCAGTGTGGGACATGTTCAGTGTGAGATGCCTTTAACAGCAAGTGATGATGTCCGGTGCATATCCACCGAGGTGAGGAAGCCTGCAGGA
Source organism: Acinonyx jubatus (assembly GCF_027475565.1). Lineage (NCBI taxonomy): Eukaryota > Metazoa > Chordata > Mammalia > Carnivora > Felidae > Acinonyx > Acinonyx jubatus. The sequence goes on from NC_069387.1 coordinate 124,603,419, forward strand.
GGCGTGCTCTAGGGGTTACAGAAATACCTTCATACACGTTCTCTCCTTTAATGTGTACAAGAACCATAGGCTGGTAGATTAGATTATGCCCATTTCAGAGATGAGGAGACTGAGGATCACGGGGTAAGTAACTGGCCCAAAGTCACAGGATGTACCTATGGCAAAGCAGGCCCAGCCCCTCTGATTTCAAATCCATTTCCTCTTTCCTCTCCACATGCTGCTCCCCCAGGATTTCAAGAGATTTGAAAACTAGTGGACGGGGTGCCTGGGTGGCTCAGTCAGTTAAGTGTTTGACTTCAGCTCAGGTCATGATCTCATGGTTTGTGGGTTCGAGCCCTGCATCGGGCTCTGTGCTGACAGCTCAGAGCCTGGAGCCTGCCTCGGATTCCGTGTCTCCCTTTCTCTCTGCCCCTCCCCCCACTCAATCTCTGTCTCTGTCTCTCTCATAAATAAAATAAACATTAAAAATTTTTTAAAAAACTAGTGGAGAAACAGAAAACCAGTGAACGCTATCACCTTTGTCCCCACTAAGGGAGGAGAGTCCCCATCTGCAGCTCCAGACCCCAGTCCTAACCTTGCCACTGCTGTGTCCCAGGCAGGCAGGGGCTGTGGGAGACAATGGCACAGGTACCACTCCCAAGATCAGAGCAACAGGGCCATCTGGTTCACGTGATGCTTTTTCTTCCGTGCCTCTTTCTGCTGGCTCTCTGCCCTTTGCTTCCTAAGAGGGACCTCTTTAGGGGACCCTGGGTGTATCTGTCTGTGTGTATCTGTGCGTGTTTCTGCACCTTGGAGGCCAGAACAATGAAAATAGGTGAATGTTTGGACTCGTAGGACGAATAACCCAACCTTGCAAATAAATCAGCTGTTCTACCAGCCCAAGGGGGGATCCACCTGCAGGGCAATAAATGAGATCATTGTTTTCTTTCTTCTTTTTTTCCCCCATGTTCTCTTGACCTACAGCATAACTTTGTCTGGAAAGCGATGTTTCCAGGACTGCACAAAATTAGGGATGAAATTATTTTCATGAAAGAAAACTCTATCTCTGTGGTTAATCTGAAGAAATGACTTCATATATCCATTTGACTCCTTCACTGTTTCTCTGATGCATGCCTAGTGGCAGAGTCTTTCTGATTTGCGTTCTCAATAGCAGACCACGTGAGCTGCGGAGGGGACAGATGTCCAAGCCTGGAGCAGGAAAACTACCTGGTTGGGAGTTTGTGCGGAGGGCAGAAAGGTAACCAAGATTCTCGGATGCTCAATAATGTGCTTGACATGGCTCCTTAGTATCCATTGCCTCATAAAATCCTTACAGCAACCCATTTTACAGGTAAGAAACTGAGGTTCAGGGTGGAGCCCCGGTCATGCTCCAAAGCCCATGTTCTTTTTAGTACCCACATTTGTAAATTCCATCCTGGCCACACGGACAACATTTGAAAAGTCTACCCAGGTGTGGGGTCAGGGGACACAGTGAGGGCCCCGATGCTGACAGACATGGGCCTTAACACACCAGCCCAGCCTTTCCTGGTAGAACCCATGTAAGGGTCCGGTGACCCGACTGGGACATGAACGGCTGGGGGGGGGAGGGGGGCAGGTTCAGAGCACCAGCCTCTGTCCTACCTCCCTCCTCAAGGTGGCACGCATTGAGGACTTCTGGAAGAGGCAGGCTTTGTGCCATCCAGAGCTGCCTCTTCTTGAAATTTCTTGGCCCCCAGGAATGTCAGTCAGGAGGGGAAGATGCTGGAATGCTGTCTCTGACATGGGCTGGGATGTAGCTGTGCTGTCTCTGCCTCTTTGTCTCTCTGTCTCTCTATCTCTATGTCTCTCTCTCTCTCTCTCTCTCTCTGTCACACACACACACACACACACACACACAGCTTTAATAAAGGGATGATTATCTGTGCATTAATTTTCTCTCTAGTTAGTTTTAAGAAGTTTTAAAAAAATGTTTACAACTTTGCTGTGGAAGAGCCTGAGGATCAGTTCTGCACCAAAACAACAACAACAACAACAACAAAACCCAAAAGCACTAATCTAAAGGACCATGGCATATTAAAAATATGACATATTTATCTGCCATAAATACAGGTTTGTGTCCCCTTAATCCTCTTAACTCAGAGGTTGGCAAACTATGGCCTGAGGCCTTGTTTTTGTAAATAAAGTTTTATTGGAACAGAGCCATACTCATTCAACAGCAGAACTGAGTAGTTACCACTGAGATTATATGGCCCACAAAACTGGAAGTATTTACTGTCTGGCCCTTTATAAAAAAAAGTTGGCTGATCTGTAAGACACAGACACACACACACACACACACACACTCTCTCTCTCTCTCTCTCTCTCTCTCTCTTTCTCTCTCTCTCTCTCTCTCTAGCAAACTCCTATGAATCCTACAAGATCCAGCTTAAGTAGTCTGTCTGCCTAGAAACCTCTTAAACCACCCAGGCCCAAGACAAAGCTAATCATATCCTTCTCAGGCCCCGCAAGGGGCTTCAAAGAGCAAATAGACATTGTTCGTGGAACAATGCATGACAGACATTGTTCTAAGCATGTCACGTGCTTTATGATCACTATTTTACAGATGAGGAAACCAAGGCACAGAGAGGTTAAGTGACTTTCCCATTCCCACAGTCCCACAACTGTGAGTCGGAGTTTAGACCCAGGAAGTGTGTCTTCAGAGGTCAGTTTGTTCACCATGTTGCCACAGGGAGGTATTATCCCCATTTTACAGATGGAAACAGAGACTCTTACACAGCACACATTCCGTTGTGTTATGATAAAGTACATCCAAGTCTATCTCTTCGCAGTTTTTCCTCGAGGGCAGAAACGCTCTTCCTCACCCCACACCCTAGTGCCTGGCACATAGGAGATGCTCAGGGACTAAAGGTTAAGGTGGGAGCAACTTTCTGGAGCGTGAGCTCCTCGAGGCCAGGGAGGTCAGCTTATATACCACTGGAGCTCCAGTGCCCAGCACTGAATTTGCCTCAAAGAAGTGGGTTCAGCAAATGGGCGAGAGAGGGGAGAGTTTTTCTGGGAATAGGAAGCCCTCCTCTGACTGCCTCTGCTCTTCCTCACTCTTCTTGGCTGGGAAAGGTTGGCCAAAGCTCTGTGCCAGGATCTGTTTAACTTGGCTGGGAGGCATTGCCAGGAGAAGGAAGGGATGTCACCTGCCGCGTTCGCTGGTGTTCAGACTTGGCCACATTTTCAAAGGCCTCACTGATTGCTTATGAGGAGTATGTCTGCATGAAATTCTGCCGGCACCAGGAAATATGTCGGCAGATGTAATTTTACTCCTTTCATTCCAGTGGGGTTGATCTTTGAGGAAAACCACTGATTGACATAGACCCCGGCTACATTTTTGCAGTCACAAAATCCTGGTCATTGCCAGAAAGACTCAGGGATCATCTGGTCCATGAGAGGTAAAGGACAATTTTTGTTTAATCCCCAAAATAAAAATGGTATTTGATCACCATCAGTTGAGTATTTGAGCAGCACCCAAAGGGTTACACAGATTACAAGGTGATGGGCATTCAGGGGAGAGGGGGCCTGCCCTTGGGCTGGCTGGGGCAAGGCAGAAAGACTTCCTGGAGGAGAGAAATTAGAGGCAAGCTCCTAGGAAGGCATGCAATTCAGTCAAGGAGAGGAGGAGGGACAGCATCCCAGGGCAGAGGTGGGAGATCAACGGTATGGTTCAGGTACAGGGGGCTGCCATCAATGAGACGCGTCTGGGGAGTTATAACTGGAAAGTACTGGGAGATTCAAGGGGGACAGGGAGGCCAAGAGCGTGGTTCCAGAATCAGACCTGACTTCAATTCTCCGCCACTACGTTTGGTGGCTGTATATCCTTGTCTGGCAACCTAAATCTCTTCGTGCTTGGGGGATGGTGGACATGGGCTATGACTCGTTTGGGGTCTTTGCTACTACGCAAGTTGTAGCTGTGTCAAAACTGATCCAGCTGTATGCTTAAAATGGATGTTTTGTGGTCAGTAAATTATTCCACAATATAGCTGATCTTAAAAGGAAAAGACCTCTTTGCGCCCCGATTTCCTCATCTGGTCATCCATCTTTCATAGGAACAGTGTGAGGGTTGACCAGGACAATGCCTGTAAACCGCTTACCCCAGTATTGGCTCAGTGTCAGTTAGGAGTACTGTTATGGTTGTGTAGGACCTTAAAAGCAAAGCTGAACACTTTGAACTTGTGTCTGGTAGGCAGAGGGAGCCCCTAAAGCTTTCTGAGCAGGGAAGAAATCAAAAGGTTTTTTGTTTAATTGCAGTAAAATAAACATAACGTAGAATTTACCATCCTAACCGTTTCTAAAGTATACAGATTAGTGGCATTAAGTACATTCACAATGCTGTTCAATCATCACCACCATCCAAAATTTTGTTTTTAAGAGAGGAATTAGGCGGGATGACCCAGAGGAGAGAGATACTCACGGGTGCCCCCTGGAGAGGTCTTTGGAACTGTGCATGCGGGGATGTTACAGGGATGGAAAAAATACATAAGAGAACTTAGCACAGAAGAAACCATATGATTTGGTGAATAATTGTATAAGGAAGAAGGAAGCATCAAAGATGACTGTAATTTCCAAGAAGAAATAAAAGGAGGGGCCCCTGGGTGGCTCAGTCAGTTAACCAACCAACTTCAGCTCAGGTCATGATCTCACAGTTCATGAGTTTGAGCCCCGCATTGGGCTCTGTGCTGACAGCTCAGAGCCTGGAGCCTGCTTTGGATTCTGTCTCCCTCTCTCTCTGCCCCTCCCCCACTCATGCTCTGTCTCTGTCTCTCTCTCTCTCTCTCTCAAAAAAAAAAAAAAATTAAAAAAAAAAAGAAATAAAAGGACATCTCAAGCTCTCTTTGAAATACTTTTATTTATAGCATATTATTTGGCTTAAGATTCTGGCGGTCCTGATAACACAGAGTGCTGGTAAAAGTATGCTGAAGTTGTCACTTACGTATATCACTTGGGGTACAACCTTTAGAAAACTAATTTGGCAATACATGTTAAAAACCTTTTTAAAAAATGGTTCTTATCCTGATCCAGTGCTCTGGATTCCCGGAATCCATCCTCAGAATAATCCAGACTTCAGAGAAGCTGTGTGTGGGTTGATATCCATGAACTTAATGTTGTTGGATTTTGAGTAATAGCTCCCAAGTGGAAGCCACCTGACTGTCTGTCCCCACCTAACGAAACAGTTCAAGGCTTTGAACCCTTAAATTTTTTCTTCCTTTAATGTGTTGCAGGGCTCCATTGCATAGGGAGATACCCTGAGGCATTTAAGTTAGGCTTTGACAAACTATATTTGTATGCAACAATTAGGGCATAATTGGCCCTTTGCAAAAGTCCCCTCATAGGTGGATGGAGCTGTGTCCACAGACTCCTAATATCCTAATCTTGCCCTGGCTGCCCTGACATGACTGAGGGAGTGACCCCCAGATTCCAGTGACTGAAAGAAGGGAGCTGTTCCTTAGCCCTCCTCCACCTTCCCTGGCTTACTGTGTGAAAGCAGGCCTGCCTAGGGAGAATTTCCAGTCCCCATGGCCAGTCTGTGCTCCTGAGAGGGCGGATATCGGGGGCAAATCGTGGACAATCCCGTCCTGGGTGATAGCCCGACTGTCATCACTGAGACCAAAAGTGCTCCATGAAAAGAGTTGGAAGGAGCATCATCTATGCACTTGGGTAAGAATATTATTCCATCTGGACTGGGAAAATGGTGGCGTAGCACTGCCTCCAGCTTTCTTAGGTGACAGGATCAGAAATGATAGTGTCAAGGGCAGAGGCATGTGGCTATTCACCAGGAGGAAGCCAGCCCAGGAAGCTCTCATGCCCTTAGGAATTGAATTGGAACAAATGCCCAATAGGAGTTAACTACACAAAAAAAGTCCTTTTCCCTTGGTACATTTATAAAGTTTATAGAGCACTTTTACTTTCTTCATCTCTTTACAACAGTCCTGTAAGGAGGCTGGGCAGATGTGACTGGCCCCACTTCACAGAGGGAGAAACTGAGGCACAGTTGGGCAAAGCAGTTTGCTTTTTTTTCTTTTTTAATGTTTATTTATTTTGGAGAGAGAGCAAGCAGGGGAGGGGCAGAGAGAGGGGGGACAGAGGATCTGAAGCAGGTTCCATGCTGAGAGCAGTGCAGGGCTTGAATTCACAAACCATGAGATCATGACCTGAGCCAAAGTCAGATGCTTAACCAACTGAGCCACCCAGGCGCCCCAGCAATTTGCTTTCTTGACCTACAACGAGGATCAGGGGAGAAAGAGTGCTGTCATATGTTAGCCACTCAGTGTTTCCGGGACTGGGCTAGGAGCTTTTAAATAACTGCCTCACTTAAATTCAGTCTTTACAGCCACACTTGGCTATTGATAGCCCCTTTTGTAGATGAGGAAAGAGGCGCAGAGAGGCTGAATCACTGGCCAAGACCACACAGCTTGTAAGAGAGGCAGAGTTGGGATTAGAACTCAGATCTCCCTGGCTCCAAAGCCTGCTGGGGCCACACCTTTACAAGAGTCATTGACGCCTCTCAATAGAACTATACATCTGAGTAGGCAGGCCCCTGTGGCCAAGGAATCAGGTGCTCCCAAGACCGTGGAGAAGAAGACCAGCTCTCCACGCTTGTCATTTGTTCATAATATAACACGAAGAATAACCCCTTGGCTACATGCCTCAGCATGTCAGTGTCCTGTTGATGAGAGCAGGTGCACAGTCCTTGTCTTCACACCCTGTTCTTCAGGTCTGCTCACAACATTAATAAACCGGAGGGACTGTGGTGACAGAAGTGGGCAGTTTCCACAGTTTCCTTTTAAAGGCAGTCATTCTTTCTTTCACAGATTCGATCATTTATTCATTCAACAAACAGCAGCAAGATGTTTGGTTTTTTTCCCAGACCTTGAGCTAAGAACTGGAGCTGCAAATGGAATGGAACGCGCTCCTTGCCCAACAGGTGGAATAGAGGATTAACAGTGAAAAACCGTTTCATGCAATGATGGGATGAGTCGTGGTGCTGTTGACAGTTGGGGTCCAGGGGCTTTGGCGGGAGAGGGCTGTAAAAAGGAGCAATTTTCTGAGGAGACTTTGTTTCTAAAGCCCTTGGATGAGAAATGAGATTTTGAGAGTAGAAAGAATCCCTTCTCCCAGCCGCCCCCCCCCCCCCCCCGCTTTCTGGAAGCTTCCTTTCATGTCCACCTGTTCACACCTGCTAATATAATTCATTGACCATGCACCATCTTCTCATCTGAGAAATGGGGGTGATGCTACCAATTATCATGTGCCAGACCTCTCCGTCTTACAGATGGGGCGGCTGAAGATCAGAGACGAGAGGGCCTGGCCCAAGGTGCCCTCAGGAAGGCAGGCAAAAGGGCAGGATGTTCACTCGCCTCATCCAGGCTCCAGAGCTGGCCTCTTTCCCACCAGAGCCAGTACCTCTCACAAGGCCAGTGCACAGGTGCCCCCAGCCACAGTTTAGCCACAGTGGCCAAGCCCCACCCCCACCCACTTCCCCGTCCTGTGCATCAGGCCCTCAGACTGTCCCCTGCCTCCCTTGCTGTCCTCTCTTCTTCCTCCCTCCTAGATGCTTCCCTCTCCCCACCGTGAGGTCTGCCCAGGCCTTCTGGAAGAAGCCAACCAACCACCCTCAACACAACCAAAGGAAACAGTGTCGCAGTTCAAGCTAGCCCCATTTGGGGACAGCCGCAGGGAAAAACCTTGTGCTGACTTCTCCGCTTATTTATTAGCTTTGTGCCCTTGGGCTGCCATCCGCCTTCCAGGGGAGATAACCCAGCCGAGGTCGGCTGCTGGTGCAGAGTAAGCTGAGAATCCGTAAGCAACTCCACATTACTAAGTGCCACCCAGCATCAGTGTTTAGTTGGTATTGTTTTCACAGTGCCGCTGTTAAGATCAAAATGATATTAGATAAACAGGAAGCATGTTAACCCCCAGGCAGTGCTGGAGAGAGGAGCTCTGCTTCCCCAGGGCCAAGCAGGAGAGAAAAGAATTCTCTTCCTGATAGAAAATAGAGGGAAACGGCCAAGCGCTAGCCCAGAGGGGTAACCTGGGGCTTGAGGCGGCTCTTTGGGCCTCTAAACCCAGGGTCCCTGCAGGGAAGCCTGGAACAGAAAGACAGGGGGGGGGGGCTGGCCTCGCCCTGTCCCTTCCCTGTCTCAGGTGGGTGGAGCGATCATGCAGAGGACAGCCTCAGCCTGGAACAAGGAGGTGTTCTCCGGGCAGGACATCCCTAACGGGAAGGTCAGGCCAGAGCACGAAGGCAGACCCCTGGCACTTGTGGGCGGCATTTTCCCTCCAAGCAGAATCTGCATCCTCAGCCAAGCAGCCCCAGAATGCTGGAAACGTCTCTCAGCCCCTGAGGCTAGCTTCTGTTATGGGGAAGGAAAGGGGTCTGGCATTTCTTGAGAACTTACTCCAAGCTTGGTGTCTTTACATAGGGGTTATGGTTTGAATTGTGACCCCTCAAAAGCCCTAAACCCCCCCCCCCAGTACTTCAGAACGTGACCTTATTTGGAGATGGGTTTGTTGCAGAGGTAATTAGCTAAAGATGAGGTCATCCTGGAGTCGGGTGGGCTGCTAATCCAACATGACTGGGATCCTTACAAAAAAGGGAAACTTGAACACAGATGGGCATGCACACAGGGAGAGCAGGAGATGACGATGAAAGTGATATTTCTCCATTCCAAGAATGCCAAGAAACCAGCAAATCACCAGAAGCTCCGGGAGAAGCATGGGACAGATTCTCTGTCTTTGCTCTTAGAAGGTGGCTCGACCTGTTGAGTGTCTGACTCTTGATTTTGGCTCAGGTCACGCTCCCCGGGTCGTGGGATCGAGCCCCATGTCGGGCTCTGCACTGAGTGTGGAGCCTGCTTGGGATTCTCTCTCTCTCTCTCTCTCTCTCTCTCTCTCTCTCTCTCTCTCTCCCTCCCTCCCTCCCTCCCTCCCTCTGCCCCTCTCCCCTGCTTGTACTCTCTCTCTCCCCTAAAATAACTTATAGATGCATACATACATTAATAAATAAATAAGGAACCAACCTGCCAGCACTATGATCCCAGATGTTCAGCCTCTAGAACTGTGAGACAGTAAGTCTGTTGTTTAAGCCAGTAAGGTTGTGGTACTTTGTTATGACAGTCCCAGGACAGTAAAACCATATTTTACCTTCTTAGACCTCACAGCAAGCCTGCAAAGGGAGGTATTGTTATGCACACTTTACAGATGTAGGAATTGAGGCTCAGAGGGGTCAAGTGACTTGTTCAGAGCCACACGGTAATTAAGGAAAGAGGGCAGATACGAGCCCAGCCCTGTTTGGTTACAAGCACACAGACGATAGGATCTTGAGCATTGAATTCTGGATCTTGGTTGGAAGGAAAAGGGATCTGAGAAGCACTGTGAGATTCCCAGAAAGCACTAGGCATCTAGGCGTTCTGGGCCCTATGAATGAGTCCTGCCAAGTCCCTCCTTTCTCCCACAATAGTGGGGGCTGGGCAAGAAAAGGCAGGACTAGCCCCAAGGGCTTCGAGCTGAGTCGCTGGTGAAGTGTCTGGGAAAGTCAGAGGTAGGGAGCTGACCAGACATCAGAGGGAGCCCCGCAGCCTGCTGACCGAAGGCCAGGGGCCAGAAGACTCTCCCAGCCCAGGCTGGGTGTGGCCAGGGAGCCGAGTGGCCCCAGCTCTAAGGCTTGACCTTGCAGGGGCCAAGAGCCAAGAGGTCATTGGAGTGTCCACCAGAGGCCTGGGGGAACCTTCCCCTCCCTCTCTTTAATGTTCTTCTCCTGCAGGCTTTCAAAGCCTGTGCCTCTCCCCCGCTGCTCTAGAATTGCCGAGTTATTCCCCATAGCCCTCCCGCTCCCCTTGCCCCCTCCCTCAAGCTTGAGCAGCTGTCCCCAGGCAGCACCCCCCTTTGCTCTGCACTGTCGCTCCCCCTTTCTTGTATCTGGTGCTGTCAGGGGAGTCTGCCTGTCCTACAGCAGGGCCCCAGGATCATTCTTAATCAAGGCACGGAAAGATGGCATCACAGTCCCCCTGGAGCCTGCAGAACAGGCCTTTTAAGCTCTGTCTCCTGCGGGGGGATCGTGGAGGACACAGGGGAGCTGTCACTAACAGAGCCAGGGAAACGACTAGATAGGGAGCAGACTGGCAGTCGCTTCTTAGGACCCAGGGGAAGGCAGGGGGCAGCCAGGACCCCCACCTGCCCCAGGGTCCTCTCTCTGAGGCATTTGGAAACTGAGGCTTGCTGTCCACAGGAATGCCACCCCCTCTCCCTTGGTGACTGGGAAGGGGGAGTGGATGGGGGACGTGCCGTGTTTTGCCAGCAGCAGAGCTAAATTGCAGTTGGGGTAATTACATTTTGCCTTAGTCATGCCTCCCGCTGGACCACTTGGCCAGTGTCCGGCCTTCAGGGGGAAGGCAGGCCCACTTGTACTGGCTTAGCCACATTGTGATGTTCCTCTGCTCCTGGACTCTGCAGGTGCACCAGACTCCAGGCAGGCAGCAGTGGGGCTCTGGGGCCCAGCTTGGACTCCACACCCTGGGGGTGATGGGCCCGGGCACGCCAGCCCCACCTGGTGAAAGGCCCGAAGAGGGGGCAGCCAGGAGCCCCGTGGGCTAATCACAGCCATCCTGGGGCCCCATCCCTGCCAGGAGCCAGATGGGCATCAGAGAGGCTGCCCCCTCAATGACCACCTACCTCCAAGGCTTAGCCAGGACCCCACAATCCCATCTCAGGGCCTCTCCTCCGTGAGTGCTCCCTGAACTTTGGAGAAGCCCTTCCTGTCCCCAGCTGGTGCTGACTCGTGGGGTATCTGTTCCTGACATCCATTTCCCACTGGGGAAGCCAGGGCAGCTTCTCGCTGTGCCTGAGTCCTGGGTGTCTGGGTTTCTGTGCGATTTTGCCCCGGACACATCACGCTCCCCTGCCTCTGTTTTCTTATCTGTAAAATGGGGATAATACCAGTGGTGACCTCCTCTGGTTACCGTGCAGATCCCACGAGATAAGACTCAAAGTATTTAGAATGGCACAGAGTAAGTATGAAATGACAGTTAATTGTAGCAATGATGGTGCAGATGACTCAGTCCCCACAGTGCACCTGCTACTACAGCTGCTGTTACTACTATAGTACTAATGCTACTGCTGTTGTTATTATTGCTACTCTTAATTCCATTATTACTGCAGCCACTATCTGAGCTGGGACTAATACTCCCACTGGGATAAACGCCACCCTGTAGGATATCCATTATGGCTACCAAGTTTATAAAGCTTTGGAAACTTCAGTGGTCTCCCATTGAACTTCTAAAACGTTACTGTGGGGGTCAAGACTTTTCATATATAGTTCTGCATCTTGCCCCCCAGGCTCCTGTCTTCTCCTCGGGCACAGCCTCCTGCCCAGAATTTCCACCAGGAGTGTCCCCTCTACCCCGTTTCTCCCTCTACCTGGACCAGCTCCTTCCCCCTTTATTATTAATGCCCTTCCCTTTTTAAAATCGCGCACTCCAAAAATCTCAGCTCAAATGTCACATGAAGTCTTCCTTGGCTGGGGAGAGACCGAGATGCAAAATAGGAAACCACATTTAATCAGAAATCAGGACTTTAGTGTCCAGGATGGCAGCAAGAATGGAGGCAGGAAAGACTCCCAATTCGATGCTGAGAACTGGGGAGAAGCCAAATTAGGAACCTGAAGCAAGCCGCATCCTTCCTTCTCCTGGAAGTGGTTCATTCCCACCTCAACCCTCTGGCCCAGTGGGCAGGAGTGATTCCCCCTCCTCATGCTAGAACATGGAGCCTGGCCCTGCTCCGTAAGCCCCTCTTGTTTCCCTCCACGTCAGGAGGGCCTGGAATCTCAGGCACATCCCCAAAGCGGAAGTCAGTCTCCATACAGAATCTGAGCCAGGGCCCACAAAAAATCCCTTCTTCGATGGGCTGCAAGGAACGAACACAAAGAGTGTTTCTAAAAATAAAATGACAGAGACCGTGATCTCGAGGCAAAGAGAGAAGTGTCTGGAAGAAGTGAGAAAGAAAATTATGAAAAATGGCATTCTTTGGTCATCTCTATTTCTGCATTAAACTCTGGAATTTACCTAGAGAGGAAAAAGTCAAGGCTGATGGAAGTTTCCTGACTGCAGACAGATCCCAAGATTTAAAGTGAGACTTGCTGTCTGGGCTTCTAGAAAGATAAGTGATGTTCACTTCAGAATGACTCCATCAGGCCCCCTGAGGAGCTTTGTTAAGACTCAGCCTTAAAGTTATAGGGCGCATCGGTCTCCTGTAGATGCTGTAACAAATCACAAGCTTAGTGACCTAAAACAACATAAGTTATTCTCTTACTTTTCTGGAGATCAGAGTCCAAACTGAGTCTCACTGAGGTAAAATTGAGGTGTCGTCAGGGCTGTGTTCCCTTCTGGAAGGTGTAGGGGAGAATCCCCTTTCTTGCTTTTTCCAGTGTGTAGAGGCTGCCCCCATTCCTTGGGTGGTGGCCCCTTCCATCTTCCAGACCAGCTATGGTCAGCTCAGTCTGTCGAGCACTGCATAACTCAGACACTGCCTCTTTCCATGTGTAGGACTCACATGAGTACATTGGGTCCACCTAGATAGCACAGGACAATCTCCCTATCTTAAAGTCAGCTGATTAACAACCTTAATTCCACCTGCCACTTTAATCCCCCCTTCCTGTTCCCCCTCTCCCAGCCAGGTAATTTAACATGTTTGCAGGTTCAAGGGGATAGGATGGGAACATCTTTGGGGACCATTATTTTGCCTACCACACAATGTTAGGAATATAGGATTGCATTCTGATTTTTTTTTAATCAGTAATTCATGCCTGGAATTGGAAGTGGCTTTCTATTACCCAGAAATGGGACTCAACCAACTTAGTGTGACCTCAGGAAAGTCGCTTAACCTCTCCGGTTAAACCTTTGTTTTCTCATTTCCAAAACTAAGAGTTTAACTGTAAGCTCTCATGATGAGTGACCATGGCTTCACCATCTCTCCTGACAAGGGTCTGGCACATAACAGGTGCTCAGGAAATGTTTGTGCTGACTCGGGGGCAGGGGCTGGACCTAGGGCGTCTAAGCCCTCCCAGATTTCAAGGCTTTCATGACTCACAGTTCTAAACAAAAAACACGAATTTTCAAAATGGGTATTCATATCTCTTAAGAAACTCCTCCTAGGCAGAAAGCGTGTCAGTTTTCTATGTGGCACAAATCTTTGTACTGCAGGGCATTTGATTACACACACACACACACACACACACACGCACATTAAATGAATGGATGGACACTATAAATGTGTATGTGTGTGTATATATATGTATGTAAACATGTATATGTATATACACAGGGTGAAAAAGTGTGTGTGTACATATGCACACATGCTTGAGTCTAACCTTTAATAATAATAATGCCAAAGGGAAAGTGGGTGATGGGCATCTGTTGGGAGGAGCACTGGGTGTTGTATGGAAACCAATTTGACAATAAATTATATTTAATATAATAATAATAACAATGTCAAATGCAAAGCAGTGTCGTAAGGATTAAAATAGTTAAGACGTGCATAATGCTTAGAATAGTGCCTGGCTGATGGCAAGTGCCACAAAACCTTAACTATTGTTTTTCATCATTGTTATTATTATCTTGACACGATGCTGAACGGATGTGGAATTTCCATAAGTCACCCTGCTGTGGGAAAAAGAAGGATCCTAGCCATCTGGGGAAATCTGGAGCAGCTTGCGGGAGGAAGTAGCATTTGAGCTGTGCCTTGAAGGGAAGTGGAAAAGCTCCCTGTAAGAGGCCAAGGGAAAGGCATTCTGGATGGAGGAATCTTGCGAGCAGAGGCATGCAAATAGAGAGCCATATCAAGGGAAGTGAGCCCCTCTGTCACTTTAAAAGTCGTGGGACATTTGCTTGGACAGCTAGGTAGGGTGAAGGTCATGGAGGTTTAAATGCCTGGCTGAGAAGTTTCCATCGTATCCTCCAGGCAGTGGGGAGCCACTGTAGGTTGTTGCAGTTGACAGGGTGGTCATGGGCTCTAAGTCTTTGCTCTAAGCAGAAGGAGAAATCAGTCCTATGGCTGTGCCAAACAAATCACCACAAACTGGGAGGTTGGGAACAACAGAAATGTATTCTCTGGAGGCCAGAAGTCTGAAATCAAGGTGCTCGCAGGGTCAGTTGGTACTGGGGGCCTGAGGGTAAATCTGTGCGATGCATCTCCCAGCTTCTGGCTGGTGTTCCTGGGCTTGTAGGCACATCACCACAGTTTCTGCTTCCTTCTTCTCTACCTGTCTCTGTGTCTCAGATCCTCCCCTGCCTTTCTCTAAGAGACACATGCCATTGGATTTAGGGTCCACTCTAATCCTTAGTTACATCTGTAAGACCCTTTGAACAAATAAGATCACATGTCAGGTGCTCCATGGTTAGGACACAGATGTGTCTTTTCAGGGCCATCATTCAACCTACTACAAGTGGCTATAACAATAGTCTGGCACGTTGTCTGCACTTGAACACCAAATTCTTGCAATCAGATGGGATAGAGCTTCCAGAAGTGTGCGAGTGGTGTGGAGCCCTGAGTCAGCTGTTTTTTTCCCGTGGCTCTTCTCATCTGTAAAGGTAGATGGGGGTGTATGGGGGCCAGGCTCAGTGAGGGGGGGCCAGCAATTGTGAGTTGGGTTATAACTGAGAGGTTCTCAACCTGGATGCAGATTAGAATCACCCAGGAGAATGCTGAAAAATACCAGTGTCTTGGCCCTGTCCCCAGAGGTTCTGGTTTAATTGGTCTGGGGTGAGGACCAGGTGTAGGCACTTTCTAAAACTCCCCAAGTTGTTCTCGCATGTAGCAAGGGTTTACTTAACTGCCAGGTTTTCAGCGAGGGCAATATAGTGCCAAGGGGGTAAAAATTGGTTCGTGGGAAACAAATTAACCCTTAAGTATTACAGTGGTTTGTGACACTCCAAAGGACCAGTGTATCTGTGGTATTAAAATTCCGTGGGGTGGGGTGTTTAAGAATGTAGTATATTAATATGAAATCTGAGGTGCAGTAAGGCCAACAGATCAGGCAGATAGTTTGAGAAGACAGTTTGTTACTCTCGGTCCCCAAGAGCACGTGTGTGGCACATCACACCCTGTGGGTGGGTAGGCAGGATGGGGTACACCAGGATAGGTCAGGAGGCAGAGGGGAAGGGGGAAATGTAGGGAAATGAGTCTTTCTTTTTTTTTTTTAATATGAAATTTATTGTCAAATTGGTTTCCATACAACACCCAGTGCTCATCCCAACAGGTGCCCTCCTCAATGCCCATCACCCACCCACTCCTCCCTCCCGCTCCCCATCAACCCTCAGTTTATTCTCAATTTTTAAGAGTCTCTTATGGTCTGGCTCCCTCCCTCCCTTTTTTTTTTCTTCCCCTCCCCCATGGTCTTCTGTTAAGTTTCTCAGGATCCACATAAGAGTGAAAACATATGGTATCTGTCTTTCTCTGTATGACTTATTTCACTTAGCATAACACTCTCCAGTTCCATCCACGTTGCTACAAAAGGCCGTATTTCATTCTTTCTCATTGCCAGGTAGTATTCTATTGTGTATATGAGCCACAATTTATTCATCCATTCATCAGTTGATGGACATTTAGGCTCTTTCCATAATTTGGCTATTGTTGAAAGTGCTGCTATAAACATTGGGGTACAAGTTCCTGTATGCACTCCTGTATCCCTTGGGTTAATTCCTAGCAGTGCTATTGCTGGGTCATAGGGTAGATCTATTTTTAATTTTTTGAAATGAGTCTTTCTTGTGGTTCCCACTAGAAGGAGCTGGTGAGGCAGGGGAAGCAGATTTAGGATTGACTGGTTTAAAGAATTTCAGTGGGCTCTGGGGCATAGGGGCTGTGCCTGCCTGGCTGTCTGATACCTGGCCCCGGGATGATTAGGGCAGGGGGACAGTGACCTGGAGCTTGAGAGCCTAATTAAGGAGTGTAAGCTCTGGACTGGTTGGTTCACATTTGAAAATTACTCTCACTGGCAAGTAGTTTGCTGTCAGGAACTGGCTATCCAAGGGAGGGGCAGACCCTCTATGGTCCCTTAGGCCCCAGACGTCAGAGCATCAGAATACCAAAAATAAAAGTGGAGGTGGGGGACAGGGAGGGAAGAAAAGGTCCAAGAAGGCTTATTGAGGGGAAGGGAATAATAACAAATAATAATGATGATGATGATGATGATGATGATGATAATAATAATAATAATAATAATTAAAAGGGTGAGAAACCTTGAGTGACATCTGGGCTACTTCATATATTCCTTGATAGAACTCCCAGACCAGGCGCTGGGGGAGAACTCTCTCTGGAAGCATCCTTATCCAGATGTATAGCTGGATTTGGCCCCGCTTCACCAACAAGAACCATGTGCTCACTTCCCCAGGGGTCCCTGGCCTCTTCCAAAGTGCAATACCTTTTAGTAGCAGCAACAAAGGAGAATTTAGAGTCCTCTTGTGGTTTATTTTGCTCAGCAATCAGCTGCTGAATTTAACCTAATGGGATTCTAATGTTTTTAAAAGCCAATTTAGTAATCTTTGTATTTTGGATGGATTGTGAAAGCCCTATTAGTTATTTATATCAATGTGTACGTGGAAGGCTGCGAATGGCAGATTTATGCTTTTATGTGCCATTAACATCTACACTATGTTAACAGCAGCATTTAGCCAGATCTCGGAATGTTGGCCTAATCTCCTCTGTGCCTGTAAACACACACACACACACACACACACACACACACACACACACACACACACACCCCTCTGTCATTCTGTGTGGTCAGCCATAGGGTATTTCAACTGATTAAACATCCTAGTGAATAGTTCCTCACTATATCATATCAAATAAGTGATATAGTCACCAGGCTGTTTAATTAAAGATAATCAGTCTTGGAAGACTTAGAATACAATTAGATATACTTAACACTAGAGCTTGGTTGAACATGATTTAATCTTTCTTGGGTGATTCAGGATCTTACAGGCCTTGGGGGCCTTCGTTATGAATATAAATGATCTTCATGCTCTTACTTTGCAGAAGCTCCCTTGGAAAGAGATTTCTAGTTGAAAACCTGCCAAGCACATGGGCTTCCACCATGGAAGGTACCCTCACAATTACCTGGAAGTGGTTTCTAGACATCCTGGGGATAACAAATCTGTGGATATTTGTCCTTGGCATAAAATGCTCTGGCAACTGGTATGAAATTCATTTTGCAGCCCCCTTTTATTTCTGTAACAGAGAGAAATCCTCAGTGGGGTGCTAATGTATCATTAACACCTTTCTTTACAACTTACCGTTCTTTTCCATCAAGAACTCTACCCAGGACTCACTTATTAATTCAATGCGTAAATGTTTATCAAGTAAGTCTGAGTGAAACACAGTAGAAGTGGGGAATTGGCAAGAGGTGGTAAAGCTAAATTTTTTTTCAGGGTACATGATGCATATGCAAATAATGAATCCAGAAGTTTTTGTAAACAGATACACCTCCATACCACCTCTGCTATTCATCATCTCCTTCCTTCGCTTTCTAGCGTGACCACCTTCACTAGTTGAATCATATTCAGATACTTGAGATTTAGAGTTAAAATTAAAATGGGAAAGAAACAGTTAAAATAGCCTCAACATACCTTTCAAAAACAAAAGGCAAGGGGTGCCTGGGTGGCTCAGTCAGCTAAAGGTCTGACTCTTGATTTCGGCTCAGGTCATGATATCATGGTTCATGGGACGGAGCCCTACATCAGGCTCTGTGCTGACAATGCAGAGCCTAGTTAGGATTCTCTCTCCCTCTCTCTCTTCCCCTCCCCCCCTCATTCTCTCTCTCTCTCTCTCTCTCTCAAATAAACTTTTTTAAAAAGGCAAAAACTGATAGAACTGCAAGGAGAAATGGATGAACCCACTATTATAGTTGGAGACTTTCACACCCCTCTATCAGCAATGAACAGATCCAGCAGTAAGGACACAGCTGAACTCAACTTGGAAGACTTAGAACACAATTAGATATACTTGACGCTAAAGCTTGGTTGAACATGATTTAGTCTTTCTTGGGTGATTCAGGATCTTACAGGCCTTGGGGGCCTTCGTTATGAATATAAATGATAAAACTCTATCAGTCAGCTGGACAAAAATGGACATCTATGAACTACTTCATCCAACAACAGAATGCACATTCTTCTCAAGCTCACATGGAACCCTCACCAGGTAAGACCACACACTGGGCCATGAAACACACCTTAACAAATGTAAAAGAATAAAAATCATATAATGGCTGTTCTCAGACTACAATGGAATTAAACTAGAAACAGAAAGCTGAAAAGTTCCAAATACTTGGGGGTTAAATAACACACTTCTAAATAACACATGGGTTAAAGAAGAAATCTCAAAAGAAAATTTAAAACTACTTTTCACTACATGAAAATGAAAACACAACTTATCAAAATGCGTGGGATGCAGAGAAAGCAGTGCTTAGAGGGAAATTTATTGCAGTGAATGCATATGTTAGAAAAGAAGAAAGATGTAAGATCAATAATCTAAGCTTTTGCATTAGGAAACTAGAAAAAGAAGAGCAAATTAATCCAAAGTAAGCAAAAGTAAAGACATAATAAGAATTAGAGCTGACGTAAATGAAATTAAAACCAGGAAATCAATAGAGAAAATCAATGAAACCAAAAGCTGTTTCTTTGAAAAAGATAGAATTGATAAGCCTCTGGTCACGCTAATGGCTAACTAAGAAAAGAAGAAATTACTAATATTAGAAATGAAAGAGGGGACATCACGACAGATCCCATGGACATTAAAAGAAGAATAAAGGAATACTATGAATAACTCTATGCCCACAAATTTGATAACCTCAGTGAAATGGATCAATACCTTGAAAGATTCAGTCTACCAAATTCACACAAGAACAAATAGACAATCTGAATAGGCCTATATCTATTAAAGAAATTGAGTCAGAATAGCCTTCCAAAACAGAAAGCACCAGACCCAGATGGATTCACTGATGAATTGTCCCAAACATTTAAAGAAGAAATTATACCAATTCTCTACAAGCTTTCTCAGAAAATAGAAGCAGAGGGAATACTTCCTAACTCATTCTGTGAGTCCAGCCTTACCCTAATACCCAAACCAGACAAAGATATTACAAGAAAGCTACAGACAAATATCTCTCATGAATATAGATGCAAAGATCCTCAACAAAATAGTAGCAAATCAAACTCAATAATGTATAAAAATAATTATACACCATGACCAAGTAGGATGTATCCCAGGTATGCAAGGCTGATTCAACATTCAAAAGTCAATTAATGTAATCCATCACATCAACAGGCTAAAGAAGAAAAATCACATAATGACATCAATGGATACAGAATATCATTTGACAAAATCCAGCACTCATTCATAACAAAAACTCAGTAAACTAGGGAAGCGCGGAATTTTCTCAACTTGATAAAACTCTCTATCGACAAAATATCTACAGAATCTCTACAGCTACATCATACTTCATGGTGAAAGGCTTGAATCTGTCCTACTAAGATCAGGAAGAAGGTGAGGATGTGCCCTCTCACCACTGATTTTCAGCACTGTATTGGAAGTCCTAGCTAATACCGTGAGACAAGAGAAGGAAATAAAAAGGTATGCAGATTGGGAAGGAAGAAATAAAACTGTCTTCATTCACAGATAACGTGATTATCTATGTAGAAAATCCAAAAGAACCGACCAAAAACTCCTGGAAGTATTAAGCAGTAATGGCAAGGTTCCAAGATATAAGGTTAATATAGCATTGTGCTCCTTAGTATCTGCCCAAAGGAATAGAAAATGTATGTTCACATAAAACCTGTACATGGATATTTATAGCAGCTTTATTCATAATTGCCAAGACCTGGAAGCAACCAAGATTTTTTTCACTAGATAAATGGATAAATAAACTGTAGTACATCTAGACAGTGGAATATTACTCAGTGGTAAAAAGAAATGAGTATCAAGCCATGAAAATACATGAGGAACTAAGTGAAAGAAGACAATCTGAAGAAGCTAAATACTATATTATTCTGGAAAAGGCAAAACTATGGAGTCAGTTGAAAGATCAGTGATGGGCAGGGATTAAGAGGAGAGAGGGATGAATAGGTACAGCAGTAATTTTATGAAGGAGGAGGAACAATTGAATAGCAGTGAAACTACTTTGTATGACATCATAATGGTAGATGCATGTCATTCATTATGCATGTTTCCAAATGCATAGAATGTGCAACAGCAAGAGTGAAGCCTAATGTAAACTGTGGGCTTTGAATGATAGTGATGTGTCAGTGTAGCTTCTTCAATTGTAGCAAATGTGCCATTCTGATGGAGATATTGATAATGGGGGAGATTATGCATGAGTGGACATAGGGGACATGTGGGAAATCTCTGTATTTTATGCTCAATCTGGCTGTGAATTAAAGCTGCTCTGGAAAATAAAGTCTATTAGAAGGGGAGGTGGTGAGAAAGAAGAAAGAAATAGAATGAATAGGGGCCACCTAAATTTAAAATATACCACCCCAAACCCAGAACTCAAAGAGAGTCAGACTAATACATTTGCCTGTGTTGAACAAAAACAATCCTACTTGAAAAATACTCAAAGGCAGGTGACAAACTAAGAAAATGTGTGCATGGCGCACGTCAAAGGGCAGATTTCCTTACTATAGAAAGAATTATACAAATCAGTAAGGATCTGATATTTCTATACACTAGGCAAAAGTATGCAAAAGCACTTCCCAAACAAAGGAAAACAGATGCTAGTAGCTGTGAAAAAGTTGTCTTGCTCGTAATTACTTGAGATCAAATTAGACACAATTTTTCAGCTGTCACATTGGTTAGGGTATGGTGCACACACGTGTACTTTTTCTTCATGGCACTTCACACAGTTGCACTTGTACATTTATTTGTGATTACCCGAGCCAGACTTTGTTGCCCGAGCCAGACTTTGAGCTCCATAAGGGTAGGGCTTGTGTGTTGTTTGTCTTGTCTGCAAATTGTACATTGTCTGGGCTCAGTAGCTATTTGTGAATGAATAAGTCAATAAATAAATGAGAATGGACAGAAAATTCTGAAACCTTACACGACAGAGAACAGTGGTTACTGGTGGAGAGGAAAGGAGGTTGCTTTCAGTTTACCATTTTATCCCCTTCTCAGCGTTGAAGTTTTTTAAATGGGCATGGATAGCTTTCTAATTAATGCTTTGAAATTAGCTAGCTTACATTTTTTTAAATTTAAATTCAAGTTAGTTAACATAGCTTACATTTTTTTTTTTAATGAATGGCTAAGATGGGAGAAAGATGAAGAGTGGACAGAGGATGCATGGAGGCAAGCTTCCAACTTCCTACATTATCTCAATATGTTGTTAAGGAAGCAAAGAGTCAGCCTAGGCGGGATGCTGTCAACACAGTGCTGAGGGGTCAGGAAATCCAGCCACGTGCCCTGCTCAGCCACACCAAGGGGCTGGATAAGATCTTGAGGCTCGGACAGAAACGGAGAAGGATCAAGTGGGTATCAAGGGTCCAGGAAAGCCAGAGGTCAAATTTGAGACACCCACTGAGCCAGAAAAGACCCCCAGGCAGCACTCTGAGTCCAGGAGATCTGAGAGGCAAAGAATGTTATGGGGCAATGTGTTGATCTGGGTCTGGTGGCAGCCTGAGCAGGGTGCCATTCTCTGCCTCTGTCATATCTCCCACTGACTATGGACGAATCTGGGTGTTTGATGGTTATTCTGTCCAGAACACTAGCAATGAGTCCTGACCTCCTGGAGGCAACAAATGAGGCCAGAGGACTCAACTGTCCCCCTTCTCATGATGTACAAGCCCCTCAGCAAGGCACTCAAGCCCATCCATGATCCAGTCTCCACCTACCTCCCTAGTCACCACCTCACTGTGATTTTCAGTCCAGCGCCCCAGCTGATTACAGTCCCTACAGTGCACCAGGAGTTTCCTTGCCTCTATGCCTTGGCTTTTGCTGCTTTGTCTGGTTTGCCCTTCTCTCCTTCACCCCTAATCCGGTTCACCTAGTGAACATCAGCTCATCTATGAAACCTTTCCTGACACACCACCCAGGTGGGGAATATCCCGATTCTATTTGTGTCATCTGTGTAGCATGTATGGACTTCTCTTATAGCACCTGTGACACTCATGAGCATGTGTACTTATCCCATTAGATTATGAGTTTCTCATAACATCTCAGGACAGGGTCTGTGTCTTACTTTTCATTGTAATCCAATCTGGCAGATTATATGGGAAGGAAGGAAGGAAGGAAGGAAGGAAGGAAGGAAGGAAGGAAGGAAGGAAGGAAGGAAGGAAGGGAGGAAAGGAAGGAAGAAAGGAAGGGAGGGAGGGAGGGAGGGAGGGCAGGCGGAAGGAGGGATAGATGGATGGGTGCATAGATAGATGAATAGAAATTAAGCTCCACAAGAGCTGCTACTTTGTTTTGTTTCCTGTTGAATCTCCATTGCTTAGCACAATGTGTAGCACATAGTAGATACTAAAAAAAAAAAAAGCTTAATTAATTACCCTTTAATTGATTAAATGATGATCCATTACATAAACAGAAGTTTGAATGGATGGATAAATGGATGGTTGAGCAGATAGATTGGTGGATGAATTTGCATTATAAGTACTCAAGAGCAAGATGCACCTTGATGTAAGACAAGAGAGTCTCCATTGTCCATAAAGCTGTCTCCTCATTATTTTACTCTGGCCTGTTGCCACGTGTTTATTGAAACATCAGAGACCAGTTTTTAACTCAAAACACTCTAACACACAACTTCCCTGTCAGTCACACCCAGAGCTGAGGTTTATCACTACCATGTGACTCAATACCCATTAGTATCACTGCTGTATAGTGAGCAAGGGAGATGTTTTTCAGAGAACTTCCAGTCCATGTCCTGGGAACCAGATGATCTCTAAAATCTGACCTCTGTCATTTCCACAGCTACCCAAGACCTAGCTGGAGGTCTAAAATGCCCTTTAGGAGGAGTCAGGGACTCCTGGGCTTGCTCACAAGCCCTGCAGGGACCCAGGCACTCATCCCTACAGAGACAAGGACACTGGGAAGATGAGTCTCCTTCTCCTTCTAAGCCCCTATGAGATGTATGTAGCTCAGGACTCTATAGGAGAAGTTGCAAGGATAATGCGATAAAGGGAGAACGCTGGGAGAGGAGGGAGGACAAAGGGGGCATCCAACAATCTTGTAAGGATATTTAATAATGCTCCCTAGGGACAGGGAAGAAGAAACACGGGGGGAAAGCTATAAGTCACCATGGGGCTTACATGATGAGGCTTTGCTTCATGGGAGGTGAGGAGAGGCAGCAAGAAAGCCTGCCCAGCATCTCCTCTGGGGTGTCCAGCAGATATCTCAAATTGAACACAAGAAAGCCTGCCCAGCATCTCCTCTGGGGTGTCCAGCAGATATCTCAAATTGAACAAAACTGAACTCTTGATCTTCTCCATAAGCTTGCCCCTCCCACGATGTTCCCATTTTGGTAAATGGCAAATCCATCCATTCAATTGTATAAACCAAAAACCCTGGAGCTATTCTCAGCTGCTCTCTTTTTCTGACACCCTGCACCCGATTAGCAACTCCACTGGCTTTACCTTCACATTGTGTGGAGAATCACTTTTGCACCATCTTCACTGTTACTACTGTGGTTCTGCCCTGGCCTTTCCCTACAACCTGTTCTCCACCCACGAGCCCTCCAGAAAGGTCAGGGCACATCGCTTCTCTACTCAGAATCCTCCAGTGGCTCCCATCCTCCTCAGAGTAAAAACCAGAGTCTAGAGTCGCCCACGAGGCTCAACCCAAACTGCCCTCAGCACTTCTCTGCCTCCATTGCCTACTACTTCCTCACCTTCTGTTGCTTCCTCCAGCAAGAAAAGCTCACCCCTCTTGAGGTCTTTACCCTTATGATCCCCTCTGCTGGCTTGCTCTTCCCCCAAGATATCAGCCTGGCTCCCATGCTCACTACCTTCATGTCTGTCTTCAAATGCCCCCTTCTTAGTACGACAGACCTGCTCCTGGACCCAAAATTCCCCATCCTCCCGCTCTTCTCTTTTCCATGGCACTTACCAGCCAACCAGCTACATATTCTACTTATGTATTTGGAACACACGTACCAAGACAGCAAGGGCTTCCAGTATTTTGGTACGGGATTCCTAGTACCCAGAAGTGCACCCCAGCATCTAGTGGGTGCTGAACCAGTACTCGCTGAATGAATGGATGAATTAATGAATGAACAGAATATTTTGCTTTTGTTTCTTCACAGTCCTGTAACAAGTTGATTTTCTTATTTATGCTCTTAGTGTCGCTTCACTGTCTTGGTGTGCCTCGTACCACACACAGTGCCTTAATGACAGCATGGCTGCCTCTGTGCCCTGCTCTCAAGGCTGACACACCCAAACTCAGATTCTAATTAGCTCCCTTGTTCCTGAGCTGACTGCTAGGGAAAGCTGGCTGCACCTGGCTCATATGGGGAGGGCAGGCTATGGTGTCACCTTGGGCCACTTCCTCCTTTGTGACCCTACCTTGTCCCTGCCTCTCTCTGCCTCAGCATGCAGTAGGTACACCAGCTACAATAAGCTGTGGTTTCATCATTTCTCAGGATCTCCCTCTCTGGACTGGGAACTCCCTAAGAACAGGGTCTATAGCTTTTTTGAGTCTTAGGATCTCAAAAGTGACATTTGAATTGGGCCTTGAAGGATGAATGTGAACTTGCTGGGCACTTAGCGGAAATGGCAATAACTAGGTCTAGGTCTGATCCTGAGGACCAGGAAGAAATGGAGATAGTTGGTGCAGACCACTCTTTCTAGGATTTTGTCTGTGAAAAGGAAGAGAGAGAAACACGGTAGCTGGAAGGTAAAGGTTTAGTGTTTAAATCTAGACCCTTTTTAACCCAGGGCCCTCCGTCCCTGTCTCCCAGTCCCTCCTTCTGCACACTCTGTTTCCATCTTGTCCCTCTTCTCCAGCCAGTTACATGCAGAACACATGCCTCTGGGCCTTTTTTATTCCTTGGAATGTCCTGATCATCATCATCATCATCATCATCATCATCATCATCGTGAGCTATTATAGTGAGCTATTTACTGAGGTATTTATATGGCCAAGATTCACATGTGTTTACTTATTTGATCACCCAGTGGCCCTATGAGGATTGCACTATGACCATGCCTGTGTTATTCACAAGGAAACTGAGGTACAGGGAGGCTTGGGTGACATTGCTGTAAAGTGGCAGAGCTTCAATTCAACCTAAGTATTCATTTGGGCTCCAGATTCCACAGTCTCACTCCACAGCTATAGGGTGTCTGCTTCCCCAAGTCCCAGCCCCCATGTTAAGCTACCCTGGGAAACTTCCCTGAAACTCCTGGTCCAATGTGTGCTCACCTCACTGTGCTCCCTAGTGAGACCTCATACACGCCTCTGCCCTAATCCATCCCTCATAGTGTTTCCGTGGGTGCTGGGTCTGTCTCTCCTGCCAACCAGGAGCCTTTGAGGGCAGAAATGTGTCCTGTTGTCCTTGTGGGGCTCAATGTTTGTGGTTTATCCCTAAGTATCTTCATGTTCTTTCAAGGTCAGCATGTTTATTCCATTTAAGTACTTCAGGCTCCATTTATGGGCATGTTATTGAACCCGTTTCTGAAAATTCTCCATCTTTGTGTTTTCTACCTCGTATTTCTTTTGATGGTTTGACTTCAGAAGTCCTAAGAATTTTCCCTTTGAATGTAATTCATTATGAAGGAAAAATGAACCATGGTCTGGGTTTATTCTAATTGGAGTATGGCATGCCTGTCACACATGAATGGGTTCGCCAAGCCAGCCCTGAATTTGTTTCCCACTGCCAAGTATCTTAAAGGAAAAAGGGGTTTTCAAGCCAGTTGTGCAAATATTTTTAAAAATCTGATAACTTCCTATCTTGCTCCTTAATAAGTTTAACGCTAAAAGAAAGCCTTCTGGCATCATGTTATTGAATTCCTAAATCTTTAGCTTCGAAGAACTTCACTTGGATTATTAGCAAACATTCATCGACCCCCTTTTCTGTGCCAGGTTGTCCATATATATTATCCCATTATGGCCTCCCAGCCATGCTAGGCAGTAGATAGCATCAGACTGCTTACAGAGGAAGAAACAGAAGCTCAGAAGAGCCAAGTCGCAAGCCCTGTGCCACACAGCTGGGGTTGGGCACCACAGAAATCTGAACCTGGCCAGGTCTCGCTGGTACCCGTTCAGGGGTTGGTCTGCTGAACGCCAGCTGCTTCCTTCCTGTTTCTTAAAGCTGGTCCTGGTGCCAGGACCCTCCACTTTAAATTCTGGGTATAACTGAGCAGCAAACAAGGTCTAGCTTGGCAGGCGAGGCTTGGAGAGTTTGTTCTCTCCTCTTGCAGCCAGACAGACAAAGCAGAACCCAAGCCTGTGTACTGAGTGCCAAGACGTGCATAATCTCCTTGAACTCCTCCATCACTGTCGTCACCATCGTCATTGAGGGGAGAATGGCTGAGGGCTGGTGGCTGTCTTATTTGGTTTTCTCTTGGTGGGTAAATGGCATCCAGATCCAATAATAGAATGGAACTTGGAGAAAAGCTGAGAGGAGAGAAGGGATGGGGGGAGGGGACTTTATATTTGCTGAGGGGCTTTCCTATGTATGTAGGAAGGTAGGCACGTAGGGAGGCAGAAATGCAGCCCTGATTGTCCCCATCGGAGACAGAATGCCCATGTGGTTGGCCCAGAGGAGGAGTTCTCATATTTTATGTTCTAAGCAACCTAACCAAAAGGTTGTCTGTCTCCAGTCCCACAAGATTTTGGAAAGATGATCCTCAAGACTGTTTGAATCCAGACATTAAATAAACAAAACTGCACATTTGCGGGAACAGGGTATTTAGCAGGAGCTTACTATAGGCCAGAGGCTTTAAGGATACGTATTATCTTGTGTAATCACTGCAATAAACCAATGAAGGAGATATTTTAACCCCTCTTTGCAGACATGGAATCTGGGGACCTGGGAAGTTCTTTGTCCAGGTTGCACAGAGGCTGCTGTGGGATTGGAGCTCATGGTTGTGCCAGACCACGGCACCCCACCTACAGCCAGTCCCAAAGCAGAGAGACCTGGTTGTAGCTGGGAGGATGGACATTCAAAGGCCATTATCTTGTAGGACCCACAGACCCCTTTGAGAAAGTGAACGAACTTCTCCTTTTAGACAAATGTACAACCCACCCCAAGGTAAGAGAATTTCAGGGAGACCATAACCCCTTCACACTCATTGTTGACCATAGCTGATGATCACCTGCTCCCCAAGGAAGTTATTCCCTCCAGATCCAGAGAAGTCATGTTTGAATGTTGGTTCCCCTGTCTTTGAACTTGAGTCTCAAGCACCAGGCTGTGGCTATCCTTGGCTCCAGTAATGGAAATTGATGAGTAGTCCAAAGCTCTGGCCTGTACTAACTAAAATAACACTAAAATAACATGCTAGGACCTTCCTATTGACCCAGTTCATTTTTATACAAAAACAAATAATTCCAGTTTATGTATATCTCCCATACAGAGTCCTCCGAAAGAAAGAAAACCCTGGTGTATGATCTTTGCATAATAGATCATTATAGGTTTATTAAATCTTAGTAATCTAGGTTTCAAAGCTTCTTTGAATAATTCTATTTTCACATGTAAATTTGATAACCCTCTAAAAAAAAAGGAGGAAAACTTCCAAGGGAAATTATTTATTCTTATTATAAAGCCTAAAGTAGTCCAAAGCTGGGTTTATACACATTAACTGTGATTTTCATCACAGTTAACATATGTTGACCCCCTATTATTTGCTCAGCACATGCAAAATGCTTTAATACACATTATGCCATTTCATTGCTTGTGCACAGCAGCCCCTTGAGGGAGACAAGGCCATCATTATGACCTCTACGTCACAGAAGAGGAAACTGAGGTCCAGAGGGGCTCTGTGACCTGGCCAAAGTTAAACACCGATAGGTAGTGGCAGAGCCAGGACTGAAGCTCTCTGGGTTCCAGACCACCCCAATTGCTTATACCTCAAGCAGTGTGTGAAGCAATGTTTCACATGGATGTTTGAAATGAGAACTTGCTGCCTATAATGCAGATTCCAAGAAAGCAATCCTCTGAGTGCATGTAAGTGTCACTTGTACTAGAAATTAGAAAACTTTTGTCCTCCCCGACATTCAGGGCTCACTTGTGGAGACGGGTCACCTTTGTTGT
The DNA here is from genome assembly GCF_027475565.1 of Acinonyx jubatus. NCBI lineage: Eukaryota > Metazoa > Chordata > Mammalia > Carnivora > Felidae > Acinonyx > Acinonyx jubatus. The sequence goes on from NC_069387.1 coordinate 124,631,662, forward strand.
GAAGCCCTCTGACCACCACCTCATCCCCTGGAACCTTGAGCTACTTACCACACTAGGTCATGATCATCTGCAGTGAGCTCTCCACAGGTAGTAGTGTTCTGAATAAGAGTCAGGGACACTGGGGACATCCGATGAGGGATTGGACCAACATTCATTGCCATGGCAACGGCTACTCAACTTGGCCTCTGACCAAATGTCTCAGCAGGTGAGCAAGCAGGAAGAAGCAAGGATGACTCAGGGCATCCCAGCCTGGGGTGAACAGGAAGATGACTCATCTATTGAGGGAAGGGAGACAGGCAGGAGGCCCGCCTTGGATGTTGGGCATCTCCGTGAAGGTCTTATCTTCCCTGCAAGGCTGAGAGTTTCTGAACTGCAGGGATCAGCTCTCCATCACGTGTCCATCCCACATGGAGCTCCGCACAGGACTAAAGAGTGCCCAGTGAATCTGTATTGTTCACTTAATGCCGAGTTGTGTCCTACGACAGTCCACGGTGTTTTCCAAACTGCTCATCATGGCCCATTAGCGGGTCATGAGATCATTTTGGGGGCTGCAGACCAGCAATTTTATTAATAAGATAGAAGAGAAGTGAAAAGGGAAAAAATGACAGTGCGTCCTACGTAGTAAGGATCATGAGGTTTTTTTTTTTTCATGGAAAACATGCAAAGTATGTATGGGGTGTGTGCGCGCGCGTGTGTGTGTGTGTGTGTGTGTGTGTATACACTGGGCTGTGATGTAAAAGGTTTTTTTATCCTGAGTCACAATCAAATGTCTGAAAAATATCAGAGAAAAATTTTAGAAAGACACTTATTTGATCAGTTTCCTGATTGTAAGAATATTACCAGTGACCGTTTATTTTCATTGTTCATCTACTTCTTCGGGATTCATCCAAAAATCACCTAGTGGCATGGCCTTCTCCGCTGTGTCATCCTGTTAGGTGTGAATGGGAAACACCCAGGAACAAGTGACTGGCTCAGTGTGTCTAGAGTCACTAATTGGGCAACACGGGTCAGAACTGGTGTGTGACTGGTACCACCTCACACCTGCCCATCTGCAAAGCAGGAGTCTTTTGTTTGCTGAGCCTTTGTAGTTCAAGCAGGGTGAGCAGTGGCCTTGAACTGCTGACCTCTGCATTCTGTCTGTCTCCACTCCCCCTACCAGTTGGCTTAAGTCCCTCAGCACCTGTATATTATCACTTGTATCGTTCCCATGTTATTTTCCCATTGGCAGTCTTGTCTCCTTGGTTAGTTTTTGCACTATTCGAATATGTCTTCTGCTGCTTTTGTAGCTCCAAAATGCAGCCCTCTAACGGGGTTGGGAGTAGAGTAGGCACTCAATAAATGCTTCCTATTTATTGAAAACTACTCATTGTTCAGATCCCTGCTAAGACACCCCTTCATTCCTCCTGTTCTCCTACAGTAGAGCATGTACTATACGGCTTCATGGCTATGTGTGTTAACGGTCTTCTCCTTCACTTAGACTATGAGCCCACCGAGAACAGAGAGTGTGTGTATTCTATCCATCACCGAATCCTCAATCCCTAGCACAGCACAATACCTGCCTGCGTTGCCCATTGTGTCCTCAATGATCTGCACTTGGTAGTTGTATCTGTTAGTTATCACCAAAACAATGCTGAGTAAAAAAAACCCACACTACCTCAAAGGCATACCAAATACATGTTTGTTTTTGTGGAGGAGCTCGAAGCTACAGGGAGGTACTAGATCTGTTCCATGTGTCTTCTCACCACCCTTCGATTAGCAGACTAGCAAGGGAATGTTCCACTCACGATGATGGCGGAGGTACAAGAGAGCAAGTTTGGCCATACAAGCACTTTCAGGCCTTCGGTTCCATCATGTCCCTTCATATACTTTCTGCCAAAGTAAGTCAGTTCGTCAAGCCCAAAGTCAAGGAGCAAGAAAGCATGCTTTGCATAGGAACTTTTGGGTGGTGAAGGGAGAAGTGAATATTTCTAAATAAGAAACCGAATTAAGTTCTCAAGCTCTTGCTAAATGCTCATGGAATGGAAAAGAAGGGAAGAAATTATTCGAATCCAGGGATTTCCCATAGGTTTTCACCATAAAGTTATAAATGTCCATGGGGACTCTCCTACCTCCTGACATGTAACTCCACAGAGAAAGCCAGAGTTTTGTCTAGCAAATAACGGCCCAACCACCCAGAGTTAAGTTTTCTGGGCAAATAGCGACTGCCAGCAGGCTGCTCAGGGACGTTCAGGGATGGCAGCTGCCTCTGGGAGGGAGAATGGGACAGTGACTGCTGGCTTCTCAAAAGGCATCTCTGAGTGGATAGAAGCCAGGCTGGAGGGGGAAAGAGTGTTCTGTTTTGTGTCCCCTAGCAATGTGTGCACGCAGATGAATACCCACACGTTTGTTAAAATCAGCAGGTCAGGATTCTCAGGAAATCTTTTAAAATAACTAGTCATCACTTCTAAAAGGAGTTCAGAGCCCTGGTCCCCGTGTTGGCTTTGCAGTACCAACTCTGGTGTGGTTTGAGCTTGTGCAAGGCTTTCACATCCCTCCTCTGCTTAACTGAAAAATAACGGCCTGTTTTCTTTCGTTCTCTCTCCCCACCTACTGCAGGGGTGCTGTGCCTGCCAGACAGCCTGAACCTTCACAGAGACCCTCAGCGGACGAACAAGCCGGGGGAAATGCCCATGTTCAGCCAGTCGGAGTTGAGGACCATCGAGCAGTCCTTGCTGGCCACCCGTGTGGGCAGCATCGCAGAGCTGAGTAAGTGGATGCCATTCTCTGGCTCTCTCCGTGCCCAAGGTGCCACTGCCCTCAGGACAGTGCTTTGTAACCAACCAGGTGACACCTTTTATTGAGCACATGCTGTGTGCACAAAACGGTGCCATGATAGCCATGGGGAAGGCAAGGGCTCGAGTCAGACAGGCCTGGTAAATTTCCTGGCTTTGTCACTGTCGTAAGTTTTCTGAGCCTCAGTTTCCTTTTCTATAAAACAAAGAAAATAGGGGTGCCTGGGTGTCTCAGTCGGTTAAGTGTCTGACTCTTGATTTCGGCTCAGGTTGTGATCTCAGTTTGTGAGTTTGAGCCCCACATCAGGTTCTGCACTGACAGCCCGGAGCCTGCTTAGGATTCTCTCTCTGTCTCTCTCTATCCCCTCCCCCGCTCCACCTCTCCCTCTCTCTCTGCCCCTCCCCTGCTGGTACTCTCCCTCTCAAAAATAAATAAACTTAGAAAAATTTTTAATAAAAAGTAAAATAAAGAAAAAATAGTACCTAACTTAAAGTATAGTATAGTTGTGATGATTCAATGAGCTAATGCCCATAGAGAGGGTTTGCCATGGTGGCTGGCACACAGTATATGGTCTATAAAGGGTGGCTGGTCACTGTCAATTTCCAGTGAGATCCATTTAAAGCGTACGTCCGGGGGACGCCTGGGTGACTCAGTCGGATAAGCGGCTGACTTCGGCTTAGGTCATGATCTCACGGTTCACTAGTTTGAGCCTTGCATCAGGCTGTCTGCTGTCAGCGCAGAGCCCTCTTCAGACCCTCTGTCTCCCTCTCTCTCTCTGCCCCCCCGCCACACACATACACTCTCTCTCTCTCTCTCAAAGATAAATAAACATTAAAAAAAGAAATTTAAAAAATGTTTATACAAAGCATATGTCAAATCACATCTTTCCTCTGTTCAGAATCTTCCACTGACTTTTCATCAGACCCATAGGAAAAGTTAAAGTAAGCCCTTACAATTGCTTCCGAGCCACCCCACATATCCCTTCTATTCATCCACTCTCCCCCAAGGCCCACCCCAGCCATCCTGGCCCCTTGTTTTCCCGTGAATATAGCAGGCATGCCTTAGGACCTTTGCACTTACTATTCCCTCTTCCTCGACCACTCCCCCACCAGAGAGCCATATGGCTGACTCCCTCATTACCTTCAAGTCTCACACAAAATTATGATACCCTGAAGACCCCTTATCCTCCTGTATTTTTTGTTTTTTAACAAAAGTTTCACTGAGATAAGTTTGCCTCTTCAAAGTGTTCAATTCAGTGAGTTTTAATTACTCACTAAGGTATACCAACCATCACTACAATCAGTTTTAGAACACCAGTGTTTATCACCCCAACAAGAAACTTGATAACCATTAGCAATCATTGCCTTCTCCCTCCACGTAGCCACACTCTATATTTGTACTCATTTCCTTTTTTAAGATTATTTATCTCTGAATATATTCTTACAGAGAGTAAGTTGAGATATTTATTTTGTTCACTGATGTAATCCCAATGCCAAGAATACTGCCCGGCACATAGTACGCCTTCAAGAAATATGAAGGAGGAGGGATGGAGGGAAAGAGAGGAAGAGAGAGGGAGGGAGGGAGAGAGAGGAGCAGAAAGGCAGAGAGAAGGGAGGGATTGTCAGGAAGGTTGGGTGTCTCCAGTTTGAGCAGTGATTTGCCATGTTTATGCACCCTCTAATTCAGGGCTGTGCTCTTTGAGTCTGGCCATTCAGAACAAAATAATAAAACTGTATTTACTTACGATTCTGTTGATTGCCAAATTACTTGACTGTTGTGTTCTTGATGGGACCGGAGCATTGATCTCAGAAATGCTGGATTATGTCGAAGTATGAGTTGGTGTGAAATTCTAGACAGTTCTGAACCATGAAAGATTCAGGGTCCAGAAGGCAACTTGCACCTCTTCCCAAAGGAATTCTTGTATACACAGGACAGGCACATTGCTTGCCCCTCCAGAAAGAGAAGTCATAGCTGATTGAAGCCATTGTGAGCCCTGTGGTCATTAGGGAGCTGATTTCCTTGCACCTGAATTTGGAAATTGTGCTTGATTCTTATCAGACCCAGAAGTCACAAGATGCCACCAGTCACAGGGTCTCCAGCTACCAGTTGGCTATTGTTCTTAAACTTCTGGGTGCCCCGGACCCTTTTGACAGTCTGGTGAAGCCTGTGGACCCTGCCTCAGAATAATATTTTTAAATGCATGAAATAAGTGGACACATTTACAAAGGAGGCTGATTATATTAAAATTCAGCTACTGAGGGGTGCCTGAGTGGCTCAGTCGGTTAAGGAGCCGACTTCAGCTCAGGTCGTGATCTCAAAGCTTGTGAGTTCAAGCCCCACATCAGGCTCTGTGCTGACAGCTCAGAGCCTGGAGCCTGCTCCAGGTTCTGTGTCTCCCTCTCTCTCTCTGCCCCTCCCCTGCTCATGCTCTGTCTCTCTTCTCAAAATAATAAACATTAAAAATGAATAAATAAAATTCAGCTCCTAAATCTTTTTAATCAAAATTGCGATGTAGTCATTCTACACTTTTCTTAGCACATTATGTAACAGGATCTAACAACAGTTTTGATGACTCCATTATTTTGAAGCAGTGATGTGTGCGAATGATATTTTGAAATCTTCAGTAATTGGAAAGGTATAAGAAAGTGTCTGCATTTTAACGGCTCCCCAGAGATTTGGTTGTAGCGGGTCCAAACAGCCCCCAGAGTGGGGTGGTGTCTGTGTGGACATAACCTGGGAAGAGCTCCCTCACTGACTCTGCACTGGCATCCCAAAGGTTTCTCCTGGGAAACGTTAAGGATCCCTCTTGGAGTCTGGCTCCTGGGCTGGGGCCCTACCGACTTCTGGCACTCTTCTAAGAAAGGATTTGCTAAATAAATCTGTACTTCACCAAAGCAGGCAGCCTACAGTAGCGGCTGGCCGCATGAATTGTTTTTAAGGACAATTTGCTCTGTAAACTAGACGCTGTCGTTCTCGTTGAATGTTGCCTTTCACATACGAATTGTTGGCATACAAATGGGGTGCTGCTAATTACAAAGGGGTTTTGTACGTTCATTAAGTCAGCCTCACAGAATGTGTGTGCAGAAACACATTGATAAGCCACCTCAGCGACTGGAGGTTATAAAATTGCCTTCTTTTCTGATCTGACTGTAATTTAGAGTGGCTTGCTCTGTGGTCTGAATCAATACAAGCCTTGCTGTCTCTGTGTACATAGAGAGCCGTTCTTCATATTCAGAGATTACTCTACCAGTGTGGATTGTAGAAACTACTGTTTTTCTGCAAGGGCGAGATGCAGTGAGTTCGTTCCCAGATATCCCTGCTCTTCTGGAATCAGGCTGCCCAGGGTCAAGAGCCGAGCCCCTACCCATGGCCTTCTCAGTAGTCAGTAATAATAATAGCAGCAGCTGATGTTACTGAACCAGGGAACTATGATAAATCCACATGAGTTATTTCCAGTGTAATGACTGTTGTCCACACTGGCAGGAATGGAGGCAAGAGGAGAATGAGCAACTTGTCTAAGATCAACCATACCCATGAGCTGGAGGGCTTGGGACTGAGCTTTTCCGCCTCGCCTCTAGACTGCCCTCCCTCTGGGAGAAGCCCATTGGATGTTTCTACATGTTACAGGTGCAGTGAGGGCTGTGTTCCAGCTCTGAGGATCTGCCATTTGCTCTGTAGGATGCATCGTGGATGCTCTCCTCTAAACATAATCGGAGGTGCAAAAAGTCACAAAGGATTCTATCCAGATGGGGACCACCCTGTGGGCTGAGACTTCTCCCTATAGCTTCAGACCCTGCCTATAGCTTCAGAGCATCACATTAAAATTCAGAACTTGGTCAATCAGGATGTCCCGAGCACTTATCTTTGTCCAGCCTATTATGGCTTGGGGCGAAAATACGTCCACTCTTTCTGGAGCACCTACCATGTGCCAAGTGTCTGAAATAGATTAAAGGTATTCCCATTTCACAGATAAGAAACTGAGACTTGGAAGGATATGTGTCTTGCCCAAGGCCACATAGCTGGTAAGTGGCAGTGATAATTCAAACCCAGTTTTTTCTTTCTCTGCCTTGATTCACTGTGTTCCAATTCAGCTTCGCATCACGAACACCTAACACATCACTCCTAGCGTGGGAAATCGCTGTCGCATGTCAGTGAATAACGGGATGGCACACAGCGAATGAGTCTGTGAAAAAAAGATCTGAAGAAAATGAGGGGAACTCCTGATGAAGGTCCACTTGAATATTAAATATTCTATGGAACTGGATTTTGATCTCAGAGACCTGGAACTAAACCTACGTGTGTCTAAAATATTTGAGCACAAAGCTAAATTAGGATGCTAAGAGACCCCCAAACTAACACAGGCTGGGATTTTTTTTTTTAACTTTGAGCCCTAGAAAATTTACACGGTGATGCACTGAACATCACAGTTGACCTAGAGACTGGTGGGCAGTTCCTTCAGGCACTCCTTCCCTGAACCAGTGAGCAGATCTGAGAGAATTGGGTCCATCCGGTCTCTCCTAGTAAGGCCATGGGAAAAGCAGAAGTCCTGGATCGTCTTACTTTTGAATCAGCTTGACTCTGCATTTGGCTCCATTCAATCCCACATTTGTGTCCTCTGAGGTCTTACCTCATTTCTTCTGCCTGATGTCCCAGCCTTAGCCACAAGCTCTCAATGAAACCCCATTGGACAGTCATTAATTACAGTGTTTGCTTTCTGTGGTTTAGAGGGGAGAAAATGAGAGCCTCATTGTAAAATGCCTCTTTTTATTGTCTTTTCACACTAAACTGTGAACTTGTCGCTTCCACTCAATGAGGCAGTCAAAATGGGGCCATTAATTTACAACAGTGAGTAAAAAGAGTTTCTGGGTTATCTCTCCTCAGTATCACTAGAAAGAAAAAAAAGCTCAGTCCTTTTTGCTTGGACAAGAGGGTTTCTCTCCTTGTTTGGAATGTAGCTGGGCTCTTTTCAGAGAGTCGTGCTGCCTCTAGCCCCTGGGGTGCACCTGTGACCCTTTCAGGTAGCAAAGTGGCCAGTGGCCTCTTGGTATTTCTCAAATACTCCACTCCACCACAGGGCCTTTGCACTGCTGCCCCTTCAGCCTGTAAAGCTCTTCCCCTGATATTCACAAAGCTCCTCTGTCACTTTAGTCAGGCCTCTGCTCAAATGTCACTTCCTCAGAGAGGTCCTCCTGTGACCACCCGCCTCCCCCTCCCCGACTGCTCTCTATACACTCTTCCTGCTTCAATTTCTTCATGGCACTTACTACCACCTGACATACTGTATTTTTATTTATGTATTTTCTGTCCATGCCACTAAAACTGTAAACCCATGGCAGCTGAGAGATTTTTGTTTTAATATCACTATATCCTTAGGGACTGGAACGATGCCTGGCGCACAGTAGGACTCACTAAATATTTGATGAATGAATGAGTGAATGAATGGTAAGTTTCCTGCTGAATCCAGAGTTCAGTCTTCTGTTGCATCTAATGACTTGGATTACACGTGGTCTTTTCATTCTTTCATTTTCAAGGGAGGGGGTTTGGGTGAGGCAGGTTAAACAGCAGTTTAAGATGCTGGAGAATGCCTCTGTTTTCTCCTCCATGCTGTGTAACATAAGGCAAGTGACTTGGTCACTCTGATCTCTGGTTTTATCATCTATGGAAAAAGGGTGACGATACTTTCTCTCCCAGGGTTACAGGATGTTTTGAAAACGTACTGTAGTAAGTGGCAGCTGAGTGTGGATGAGACAGAGCGGAAGGAAGAAGGTAAAGTTGCTGTCTCCATTGCTGTCTTCTGTTCAAAAGAAGCCTACCATTGGAATGTATAGCCCTTTGTCCTGGGAGATCACATCTGGCATGCAGGGGGATGGCTAGTGGGAGCTTCTCTGATAACCTGAGTCTGGCAGGTTACAGCAGCATTTCCCAAGGGTAGGACAGGAGATGATCATAGGTGATACACAAAACACTTTTTATTTTTAATTGCTATGAATTTTTCATGAGCACTAGAAAAATATTGGTTTTCCATTTATGGCACTGATATGAAGCTTCCTTTTACAATGAGTGAAAGAATGAGCTAATTTAAAGAAAAACATTAAGTAGATAAATTGTACCTGCAGCCCACAGATATGAGAGAAGTCCTGATGGTGATTCCCCCATGGCTGACATTTGAGAAACCTGGTTATAAGTGAATTCTATAAGGTTTCTGGAACCAACTGCAGCTGCCCAAACTTAGAGCAGCTAGTGACAAGTGTGTTTGTTATTTTCAGTTCCTGAAGCTAACAGGTGAAGCAGCAGATATGTGCTCTACATACGTGTAGGGTAGTGGTTGAGATGGGGCTAGCGATTGCAGAATACTTGTGCCAATTCCATCTCCCATGGCCAGGCCTCCTCAGAGATGACCTTAGGGCCTCCAGTCAGGAACTAGGCTGATGATGTCGATGGTGATGATAATGATGACGATAATGATGGAAGTGATGGTGGTGGTGATGATGGCGATGATGGTAATGGTGACAATGGTGATGGTAATGGTGATGATGGTGGTTGTGATTATGGTGGTGATGGTGGCGATGATGATGGTGGTGGTGATGATGGTGGTGGTGGTGATGGTGGTGATGGTAATGGTGATGATGGTGGTTGTGATTATGGTGGTGATGGTGGCGATGATGGTAATGGTGATGATGGTGGTGGTGGTGATGATGGTGATGATGGTAATGGTGATGATGGTGGTTGTGATTATGGTGGTGATGATGGTGATGATGATGGTAATGGTGATGATGGTGGTTGTGATTATGGTGGTGATGATGGCGATGATGATGGTAATGGTGATGATGGTGGTGGTGATGATGGTGGTGGTGATGATGGTGGTGATGGTGACGATGATGATGGTAATGGTGATGATGGTGGTGGTGATGATGGTGGTGGTGATGATGGTGATGGTAATGATGGTGATGGTAGTGGTGATTATGGTGGCGATGGTGGCGATGATGATGGTAATGGTGGTGTTATGGTGTGGTGATGGTGATGATGATGATGATGACATTAATGATGGAAGTGATGGTAGTGATGAAGATGATGGTAGTAAGGGTGATGGTAATGGTGGCAATGATGGTGGTGATGGTGATACGATGATGATGGCGATGGTGATGGTGATAAGAAAAAAGAAATAGTGCTGAATATTTATTAAGCACTTAGGGTATGCTAGACTTCAAGTGTTTTAAGTGATTTATATGCATTACTTCATTTAATATTATAAGGTAGGTACTATTTTTATCCACGCAATAAATCCATTAGTTTACAAAAATCACCATTTACAGAGAGGTTAAATAACTCACCCAAAGTCATGCAACTAGTTAGTGGCACATTGGAGGCTCAGACTCAGGCAGTCTGAGTCCAGACAGCATGTTTTTAGCCACCACACATCCTGCCCCTTCAGGAACAGGACAATGAATGAAGCACAGTCTCTGCTCTTGAGGCTCAGTAGGGAAAGCATACCGTGCGAACAATTAACCGTGAAACATGACAGAAACAAGTAACATGTCAGACTTTGTTAGCAGGTATTGTGGGTACACAGGGGGGATTCTGACTGGGTGCATCCTGGAGAGCTGCATGGAAGAAGTAATACTTGGTCACAGCTTAAAGGTCTTCAGTAGTTGAGAGAATGAGGGAAAGGGCACTCCAAGGTGAGAAAAGAGGAAGTGCAGGGCTAGCTAAATGATGCTCAGAGGAGATGGTTAGCCCAACCAAGGTCAGAGGTGCCCCAGCATCTTGGGGAACTTGGTGGTACAGGGGTCCAAATCATGGACCTTCTCTTCTTCATTCCCTTGTGAGTTTTCTTGTTCTGAACTTTTTCATGAGAGCTTTTGAGAAAGATGTATGGAAAGATGATACTCCAGCCTGACGTAGATGGAAGGTATACGAAAGAAAACATATCACCTTGGTAAGCTTATTATCCTGATAATGCCAAGTCATGCATGCCGTAACTCAAAATTCAGAAACTATAGACAAGTCGGAAGGGAATGCCACCCACAATCCCACTAGACAGAGAAATCTTTGGTCAATATTTTGGAGGTTGTTTGGAGTGTTGGTTTGTTTTTTTTTTTTTTTTGATGTTTACTCAGTGCAGAGTTTTTAAATAACATAATCCATGGGGGAATGGAAGGGGAAAAAAATAGTTTCAACCAGAGAGGGAGACAAACCATAAGAGACTTGTGAATGCGGAGAACAAACTGAGGGTTGATGGAGGGCGGGGAAAATGGGTGATGGGCATTCAGGAGGGCACTTGTTGGGATGAACACTGGGTGTTGTATGTCAGCGATCACGGGAATCTACCCCCAAAACCAAGAGCACACTGTATCACTGTATATTAGCTAACTTGACAATAAATTTAAAAAATAATAATAATAATGATAAATAAAACATAAATAAATAACATAATCCTGATCTCACAGTATGCAATTGTGAATTTCATTTGTTTTTCAATTTTACTTAACAGGAGTATTTTTTTTGTGTTATTTCAGTTCTGTGTAAACATTTTTAATGACTGCATCCATTTATTATTTCATCACATGGATGTACCAGAGCTTATTTAACCATGCTGCTATTTTTAAACATACATTTCTTTGTCAAATTTTGGATTCCATAAAGAAGGTTGGGTGAAAATCCTTGTGCATAAAGATTTGCTGCATTTTGGGTTCTAACACTGGGAAGGATTCCCAGAAATGGAATTACTCAATCAGGGCATGGAGCATTCATTAACCAGATTGCCTCGGTATGGACTTGGAGCTGACCACAGCTGCACTGGGCCGTCTCTGGAAGAAGAGTAGGATGTAGGGTGAGGGCACAGGCATTAGAGTCAGATAGACCCAGATTGGACTCTTGTCTCTGCCTCAGTTTCCTTATGTGTAAAATAAGATTTCTCAACCTTGGCATTATTGACATTTGGAGCTAAGTTCTTTGTTGTGGGGACTGTCCTGTCCATTGTAGGATGTTTAGCAGCATCCCTGATCTCTATCCATAGGATACCAAGTATCAGGCCCTTGGGTATGACAGCCAAAAATGTCTCCAAACTTTGACAAGTGTCCTCTGGGAGGCAAAATCCCCCCAGCTACAGATTAGTGCTGTAAAACTGGTCTAACATAACGCATGCTTTGCAGAGCACATGAAGATTAGAAACAGTGCCTGTGAGGTGCTTACTCACTGTCCCTGGCCCAATGTAGGTGCTCAGTGAATGGCACCTGTTACTACTGTTCATAACAATAGTGACAGTGACATTTCCCACGCTGGATGCTACAGAGATGACACCCAGGAGGACACCCAGGATCAGCTTGGAGGCCACACCCAACTCTCAGAGTCTCTGGGTCTTTGGTTCTTTGGCCAAGCACCCAGCAGTTTATTGTTCTCCTTCCAGAGGTTACCATGCATCCTACGATTTAGAAACAGAAATGTTCCTCAGATTTTCCTAATGGGGCCTTTCCCCCTTCATTTCTTCCCCCCTACTCCCCCTCTGTTGTTTGCAGCCCAGCTTTCCTCCTGAAGGACTGTAAGTGATGTGCTGAGTCAGTTATTAGGGAGCCGAAGTCCTTCTACCTGCACCCCCCCTGGGAGTGAGGGGGGCCCTCAGACCCTGCCTCTTAAGTGCAAACTCACTGGAAATCCAGCATCTCTGAAAAGTTCACCCAATAGGTTTTTGTGGGTTTTTTTTAACTTTTTATTTAAATTTTAGTTAGTTAACATAAGTGCAATATTGGTTTCAGGAGTAGAATTCAGTGGTTCATCACTTACATACAACACCCAGTGCTCCTCACAACAAGTGCCCTTCTTAATACCCATTACTCATCTAGCCCATATCCCACCCACCTCCCTCCATCAACCCTCAGTTTGTTCTGTATCATTAAGAGTCTCTTGTGGTTTGTTTCCCTCTCTCTTTTTTATCCCTTTCCATATGTTCATCTGTTTTGTTTCTTAAATTCCACATATGAGGGAAATCATATGGTATTTGTCTTTCTCTAACAGACATATTTTGCTTAGACTCTAGCTCCATCCATGTTGTTACAAATGGCAGGATTTCATTCTTTTTGATGGCTGGGTTATATTCCAGTGTATATACATACCACAGTCTTCTTTATCCATTCATCAGTCTATGGACATTTGGGCTCTCTCCATAGTTTGGCTATTGTTGATAGTGCTTCTATAAGCATTGGGGTGCATGTGCCCCTTTGAATCTGTATTTTTGCATCCTTTGGGTAAATACCTAATAGTGCAATTGCTGTGTCATAAGATAGTTCTATTTTTAGCTTTTTGAGGAACCTCCATACTGTTTTCCAGAGTGGCTGCACCAGTTTGCATTCCCATCAACAGTGCAAGAGGGTTCCCCTTTCTCCACATCCTCACCAACACTCGTTGTTTCTTGTGTTGTTAATTTTAGCCATTCTGACTGGTGTGAGGTGGTATCTCTTCATGGTTTTTATTTGTATTTCCCTGATGTTGAGTGATGCTTAGCATCTTTTCATGTGTCTGTTAGCCATCTGGATGTCTTCTTTGGAAACGTGTCTATTCATGTCTTTTGCCCATTTCTTCACTGGATTCTTTGTTTCTTGGGGTGTTGAGTTTGATAAGTTCTTTATAGATTTTGGATCCTAACCCTTTACCAGAGATGTCATTTGCAAATATCTTCTCCTGTTCTGTAAGCTGCCTTTCAGTTTTGTTGTTCCCTTCACTATGCAGAAGACTTTTATCTTGATGAGGTCCCAATAGTTCATTTTTGCCTTTGTTTCCCTTTCCTCTGCCTAAATGTGAGACAGGAAGCCATCAAAGTCCTAGAGGAGAATACAGGCAGCAGCCTCTTTGACCTTGGCCATAACAACTTCTTACTAGACACATCACCAGAGGCAACAGAATCACTCAGCAGTTTTTGAGAGTCCCCAGGTAGCATCTCACATATAGCCATCCCTTCCTCCGGCCTTGCTGTGGCTCACTCTGAAATCTTGGCCTCCCATGAATCTGTGTGAAACCTCACACTTTGCCCCTGCCCACAGCTAGGGCCACCTTTAAGGACCCTGACATCACAGCCAAAGGCAGAACTGGGAAGTCTGCAATACTTTTCAAAGCTGCTGGCCATTGACCCTGTCTGCCATGGCCTCTGTGCTTGTCTCCACTCTGTGCCCACCAAGGATGTGGTTACTGACAGATGCCAGTTAAACATGGGCTAAGCTTTTCTGCCAAAATTCTGGGTGTATCCAAGTCAGCCATGGTCTCTGGAGCTCCTGATGAGCTAACAGTGAATGAAGACCCCTTCTCTCCTACTATGATGGAGGCAGTGTGATACAGTGGCTAAGAGGCCCAAATCACAGTCGTTTGAAGCTCAGTTCTTTCACTCAGTAGCAGTGTGACTTAGCCAAATGATTTCCCTGGACTCAGCTTCCTCATTTGTAAAATAGATATGCTATCAGGACCTACCTCATTGGGTTGTGTGGCACCTCATCCTCTGGCCCCAGAGCCCAGCTGCTGGGCTTCTACCCACTTTCACAGCTTTCCAAGAAAAGCTCTTTCAGCTCTGCCATCGCCTGGGCTGGAATTCTGATCTGAGAGACCAGGCTTCTGTTGGTTCCATAACCAGCTTCCTGCCTATACGTTGCTGGTTACTTATATGCCCCTCCAGGCTCTCTTCCCTTAGGGCAATTTATCTTCTAAGAGGTTGCGGGGTCATTTATGCAGATTGACCCATCAGCCCCCACACCCTCCTGCAGACCAGTCGGACTCTGAGACCCCTCAGCTGGAAGCTCTACTCTGTCAGCAGAGGCTGACCAATCTCCTGAGCCCTGGCCCATGGACTCCGCAATGGCATATGTTTTGGGAGACTTGGGATTTAGCCCTCAAACACTTCACCAGAGTTTTTCAAAGGCCACGCCCTGAGGTAGATTCTAGATAAGTGCCTTTATGGAGGGACTGTGGTGTAGTGACCAAGAACATGAGCCCTGGAGGCCTAGTTGGAGTCACAGCCTGCTACTTCCTGAGTGACACCTGGGCCAATTGCCCCTTGCCTTGATTTTCCCATCTCTGAAGTGGGTGTGTCCCATATGGTTCTTACATAATTAAACTGGAAAGTGTATAAGTGGCCTGGTAGCAGGTTCTCAATGTATCGTGGTTCCCACTTCTGCTGCCACTCCATCTACCTCATATCATCCTCCTCATCAGAAAAGTCAACACATTGTCATTGTGCCCAGTCCCACCCTGGACCTGCCATCCTGTTGTTTCCTTCCAGACTCCTGCTCAGCATTGGCCGACTGGGCTCTTACATTGCCAGTGCTTAGAGCCGCCCCTTACGAGACAGACTGACATGACCAGCCTAGAAGCAGGCTTCTGGCTTCCTTTTTCCCCTCCCTCCTGAGGAGCATGTTTCTAAAAGATGAAAGGGTAGAGAGAAGAGGGAAGAAGAAGCAGTTAAGGACCTAACTGCACCCCAAACACATGCCTGGGGTGAGCAGCTTTGTAGCATTGATTCCTAATGATGTCAACCCCAGCATGAAGCTGCAAGTCAGGCACTGGGTCAGGGCATGGGCTGGACTGTCCCTGCATGTCCCAGGCACCCACCTCCCCGTCTCAGCATCCAGAGAGAAGGAAGAGCAGTGAGCCTAAGAGAGCTGCTTATTTGGTGCCAACAGTGTGCCAGGCATTTCCTCATTCTGCGTGTGACCCTCACAACCACCTGATGGGGGCGTATCACTTCCCACCAGAGAGGTTAAGCAACTTGCTGGGCTGTACACAGAGGAGTGGCAGAGCTGGGATTTGAATCCCTTCCCCTGCCTCTTACCTAACTTTGAGCACTGGTTCTCCATATTTTCCACCTGCAGGTCCCTTTGGGGTCTTCCCTGTCCACCTACTTCTAAAAGAGAATTTCCTTCTCTCTCTCTCTCTTTTTTTTTTTTTTTTTTTTTTCAGTTTCTTGGGCATATTTTCCTGCTGTGGGGAATGGATGGAGACAGGAGGGTCAGGCTCTGAGCTAGGCATGGTAAGATGCAGGGGAGAGTAAGGAAGCGACCCCCCACTACTCTCTGTTCAACCCCTGCATCTGCTTGCTGTCCAGATATTAAGCGTAGTGGGTTGTACTCTGGTTAGGTTGACCTGCTAAGGCCTCAGGACTCTGACAACATGGAAGTTTCTTTTCCTCTGAAAACCCCTATAAGAAATAGTGGCCACTTGGAATCTTGTCTCAAGAAGGATTTAGAGGCTACATCTACACTTAGTGCATGAGAGCTCTGCAGTTGATTAACCATGTCTGCCATGGACATGGAATGGAAAGGGGAATATTTGCCATTTCTACCCTTAGCTGAGACCTCATCTCCATAGTTGACTCCCCTAAGGGGGATGAATGGCCCTCTTGTCAATCTTTTGAGGAAGTGGCCTCACTTTCTTGGCTTTGGACTTTAGGTCGAAGTGTCATGTTAAAAGGTACAGCTGGATGACAAAGAAGTGATAGACTCTGCAGGCCTGGTTTCAACTGGGCAGTGAAGGATTGGGAATGGGGAAGACAGTCTCCTTCCCTCACTAGGGGCTTCCTGGACAGAGTAGAGGGACAGTAAATTCCAGCAGGAGTTGATGTTTCAGTCTTGAGTGTGAGAGCAGAATTCCTTCTTCAACGTCTTTTCTCGTAAGGCCTTCAGCTGATTAGATGAGGCTCGCCACCCACATTTTGGAAGATAGTCTGCTTTTCTCAGAACTTACTGATTTAAATGTTAAAGGTTAATGTGAAAAATACCTTCACTGCAACCTACAGGTTACTGTTTAATCCAACAACTGGGTACCATAGGCTCACCCAGTTGACACATAAAATTAATCATCACAAATATATTAGTTGAGTGTTTCCCAAAGTGTGCAACACATGCTACTGGATGAGTGGAACAGAGAAGTACATTCAATAACATGGGTCATGGAATGATCCTTTTAAATTCTATTTTATTCAGTCATATGTGGAATTTAAGAAACAAAACAGATGAACATATGGGCAGGAAAAAAAAAAAGGAGAGAGAGAGAAGCAACCCCTAAGAGATTTTTTTTTCCCATGAGAGACTCTTAATGATAGAGAACAAACTAAGGGTTGATGGAGGGAGGTGGGTGGGGGATGGGCTAGGTGGGGGATGGGCTAGATGGGGGATGGGTATTAAGGAGGGCACTTGTGAGGAGCACCAGGTGTTGTATGTAATTGATGAATCACTGAATTCTACTCCTGAAACCAATATTACACTATATGTTAACTAACTAGAATTTAAATAAAAATTTGGAGGAAAAAATGAAAAATTCTATTTTAATTCTTCTTGCTTCAAGAAGAAAGGCTCTATTTGGTATGAACCCCTAACACTTCTCTAACACTTGTTGTTTATAACAAAAAAAAAACAGTATGAGAATTCAGCTATAAATTAATTATATGGTTTTGTTTTCGTTGAATTAACTTTTATAGTGATCTTGTGTTTATGGCAAATGATACTGATCATCCATTTATAAGTGACAGAACATTTCCTTCAGACCCATACTTAAAAAAACTAAATGAATCCATTTAAAATTAAGTAAATGATGGCACAGATGATGCTTGGATGTAGTTGCACTTGAGAAGGTGGTATAAAATGGCCCAAGTTTGGGGAACACCATCTCAGCCTAGAAAAGACAGGAATTTCAGACCCAGCCAGCCTCCCCACAGGAAGATCCTCCCTATGCGGCCAGCCTGGGGGCATGCAGATTGGTCTGATGAAGGAGAAGGCTCCTTCCCTTTGGAGAAAGCAGGGGAAAGACTAGAGTGTTCCTAGAACTTGCTGGTGCTGGGAAGAGTAAGAAAAGCCCCCGCCCTCAAGGAGCATGGTTCAGTGCGTGGATTCTGGAGCCAGACTACCTGAGTTCAAATCCTGGCTCTGCCACATATGGCTGCCGTGTACCCTTGAAAAGTTGTTTGACCTCTTTGGGCCTCTGTTTCCTCATCTGTAAAATGGGTATATGAAGGTACCCACTTTAGGGTGCTGTGAGGATTAATTGAAGTACAATATAGTAAGTGTCATTTAAGACTGAGTTTCTATCATTGGGAAAGACTGACAAAGAAATGGCAATCCTAACACAGTGCTCTAAATGCTGTGATAAGAAAGTATAGTGTTGGGGCACCTGGGTGACGCAGTCGGTTAAGCGTCCGACTTCAGCCAGGTCACAATCTCGCGGTCCGTGAGTTCGAGCCCCGCGTCAGGCTCTGGGCTGATGGCTCGGAGCCTGGAGCCTGTTTGTGATTCTGTGTCTCCCTCTCTCTCTGCCCCTCCCCCGTTCATGCTCTGTCTCTCTCTGTCCAAGAAAGAAAGAGAGAGAGAGAGAGAGAGAGAGAAAGAAAGAAAGAAAGACAGACAGACAGACAGACAGAAAGAAAGAAAGAATAGTGTGATAAACACACAGGGAGTGGGAGAGATTCCAGGAGGACTTCCTTGAGAAGTTAATACATAAGCTCATACCTGGATGATCAGTAGGAATTAGCCTGGAGAGGAGGAGAAAAAGAATATTCTAGATAGAGGGAATAGCATATGCACAGGCTCAGAGGCAAGAGACAGTGTAGTCCGTGACTGTACTTGTGACTGCAGGGAAGACAGTACTGGCTACAGCAAAGGATGTGACAGAAGGTGTGTCCCAAGGTGATGTACACAAAGGGCTTCCTGTGCCTTGTTAGAAGCAGTGGGTTCCAGAAGGGCAGGACTCTAATTATCTTAGCAGCCCTCTGTGCTTCAAGTGCAGCCCAAACCTGGCAAGCAGGGACAGTCATGTGGTGACTGAACAGATGCTTTCCTCTCCACTCGATGTGAGACCTGGAGGTCCCAGAGGACCACTCCAGTTGAATGAGGGAGTCCCAGGATTAAGAATCTCTGCAGAGGTGCGCCTGGGTGGCTCAGTCAGTTAAGCATCTGGCTTCGGCTCAGGGTGATCTGGCAGTTTGTGGGTTCGAGCCCTGCATCGGGCTCTGTGCTGACAGCTCAGGGCCTGGAGGCTGCTTCGGATTCTGTCTCCCCCTCTCTCTCTGCCCCTCCCCCACTTGTTCTCTCTCTCTCCCTCTCTCTTTCTCTCTCTCTCTCAAAAATAAACATTAAGAATTTTTTTTAAAAAAAGGAATCTCTGCAGAGATGTTCAGCACATCTTCTCTGCAAGTCATGACTGCCTTGACAAGGATCTGAAATCTTACTTCTGTCCACAGGTGACCTGGTGTCCCGGGCAATGCATCACCTGCAGCCCCTCAATGCCAAGCACCATGGCAACGGCACCCCCCTGCACCACAAGCAGGGGGCGCTCTACTGGGAGCCGGAGGCCCTGTACACCCTTTGCTATTTCATGCACTGCCCACAAATGGAATGGGAAAATCCCAACGTGGAGCCTTCCAAAGTCAACCTCCAGGTGGAAAGGTAAGATCTGCCTTGGCTCCGGATGGCCAAAGAGAGGAGCTCCTCTGGCCAACACCACCTTGCAGTGGGTGGGTGCTTTCTCCAGAGTGGCAGAGGGGTACAAGAGGGGAGCCATGCTGGTGGTCACAACTGCACAGTGCCCTGAGGGGACTGGAGGGGTCCAGGTTGGAATCTTGTGCTCCAAGGGGTGTCTGAGACCCAGGTGGGGTCTTTGAAATGGGTTTGCATAGGGTTGATCCAGTTTGGGTTAAAAACGGCCTGGGTCAGAAAGGTGGATCTGCAGATTCTGAAGGCGTAAAGGACTCTGCTGTGCAGGGTGGCTCCCTTGTGAAGGCAGCTATGGGGGAGACCAGCTCCTTGGGTGGGAGGTGTCTTCATTTCCTCCTGGCTGCCCTAAAACTCCCTTGGGGAACCATAAACACCTGCTCAGCTGAAGTGGGTCCTGAGGTGGCCAGGAGACTGTCTGGCTCAAGCAGAATTAAGGGGAAGGGAAGAAGGGAGGGTTTCCAGGGAGGGGACACTTCCTCGGACACAGCTTCTGTCCCTCCCAAGCACATTGCCTCCACTTCTCTGTACCTCAACTTCCCTTTCTGTAAACCAGTGGCTGAACTAAGTTGTTCCCAGGTCCCCTTCTGTCTGGAAAGCCAGACAGGTTTCACCCTCTCAGAGGCAGAGTATCAGAAACCACACTGGGAACACCCCACAGAGCCCATCTCCCCACAGCGCCTCACAAGTCGGGCCCTGCTTCCACATGAACCTGTTTGCTGCAACTACTCTAGTAGTGACCCATTTATCAAAAGAGTGGTTAAGAGAGTGGGCTCAGTGATCCAGAGAGTGGGTTCAAATCCTGGCTCTTCCAATTAAAAGTCAGAGGAGGGGGAGGGCCTTGGGAAAGCACCCTAACCTATCCATGCATCAGTTTCTTCATCTGAAAAATGCGGCTACCAAAAGTAAATCCTTCACAAGGCTGTTGGAGGAGTGAGTGAATTGAACAGTGCCCAGCACACGGTAAATGCTCAGTAAAGGTTCACTTTTGCTTCTGTTGTAGATACTATCTGCATTTTGGTGGACTCAATGCAGTTTTCTTTCCTCTGTTAAATGGTTCCAAGCAATTTTGAAATGCTCATTGGCTGCTTTGCTGCTGCAGGAATGGACTGGGGCTTCCTTGGGCTTCCTTTTACAACCACGTCTCTTGGCTTTCATTTCAGGGAAGAGAATGGAGCACGAGTTAGACAAAAGTTGCTGAGTTTTTGTTCCTGTTTTGTTTTTAAGAATCTCAAGTAAGCATGACTATTTCAATCCAGTCTGGAGTTAGCTTCATCAGGCATCCCATGGTCTAGGCCAAATCAGTGGGTACCCTACGTGTATTTCCACATGCTGAAGATGCCCGAATTCAGGAGGCCAAATGCTCCTTGTCCCTGGGCAGAAAATAACTTCAGTCAGAGACACCAGGAGTGCTTTCTGTGAATGTGCAACCTTAGTGCTGAGAGAATGGGAGCCAGCAGCCTCGGCCTGTGGAGCATCTAGCTCTTAGGCATACCCCCCTGACAGCCTGTGGGACAGTGAGCATCTCTGACTTACCTCCTGCCAACATGCACTTGACCCCCAGATGACTCCCTTCCAACTCCAGCTAGACAGCACCTCCTCTGAGCTCCAGAACCTCCTCGTCCTAGTCAGCCTCAGTTTCCCCATCAAGTCTCACACTCTTAGACTGGTTCTTCTCATCACACCTTATTCTTTTCCACATAACACTTACTACAGTTGATAATCATAATTTCGTTACGTGTTCGTTTATTGCCCGTCAGCTTCATGAGGGCAGAGAACACATCTGTTCTGGCTGTCCCTCCACACCTAATGCCAAGCTCAACGTCTGGTGCTAGGTGGGGAGTCAGTAAATTTTTGTAGAGAGAACGAATGAACCCATCGACCTAGCTGCCCGTGGAACATGTCCCTTTGTGCGTGCTCACAACTACCCCACATCTGAAGTTATCATCTTTTCTCTGAAACCAGCTGTCCTTCCTTTCTCCCTCATCTCTAAGGGTGGCATCACCACCAACCCAGAAAAGTGGGCCTCGCCCCACACTCTTTCCTCCCCCTCACCCCGTCCTGCAGCCACTGGTCAACGTGTGTTACTGATGCCGCACCTGCAACATCTCTCATTGCTCTCTCCCTTCCTTCCCAGATTGCTGCCACTGTGTGGTTGGGTACCTTGTTCCCTCTTACTTCTGTACTGCATTGGATTTCTAAATGGTCTCCCAGGATGTAAGGCTTAATATCCTCTGACCAGCTCCATCGTCCTCATAGCCATCAGACTGAAACTTCTAGAATAGGAATCTCATCATGTGATGTACTCCCTGCCCCTACACAACACCCGTGCATGGCCCCATTACATCTTCCCTTACACGGCTTCCACCTTCTCTTCTGGAATCCCTTTCAGAATTCAGAGTGTAGCTGGAGTGGCTATAAATCTGGGAGACCATCTGAGGTTTCCAGACTTTCTGGGACAAGATGTGACGATGCGTGAGCTTTGAGGGAGAACAGAG
Organism: Acinonyx jubatus; assembly: GCF_027475565.1. Classification (NCBI taxonomy): domain Eukaryota; kingdom Metazoa; phylum Chordata; class Mammalia; order Carnivora; family Felidae; genus Acinonyx; species Acinonyx jubatus. The sequence goes on from NC_069387.1 coordinate 124,653,389, forward strand.
TAAAGAGAACATGGCCCAAAATGCTATGGAATCACTTCTGTCTCCGTCTTTCCCTTCTTCTTTGGTTGGTTTTTCAGAGGTCATCACAAAATGCCGAGTGGAACTTGACATTTTTTGAGTTGTGTTACTTTGGTCCTCTGGAAAGAATATGGATTTGGAAACTAGGCTGACCTTTGGCTTTGGGATGCTTTGGCTTTGCGTTCCAGCCCTGCTTCTTCTGGATCTGAGACCTTTTAAAAAAAAAATATGAAATTTATTGTCAAATTGGTTTCCATACAACACCCAGTGCTCATCCCGACAGGTGCCCTCCTCAATGCCCATCACCCACTTTCCCCTCCTGCCCACCAAGAGCAACCTACCCCCCACCCCCAGTTTATTCTCAGTGTTTAAGAGTCTCTTACGGTTTGCCTCCTTCTGTCTCTGTAACTTTTTTCCCCCTTCTTCTCCCCCATGGTCTTATGTTGAGTTTCTCAGGATCCACATAATGAGTGAAAACATATGGTATCTGTCTTTCTCTGCCTGACTTATTTCACATAGCATAACACTCTCCAGTTCCATCCATGCTGCTGCAAATGGCCAGATTTCATTCTTTCTCATTGCCAAGTAGTATTCCATTGTATAAATAAACCACATCTTCTTTATCCATTAATCAGTTGATGGACATTTAGGCTTTTTCCATAATTTGGCTATTGTTGAAAGTGCTGCTATAAACATTGGGGTACAAGTGCCCCCTGTATCCCTTGGGTAAATTCCTAGCAGTGCTATTGCTGGGTCATAGGGTAGATCTATTTTTAATTTTTTGAGGAACCTCCACACTGTTTTCCAGAGCGGCTGCACCAGTTTGCATTCCCACCAACAGTGCAAGAGGGTTCCTGTTTCTCCACATCCTCGCCAGCATCTGTAGTCTCCTGATTTGTTCATTTTGGCCACTCTGAGTGACGTGAGGTGATATCTCAGTGTGGTTTTGATTTGTGTTTCCCTGATGAGGAGTGACGTTGAGCATCTTTTCATGTGCCTGTTGGCCATCTGGATGTCTTCTTTAGAGAAGTGTCTATTCATGTCTTCTGCCCATTTCTTCACTGGATTATCTGAGACCTTGAACAAGCCATTCTTCCTCATTGAACCTCATTGACTGTAAAATGAGAGTGACAGAAGTTTCATGGGACTGGTGTAAGCAGTGAATTCAAAATTGTAGCTAAGACTCTGGTGCCATGCCTGGCACAAAAGGAGCTCTCCTCTCACCCCCCAAAAGAGTAGCTGATACCATACATCTTTTTATTAGGGGGAGCCTCCAAAATGCTGTTACCATTGTCCCTGCAGAAACCTGTGTGTGTATTTCTTCTAGACAGAAAGCTATTTCTCCTGCTCCCTGATGGAATAGGCCTTGGCATTCAGCATCTGAAATCACACATGGAAGGGCTTCAGAGGAGAGATGACTTCTGTTCTCAGTGAAGGGTTTACACCAGCTCCATACCAAAACTTCTAAATAAGAAGTTTCCAGTGGGATATGGACTCTAATTTGGAGTTGTTTTTCTCTCTGTATTTCTCTCTCCTCACTCCCAAAATCAAACAACATTTCCTTAACTCTTTATTTTTACTCTGGCAATGTCAAGTAGGGCCATGGTGCTTATATGGTTTTTCACTAGACTATATTCTTCAGAAAAGGGACTGAATATTATTTGCTTTTGTCCATGCCCAGCAGAAAGCCAGAAACATTTGTTGACTGAAATATGGATTGTTTTATACCTCAAATCATCTCTGCTTGTCAAAAGAGCCTTCCTTGGCTGGAGTATTTGGAAGTAGGCCTACATGCACTATTTTACTCTTTCATGTGGGCATAGCTTTAGAGTTGCTACATTTGTTTTGGATAGTTTCATTTTTCACTGCGGGATTTTTGAAGGAGCTCAGTGCCAGTGTGAAATTTCTATAGTTTAAGTTTTTCCAGAACTTTGGCGACTAGGTTTTGAGCTTCTAAAATCTTTCCGAGCAGCTCTTTGGGTCACTGGAAGCATGTACCAGGAACAGGTCCTGTAAAGAGCTGGAGGTCCAGAGTGAGACAGACAGGCATGACCCAGACCACATGGAGTAGAGTCTAAGACTAAAAGGTCAGACTTAGAATTTTATTCAAGTCAAGTGTTGGCAAATTCAACATGGAGAAGGAAGAGGAGGAAAACATTCTGTATCAAGGAGAATCCAATCTTTGATATCACTGAATCTGATATGTGCCAAAGTCTGGTCACTGGAGATTTATGATGCTCTGTGAAATACAATGCTGACCTTCCAAGTGCCTCCAGGAAGACAGCAGCTTCAGATTCCATCGAAAAAAATAAATTGCTGTTAATTATGGTACCCAGCCTTAGTTTGTGACCTAATTTTTTTAATCCCTTAATTCAGTTTATAATAAAGCTCCCTGAGGGAAACAATCTGCCTCTTATATGTTTTTCTAGAACCCAACATAGTATTTTGGGACATTACACAGGCTTAACAAGTGTTTGTTAAGTTAGTTAAAAATAAATACAACCAATGTCATCAACAAAGCCTGTTTTGTATTGGAGCATCAGATGTTTTACAAAGAAATCTTAGTTCAGATGTCATCTTTATTTCTGGCTTTCATTTATTCAATATTTATCCAATATTTTGAAGAATTTCCTAAGAAATAGGTAATTCTACTTAATTTTTTCCTAGGACAGAATCTTCAATAATTTAAATTCAATGTCAGAATAAACATATCATACTGTCAATCAATAAATAAAATCTTTCAGATACTTCAGATATTTTTACTCAAAAAACCCAGATAAGTTTTGTAAGATTTATGATTAGGCAATATTTGTTTTATTATATGTTTATATATAATTATATACTTATGATAAGGCAATGTTTATTTTGTAAGATTTATGATTAGGCAATATTTATTTTAGTAATGATAAGTGTAAACATCTTAATGTAAATGTAAAAAACTCAGATCTGAGGCTACTGAATTTAAATAGAATCATCTTAAGTCTGGGACAAGGTTTTCCTCCCCTATATCATTACTGGAAATATCAGTGATTCCTAGATGTGTTTGGCCATGGATGATTTCAGTAATGGCCAAAAAATGAAAAAAAAAAAAATAGCAGGATAAATTGGACTATTTTGTTGCCTGAGGTAGCTGGCAATGCCTGAGAGGTACAGAGATGTGTTTTAACCAGAAGACTAGACAATTAGGTAGTTCTGTCCTCCCCCAGTCTCACTGAAAGCAAACAAAAACATATACTTAGGCAATCCCTTTTGCAAGCAGAACTGTATAAACAGATGTGGTTCACTGTCTACCAGGGAAGCTGGACCTAAAACATGAGTATATAATCACCAATCACCAACTGATTGAAAGAAATGAAACCATCTTAACAAATGAAGAATTTACACTTGAAGAAACAGAGCTAATAAAGCAAACATAACAGACATTAGAAGTTAATGGTACCCGAATACATCTTCCAAGACACTCACCCTACCAAAGGATCACTCCAACACATCAGTTCTTGATGCTTTCTCATCTGTGGCATATATGACAGGTGATAGTCTAAGGTTAACATACTCCAGTGGACATACCAGGGTTGTGTAGAATTCCAAGCACTCTGTTGTAACTCTTCCTCATTCCTTCCCCCTAAGGAGTGTGTATCAGAATGCAAGTGGACAGAGATATCCTTGACACAAACAGCATTATTAGTAAAAATACTGTGTTGCAAAGGTTAAACCTACTATGACTGCTTAAAGCAGAAAAATGACCTCTGGGAGGCCCAGTTTAGGTAGATCCTTTCCTCTTCCGCATCAGAATTAGACGTTGTGTTAATTCTCTATCTCTTTTCTCCTGGAAATATGATAAAAATTTCAGTATCAACTACATTACCAAGCAGCATTGCTTATGGTTAGAGTAACTCTAGATTGGTAAAATTGATCTAACCTGCTAGTCCTATAAATATTTGATAAATCTCCAGAGCTTTGGGCTTCCCTGATTTCATTGGCTCTTGTCAGTGGCAGTGTCCTTGCATGGACCTTGGAAACTATATCTGTGGAGTTGCTACAAGAGATAGTGGGGTTCATAAACCATGATAGTTCTCACAGTCACCCAAGTGGATCTCATCTACTTTCACCTGAGTGTCACCCGGGCAGAAGAGAGCTCTAGGATGGATGGGTGAATTGCTATAAGGACTCCTACTGAAAGGAACATCTGATGCTATCCTGCTGGGCCATGTGTGGCTTATGATAGTCCCATGAGTCTAAGTGTGTAGTAGAGCTTAAGAAGATTTCTGATGGGTGTTAAAGCCAGAAAAGCAGGCTTTGGGGCTACACAACCTAGAGCAGTGTCCAAGTTGTACCCCAGGACTGCTTCAGCAGATACCTCATACCACCAAGGCTGGGCATTGGACACTCCTGGCAGGATCTCTGTCACAGTTACCCATGAAAGCTGAATGTCTCTACCAACACCCTTGTCAGCTTCATGTTCTATCTATGTCATACTACTTGCTTCCAAATCAGTGGTGCCTGGGTTATATCCCTGCACCCTAGCTGCAAAGGAGTCTGGGAAGTTGAATTCCTACCTTGTTGAACCATGGACTAATAATATGGGAAATTCTCTAAACACAGTAAGGTCATCAGTGTTTCCAGGCAGCCGCAAAATTTGACAAAGTTTCACCACACTCTTCTAATTGATTTGTTTTTGTATAAATAACACACAAGTGAATCACGTGTTCAGTTGAGTACTTCTGACCATTGTTAGCCACACATCTCACAACTGATTGGCTTACACACCACAACTGAGAACCAAAATACTGCCTCAACATTAGGACTCCTTAGCCTAACACTCTGGGAACCTTGAAAGCAAGGAGGAGAGAGAAGGACTGTTCCTGACATCCTAAGCAGGGATGCAGAATGCATTTTCCCAGAGGAGGAATGCTACTTCCTCATCTTCCCAAGGCCAGTGATCATGTCCGGCATAAAAGTCCCATCAAATGCCCAGCCCAGTGCTGCTGAGTCCTGGAGAAATCCAGAGTCAATGGACAAATGGGGACACATGGAGAGGGGGAGACCTATTTTCTGCAGCACTGTATGTGGGCTTTGGTGGATTGGCCTGGAATCCCAACACCCATATAAATGGTTCTAAGAGGGGAAACATGCATGTTGAATACTAAACAATTAACTGGAGAGACAAAGTTTTAAAACAGGATCCATTCGTAACTTGAGCATTGCTGCATCTGGCACAAAGTGAAAGCAACTCTAATCCCAATATTTTTCAAACTGTGGGTTACAGCCCGTTAATGGGCCATTAAATCAGTGCAGTGGAGAGATTGGCAAACAATGCCCCAAAGGCCAAATCTGGCCCACTGCCTGTTTTTATAAAGTTTTATTGGGACACAGCCATACTTATTTGTTTACATATTATTTATGGCTGCTTTTGCATTTTTGATTAGCTGTGTCAGATGGCTCACACAGCTGAAAATATTCTTTGGCCCTTTCCAGTAAAAGTTTTTTTGACCCCTAATGTTATGGGTTGTGACCTAAATTTTTAATAAATGAACTACAGTAGGAAAAAAAAAGTTTTCATGAGGTAAAGTAAGTATGTTTTGTGAAACTTTTTTTTTTTTAAGTTATATGAATTTAACTAGAGTTGATTGGTTTGCTTAAGGTCATGTAACTAAAGTTGTAGAGCTAGTGTCTGAACCCTTGGAGTCAGGTGCTGGTCTGTGCTCACATTCATTAGGCTGTTCTGCTACCAATGGGGTTTGATTTAGAAGAAATAACATTTGGAAGCCTCATCCCTAATCCCTAGAATTTGTTTCATCATCTTCATGAATGTTTATACTATATAAAACTAATATGTACATGCATTAAATAAAACATGGTAACTACAAAAAAAAATAAAGAAGACACTTTGAACCACCCATAAGCACCATGACCATATAGGGTATATATTCTGTGTCTACATCCAAGTTGTTTGGTTATTTCACAAAATAAGGACCATATAGTACCTGCAGTTTTGTTGATCTGTGTCACTGAGTAGACTTCAAAAGCATGATTTTTCAAGGGACTCTTCCATCATTGGACATTTAAAGTTGAGAGAACTCCAAGAACAGGCATGTTGAACATGTTTTATGATGAAGAAGGTGAAACTGAGCCCCAGCGGGATGAGTGGACTTGTCTGGGGTCATAAATGCACTTGCAGTGGATTTGCAAGGCAGTGCCTCAGTGCCTTTGCACATGCTTTGCCTTCTTCCCAGAACACTGCCCCCCTCTGTCATCTGGCTCACTGAGTCAGTTCATCCTTCAGGACTGATTTTAGGCATCACCTCCCCCAGGAACCCTTCCCTACCGCCTCAGGCCATGTAGGTGTTGAGGGCCTACCTCAGTGCATAGCATATAGTAAGTGCCAATAAATGCTTGCAGAACTGAACAGAACTGGGTCTGAAACCCATGTGTTCCAACTCCTGGCCCAGAGAGCTGTGGTGACAGTGTCAACTCAAGCAGCCCTCAGCTTGGCACCCGCTATACGCTTCACATGCTCCAGGCCTCAGTTTCCTCAGCTGCAAACAAATAATAATTCCTACTTCATGGGACTGTTTCAATGACTAATGAACTAACTTATGTCAGTGTCATACACACTCACTGGCCCATAGCAGAGAATCCATAGATGGTGGGGATTATTGCTCTCTTAATTCAGGTTGACGTCTTATAGATATGTTCATCTATATAAGGCACTTAAAGTCCAGCATACATTAGGCTCTTTATGGATAATGCCCATTATTATTCTGTCATGGTGCTTGTAACCTGAACATACAATGTAACAGGGCTTCTCAAACTGTAATCACTAATGTGCATTGGAATCCCCTGGGATCTCATTAAAATGCAGATTCTATCCATAGGTCTGGGGAGGGCCCAAGATGTTTCATTTCTAACAAGCTCCCAGGTGAGGTGATGCTGCTGGTCATGGGCCACGCTGTGAATAACAACACATTGTAGTTTTTGTGTTTGTCATTCATTTCCCCAACTTACTCCACCCCCCATTTTTAAGTTACATAAGGGCAAGAAATAAGCTTTTATGGCGATTTTTGTCTCTCTGGTCGAGCTTGGCACACAATAGGCTTTGGGGGCTGCGTTGAGCCTCATGAGATGCTGGATCCCTCTGCCATTTGACGACATGAGCAGATCCCAGAGGTCAGACATGGCCAGCCTGCAGAACTTTGGGGCTGCAACAGCCAAGGAAAGACACTGAGTGTCTGAATATAATGATCATCTTCAGCCTAACAAGGTGGCTCCTCTAAGGTGGCTCAGGGATAGCAAATTAGCGACAAGCGTGCAAGGGAAAGGTGAGGCGGGATTTCACAGGTGTCCAGTCTGGAGAGAGGCAGCAGGGCAAATCTGAAAGCTCACCAGCTTAACACTGTTGAACACCTCTAGCCTCCAGGGCCTGTCAAATGGCTTCGACTCAGGAGTTTCCTGGTTGTTGTTGTGGTTTTAAGTTTATTTATTTATTTTGAGAAAGAGAGCATGAGCAGGGGAGGGGCAGAGAGAGAGAGAGAATCCCAAACAGGCTTTTGCCGGCAGCACACAGCCCCAAGTGGGGCTCAAACTCACAAACCGTGAAATCATGACCTGAGCAGAAATCAAGAGTCGGAGGCTCAACTGACTGAGCCATCCAGGCGCCCCTCGACTCAGGAGTTTTTTCCAGCCAAGGAAGAGAGATTGCTCCTGACCACAGGTGACAAGCTGAGGGACTCGAGTTTAAGAACAACCTTCCTCCCAACATGCAGGGTCAGTCTGATCAGATGCACGCACTGCACTTGTTCGTTTGAATATCCAGGCCATTTCTGAACCCCGGTTAACTGGCTGCCCCAGCAGTCCGCTCTGCTCTGACACACCTTCTCTTTGTTTTATTGGAAAAGAAGGAAAACCTCGCCGTCGCGCACAGAGACTGGGGAGCTAGCACCATACTATCCAGTGTAGTAACCACCAGCCATGTGTGGCTGTTTGAATGTAAATGAATAAAAATTAAAGAGAACTAAAGCTTCAGCTCCTCAGTACCCCTGTCCTCCTTTCAGATGCTCAATACTTGCCTGTGGCGAGCGGTCCCCGCTCTGGATGGAGCGCCCGGATAGGCTGTCTCCAGCATCACAGAAACTTCTCTTGGACAGCCCTGAACGGGAGACTCAAGGCTGGTAGCACTCCCCTTTTAGAAAAACAGCCCATGGGGGCGCCTGGGTGGCTCAGTCGGTTACATGTCCGACTTCGGCTTAGGTCACGATCTCGCGGTCCGTGAGTTCAAGGCCCACGTCGGGCTCTGGGCTGATGGCTCAGAGCCTGGAGCCTGCTTCAGATTCTGTGTCTCTCTCTCTGCTCCTCCTCCGTCCATGCTCTGTCTCAAAAATAAATAAATGTAAAAAAAAAAAAATTAAGGAAAAGAAAAACAGCCCATGGAAACCCGCGCTCCCAAAGCAGTACGGTCTCTGCGAGAGACCAGGGACCAGCTGACCTGCCGAAGCGCATTTTACATCCTCTTATTTTGATCACCTTGCAGCCAAGTGCTTCGAAGCAACCATCACCATCACCACCCCAAATTTTACAAGGTGTTTGGGACGTGCAAGGCTCTCTTCTCAGCTCATTGGCTCACTGAGTCCTCGCAGAATGTCATGAGTGTGTTAGCACCCTTACACTATTGCTGTCTCTTCCTTCTCTTGAAGAAGGTCAAGCTCAGAGAGGTTGTGTAGCCCGCCCAGGTTACACAGCGAGTCAGGGGCAGACTCTTGCAGGAAGCTTGAGTCCAGAGTTCACGCTCTCAGCCGTGTGCCATGCCACAGGGACGGGAAGGACAGGGGGTTCCAGGGGGAGTGCAAGTGTCCCTCTGAAGGTTAAAAACCTGAAAATCTCAAACCAGGGAATGTTCTTGTTTTAGTATGCTTCCCCCTCCTCTTCCCTTTTCCTTCTGGTATTTTCCCTGGCTGAGGCCTCAATAAATATTGCTCATATAAGTGGAATAATGATAATCAAATCACTTCATTTGGTTAGACAGCAGTCAAACATCTCTGAGAAACATGTTTATCTCCTGGAACCAATTGCTATAAACCCAGAACCTGCCTCTCCAGTCTTCATCTCAGTGCTACTTGAACTTTTCAGTTTTTATTTAATTTTTAAAACTTGTGGGCTTTTTTATTTTTTAGAAAGAGAGCAAGTGAGGGAGAGGGGCAGAGGAAGAGAGAGAGAGAATCTTAAGCAGGGCTCAATCCTGTGACCCTGGGATCACGACCTCAGCCAAAATCAAGAGGCAAATGCTCAACTGACTGAGCCACCCAGGCCCCCCAAAACTTACTCATTTATCACTGAACTTCTTATTCAGTTGTTCATCCTTCATCCATTTATTCAACGAACATGAATTGAGTGCCCGAGCATAGTAATAGGAAGAGCCAGTGTTGATTGAGTTTTTATATGTGCCAGGCACCATTTTAAGTACTTTACATGAATGAACTCATTTGTCCCTCGGGATGACCTCATGATGGTAGGTATTATTGTCGTCCCCACTTTATAGATGGGGAAAATGAGTCAGAGAGGATAAGTACCTTGCCCGAGGTCTCGGGGCTCAGTAGTGGCCTCGTGGGGATTCATGCCCAGCAGCCTGGCCACAGAGCTCACTCCCTTAACTCTACCCGTGGCTGCTGTGTGCCACACCCTATGCCAGGGAGGGGGGCGACCCAGGGGACCTCGCATGGCTCCTGCCCTATGCAGCTCATTTACCATCAGAGAAGGAAAGGGCAAAGGGTCAGAAGGGGCATGCAGATCAACGGCCGAAGGGGATCCGGGAATGTAGTTTTGGGGCCAGACGGAGGCATGGATGAGATCAGGCAATCCAGGTGGCTCCAAGGTCAGAAGTCTCCCGAGTACCATAGAGCAGCGAGCGAGACCGCGGCAGGGGCTAGCTGACCTTCAGCTGGCTCACAGAGGTACAGCTGTTATGCCAGCTGTTCAAATGCTGAATACTTCTCGATGCATTGGTAAAGAACCACTGCCCCAAACGCCCCCACCCCACGTCCCCACCGTCCAGGCCTGCAGCTAGGCATCCAGGTCCACGGGGGTGGGGGAGGGGCCTGCCTGTATTAAGACCACAGGAGGTAGGCGGTGCCTGGGCCTTACTGATAGTTAAATAATACTTAGAATGTCACTGCTGAGTTGGAAGTGTGTGGGAGCAAATTATGTCCTACAGGTGTTGGGCCTTTGTTCCCTCAATGGTGGGAACAAAGGGAGAAGGCTTAGCCAGATGCAACGTCCTGCTCAGCCTTCGGGACAGCTGCATCCTCACCGCTGCTGTGGAACCTGTGCCACACCCCACCCCCAGTAGGACAAGCCCCCCCCCACCCCCCCCCACCCCCCCCCCCCGCAACTTGCTCTGTGTGAAGCCCTCTGTGAGTAATTATAACAACACCCGGAGCCATCGTGTGCCAGGCCCTGGGATGAGCGCCACTTCCGATTGCCCTACTTAAACGTCCCCATCACCCTCTGAGATGCTGCAGTTCTGCCTCGTTTCAGATCAGATGGGGAGAGTGAGGCCGACAGAGTTCAAGGACTTGCCCAAGGTCACACGGCTTAAGCTTGAGAGAGGCCGGGCTGGAAGTTAAGCCCACGCAGGGTGAGTCCCGAGCCCGTGTCCTCTTCATCACCTCCCGCGTGGGAGGCAAAGGCTGGGGCCATTGCCGCCGCGGCGTTCTTTTCTTCCCTGTCTCCACTGCCGGACTGAACTGGTCAGAGGCAGGGACTGGGCTTTGATCAGCTCGTGCTCTGTCTGGCAGGCAGCCAGGGCCTGGCACAGCCGGGTGGGGATATAAAGACCAATCTGAGTGCAAGGCAGCAGGAACATGGAGCCTGGCCTGATGCAGAGGGCTGGTTGGAAAGTTCCTGTCAGAGTCCCCGAGCGTGTGGCTTGACCGAGTGCCATGTCCCATGTCCCCCAGCAAGAGAGGTCACCAACTGGCCTCCTCCCTTTGCCTGAACAATCCCAGGGGAAGCTACATTAGCCTCCTTGGATTTTTTGATGCCTCCTCATTTGCCTGAAACTGCCAGCCTTCTACATGCCCTATGTCTGGGACTTCAGACAGTGTGCATGAATGTTCTGCACTACAGGGAAAAAAAAAAATTTTTTTTAAGGAACATTAGTGAAAATTAGCCCTTGAAGCTGCCCAGTGCAAACTGGGGGCTGGCCCAGCATGGCAAGGGCCAGTAGCAGCCGGGGTGCCTGGGAACAGAAAGGCCTGCCAAGAGGGAACGCTCCCCGAGTTCAGCCAGCTTTCAAACCATCTGCCCTGTGCCAAGTTTCCACTCTGTTTTATCCTTTCAGAAACAGTGATATTGACAGCTTCCAGCACATACCTGGGTTTCACACATTATGGAAAGGAGCAGGGCAGTAGAAACATGGTCATTTGCCTAGGAGACCTAGCATCTGAGTTGATCTTGCATTCTTCCAAGTCGGACTTCCCACGTGAACCCCACACGTGTCTGCATGCCTCCTAGTAGAACTTCGTCCTAGGTTTTCATTGATTTAATCGTATTCTCTCCTCCTTCCATTTTGCTCTCCTCACGGGCTGCGTCTTTTAACAACTGTAATACAAGGTGCTATAAAGTCAAATTTTTGTATTATATTTTTTTTAACCAAAAAGTTCCTTTGCTCATTTTTTTAAACTTTGGTAAATACAGAAAAACATAAGAAAGAAAATTAAAATTGTCTACAATTCTGCTACCGAAATGATTATTGGGTACCTGTTCTCATCTTTGTTTCCAATGCAGAGAGTGAGGCTTTTTAAAATAGTTGTACTGTGTATATATAATTTTATATCTGTTTTTATTTCACTTAATATGCCACAAGCCTTTTTCCTGGTACACTACAGAACGTTCATAAACATCACTTTTAATGACTGCGAGATATTCCATCTTGTGAATGCACTGTAATTTGCCTAACAGTTCCCAGGTTGCTGGTCATTTGGGTCTTTCCAGTTGGTAAATTGCTGTTCTTTTAAAACGACACACAGTAGCATGACTAAAACATCAATGGAGAGGGAATGGATGTAAAAAAACAAAAGTAGTCTCTTTGGAGTAGAGCACCTAGGGGTTAATTCGTGAGGCTTCTGATGGCTCCTCTGAGTGAGAAATTACAGAAAAGGAGAGCCTTGGATGGAAAGCTTACCCAGCCCGATCCCAGATCCCATGTCATTGTGTTTTCCAGGAGGAAACACCTTATGGGAAATGTGAGAAGTGGCCTCCACCTGGTCTGCAAGGTCTCTGGCCACAGTCATTATCAAGATCTCTTGAAACTTCATGGTTTCCAGGGTCTTCCACACATACAGTCTCCCTAGATTCTGGAAGCGGGAAGACCAGACACAACTTTAAAGAAACTGGCTCTAGTAAAGTCATGAGATTTTCCCAAAGCCACGCAGTGTGTGACCACGTTGAGACCATAAGGGCTGCTCAGGGCAATCTCTGGTGAACCCCCACCCTGTGTCCTATACTGTTTCTAGAATGGGGCAGAGCATGAGGGCATCTGGATGGCTCGGTTGGTTAAGCATCTGACTCTCAATTTCAGCTCAGGTCACAATCTCACAGTTGGTCGTGAGATCGAGTGCTGAGTATGGAGCCTGCTTAAGATTCTCTCCCTCCCTCTCCCTCTGCTCCTCCTCCACTTACACTCTGTACTCTCTCTCAAAAAAATTAAAAAATTTCAAAAAATAATAATAAACTAGAATGGGGGAAAGCCTTAACACAGCATCATCAGAATGCAAGTTTTGAGCTGGCCCCATGCACAAAAGTTCATTGTGTATGCCCTTGGCCATGTCCGTAGATTAGGAAGTCTCCATAATTCCAGGAGTCCCCTGTTTGGTGGTCGTGTTTGTTTATTATCCTGGATTTTATTTTTTTTTTCAACTTTTTTTATTTATTTTTGGGACAGAGAGAGAGAGAGAGAGAGAGCATGAACGGGGGAGGGGCAGAGAGAGAGGGAGACACAGAATCGGAAACAGGCTCCAGGCTCTGAGCCATCAGCCCAGAGCCCGACGTGGGGCTCGAACTCACGGACCGCGAGATCGTGACCTGGCTGAAGTCAGACGCTTAACCGACTGCGCCACCCAGGCGCCCCTATCCTGGATTTTAAACCACTCTGTTTTTGTTTTCCCTGTGTATAAGAAACATTGCCAACGAGGGCTTCTTCAGCTCTTTCAGATTGGCGTGAGGAATTCTTTCAAGATTCAGCCCGTCAGGTTCTGGCCTGCCCAGGAATTTAGGCAGAATATGCTAGAAAAGAAGGTGGATATTTTCCCAGGCTTCTGTTTCACTGGAAAGTTCAAACTCCCAGGCTGGAGTGAGCCTTTGTGGCAGTCTTCTGTCACACTGTCCCTTTTTAGTTCCTTACGCAGAATCTCACCCCTTACTTGGAGACCCTATGGCAGCAGAGTGTGGAAAGAACATTCTGTGAAGAAAAAGGGAAACCAGTAAATAGTCAAAACCAAGGACCAACTTGTTGAAAACACCAACACTGATGGCATATTCCACTGCCTCCAGAATCCTTCCCTGGAGGCACCGTCCCTCTTTAGAGGACCTTATAAGACCGTCTCACAAGGCACTTTCCATGGTTGGCCTCGGATTATAGTTACCTGTCTTTCCTTGCCTGATGGCCGACCACTTTATGCTCCAGTCCACCAATCCAAAAACCAATCAAACAAATATACAAGGATAATTAAGGACAGTTAAACAGACTTTAGCATTCAAGGCTGCCCTGGAAAATGGGAATGTGTGCCCACACTAAACTCCTCTGCTAGATCCAACACCAGGGTCCAGGTTTTAAACCTTTATGTCTTCCACAAAACTTGGCACAGACCCTTGTTCCAAGAAGATGGCCAATAAACAGGGAACAGGTTAAGTGAGCAGCGTGCACAATATTGCCTACTCCCTTTTTCCTTCAGCTACTTCAGTCCACAGACTCCCCTGAACTCGTCTTGCATTTCTTCAACTAAGTTTCTCTGCCTCGATTCTTCTTCTGAACCATTCTCTCTCTCTCTCTCTCTCTCTCTCTCTGCTCCCAGGCTCGAGATGGCATTTCCCAACATACTCCCACCCCTTTAACTGCAGCTTATTCTGACTCATTCTCCCATACAACTTTGCACATAAAGCTTTTTAGGTAGCTTCCTTTCACATTTCTTTTGCATTAGACCAAGAGTTTGTTAAGGGCTGGGACTATTGCAGTATCACCAAGTGTACGAGTTGGTACATAGCGGGCACTCATTTATTTATTCATCTATTCAGCAATTACAGAACATCTACCATATGCCTGATGGGGAACAAATGCATAAATAATAAAGCACCAGTCACAGATAAGTAACAAAGAAAAATAAAACTAGGTCCTCAAACTACATATGAGTCATATAAGTTGCTGTTTCAACTTATATGGTCTGGGGTGGTCTGGGAAAGTTCCTCTAAGGAGGTTGCATTTGAGGCGGTAAGCCATGTCAATATCTGAGCACAGATCTTGCCAGGCAGAGAGAATAGTAAGTGCAAAGGCCCCGGGACAGGAACATTCTTGGCACATGCAAGATAAGCAAGGGGGCCAGTGAGACTGAAACAGAATAAGTGAGCAGGGAGAGCATAGGAGATGAAGTCATATGGACTCAAATCTTGCAGAGTCTTTTGGGCACCTGACGTAGTTTGGTTTCTATTCCATATGTGATGAGACGCTCCATAGATGTCTAGAATTATTTGAGTTGAGTAAAGAATTGAACTGAACCGAATTGGCTTTTACTGAACTGAACAGAATTGGGTCTCATCTTAGTATGGACAGCATACAGTTTCTGAACAACGCAATATCCCAAGTCTGTCCTTGTTACCTACAAACGGGAAAGCACTATGAATAATCCCATTTAGCAACTTTAAAACCCCTTAGTGTGTGAGTTCACCTGTTCGGGAGCTGGCACGGCCTTGTATGTTGTGCCAAAAGCCTTGTGGACAGGGACACATTTGCCAGCCCCTCCCACATACACTAGTTTCATTGTAGTGGCAGAGGGGGTACAGGGAACATCTAATCTCAAGACCAATGTGGTGCTAATGCCTGCCCATCGTTTCTGTTTCATTTCTGACTCTCCTAGAGTCTGAAGTCTTCAAGGGTCACTGGGATTTATTCTGGGCCCTTGGCCAGGGTTTTGGACCTGACTTTTAGCATAGTTTTTACCCAAGCCTGGTTTTCACTGAATCTTAATTATGTGGATTCCTACCCTCAACACAACTGAAAATAAACCACATTTAGCTATTTTTAGAATTTTGCTTGGTTCTTATGAAAACATTCCGGTGAACCATCATCCACGATAAAGTGGGAAACCCACCAGAATTTAAGCTAAGCAAATAAACACTTGTGCATTCATTCAAAGAATGTTGAGAGCCTATGAACCAGGCACTATACTAAGTACTGGAGATATAGCAAAGCACTGGATAAGCCCCTGGTCCCATGAAGCTGATGATCTAATGGAGGAGACAGAAGAAACAAGGACACTAATAGAAAATGTCATCTCGAGTAGTGGCAAGCTCTACTATGTGCAAGTTTGGGGGGTACAAAGGTGAACAATTGATGCCTCCACAATGTGGTTGGGGTCATAATACCGTTTATAACATAGTATACCAATAACGGTATTATGGAACGAGTGCTGTATGGAGGTTGACGAGAACAAGTAGCTAACTATATTGTGGGTATGGGGAGCTCTTGGGGAATACATCCCAGAGGAAGTGACGTTTGATCAGTCTCTTTGGGCTTAACTGGATGGAGAGGGTGGAAAGAAGGAGGAGACGAGAACAGAGCTAAGGCAGGGAGATGTGAGCACTCACGGGTGTTCCAGAAAAGACTGGTCATTTCCTGTGGCCGGAGCACATGACGTTGGGCAGGCATGAGAGAATGAAAACATACATGGGTTGAGGCCAGTTCATAAACAGCCAGGCCAAGGAATTTATACTTTTATCAGATGACCAGATTTACATGTTAGCACATTCATCTTAACAGCAACGTGAAAAGATTGGAGAGAACAACTAGAATGAGGAAATTATTATGAAAACAATGCAGTGGTCCAATTCTAGAAAGAGTCTGTGTAGAGGTAGCCAATTGGCTAAATTTGGAGTGTGGGACTCATAGGGTATGGAGGACTGGGAGTCTCTAATCCAGCCATCCCCCAGATGTTTGTGTCTCCTTCCTAACGTCCTCCCCACGGGATTGTCCAACCAAGGCACCAGCCCTAGAGACTTCCCTTCCATTCCAGCTTCAGATTGCTGACACTCTTCTGAGGTCTTACTTATTTGGAGCTGAAATCTGCTCCCAGGAGCTACCACCACTACTTTGCTCCTTGGGGCTTCTAGAATCCGTCCAATTCCTAATTCAGATGGAACTTTTCACCGTTTAAAGACAGCTGTAATTTACTGAGCGCCTTCTGTGTGACAGGCAAATTTGCAGGGCACGTATTCCCCCCATTTCCAGATTGGAACCAGGGGCTCATGTGACTTGCTGGGGTTTGGCCACTGACCTAGTTAACTGGCAGCACCAGGATAAAAACCCAAAGCTGTCCTACTCCAGAGCCCTGCACTCTTGGAAATAGCTATCAGTTTAACTTGGCAAACATTTACTTAGCACCTGCTCCTATGAAAATCCCTGTCCTCAGGAACATAGAAGGGGGAAACCTAATGTAGATAGAAATGGTTATTGATTTCCAGGGCTCCCCATTCTAGTGATTTGGACAATGGAGTCAACACCCAAGTGTTGTGATCACGTGTACTTAGCTTGGGCTTGCAGTGTGGCTATTTCCGAAGACGAAGCTAATGAGGTGTTTTACATTTGGTCCATTGCATGGGCCTGGTTTCTGCTGGTGGCACTGGGACAAGCCCAAAGCAGGAGCCACCACCACAGAGTCCATGCTGGGGGAAGAGGGCTATATCCTGGGAAGACACGAGAGGGAGATCTACTTAGAAAGGTGGAAGGCATGAGACCAGTGTGTATAATCAGATTTAAGGAAAGCAAAGCTTTCAACTTGGACACAACCCAGTGGTGAGCAGAGAGGAATACAGCAAGACTGAGAACCTGGAAACAAAATGAGGACAGGTGTAAGGAACCAATGAGAAAAACCATGAGTAGAACCTGTGCACGGAGCATGTGTGCAGGGGCTCCCCCTTTAGGCACTCTGTGGTATTGCTACAGCTTAGGCTGGAGGGCTTAAGGGAAAGGGACAAGAAAGACCCTGACAAAGTGAGGGTTTTGTTAGCCAACTTACCTTTCCAGTTGTGTTTTTCTGAACCTGATGTTTAAATTGGTAACAACTCAGACTAAATGTGTTAGATGCGTGATGTACATGAAGATGCCTGAATGTGTATCTTCCGTATAATTGTACTTCCACACCTGTTGCCAGTTGTGCTCTGGGTGGCCCTACGAGGAAGGACCAAGTGGGCATTAATGTCACTCTTCAGAGAAGAGAGAGATCTAAGGGCTAGATGACATCTTTGCCTCATCCATTCGCTGTGCACCCAGCTTCCATGCAGAACCAGCACCCACATCCCAGCCAAATCCAGACATCCTCCCCTGCTTGCCACCCTGCATTCCTCCAACTCAGAGAAAGGCGGCCCCCGCATGCCTAGGCCTCCCTTCCTGGCCCAGGCTCATCCCTGGATGCGATGTGCTTTGGTTCCTCTGGTTGGTAATTTCTCTGCCTGCCCTGGGGCTGGCCCTAGAACTCAACCCCTTCACCTGCTGATTTAGAGAGACAGGCTGCAGGACCTCTCCTGAGGGGGGCTGGACAGGTTGTGGTAGGTAGGTAACAGACGCACCCAGTTTTCTTGCCACCTACGTGATTAGCAATCCCTGAATGTTCTGCGAGTGTAGGCGGAGAGGGTCACCCTGGAGCACTGCCCTGTACAAGGAGTCCTTTCCTAAATAGTACCAGAGTCCAGCCTACGAAATAGCCCTTTTGCACTTCCTTTTGTTAAAATCAGAAGCTTCTTTTCTGGTTTCTGCCATCTCTCACTTCCAGATTCAGCAAAATGGAAAATTGGTAACGTTTAGTTAGAGAAGTAAATTGCACATATGTTTTCTTCTCATTATGTGGAGGTCCCATAAATCTGCTAAAAGGCCAAATGGTTGTTTTGTGTGGGCACCAAAAGTGCCTCTTTTTACCCTAGTCTCTTCCTTGATTTTTAAGGCTCTCTGGGAATTTCTCTTTTCTTTTCTTCCTTTCCCCATGTTCCTTTTCTATTTTCTTTTTACTGGGAAATTCCTATTTCCATCCCCTACCTTTTCAAAGGACCTCCCCATTCTACATGGTGACACTCTCTTTTTTTCTTTATTATTCCAGTTATTCCTGGGGCTTTGGTATAATCTGAGACAGATGATGCTCTATCTAATAATAATTTTTAAGTAATCTAACTCAGAAAAGGATTTGAGCTAGACTCACAGTGTGAGTTAGACATAACAGAACCACAAAACAAGGATAGCGATACAAAAAAAATATATGTTGTTAACACTAAAGAACACCTCTATACCGGAAAATCTCTCCTAAAGTTTATTACTGCAATTGAGTGCAAAACTCAGCTTTGAGTTTCCTGGCCTCCAAGGCAAAAAAAGGAAACATGCATTATAAAGCTCTCATCATCTAATTTAAATACACACACACACGCACACACACACACCATAATCTTTACCAAAAAAACTGTTCACAGAAGAATTATTTCTGACTTTAGCACATTCTATCCAAGGCTAGTAATACTCTTAGATCTTTCTGGTGATCTGAGTCAGTCACCTGGGATTTTTTTTTTAAACACTCTGTAACAAGGTCTACACCTAGGTTACATCTAGGGAAATTATTGACTCTTCTCAGGTCAGTCAGGGTCTTTTCCAGTCACATGGTCACATTTGTAAATAATAGCACTCATTATATAAAGTGCCCTCCACCCCACCCCAGGAAGCCAGTATGAAATCATGACCTTTCCCTTAAGGAAAAGGAGATCTTAGAGTTCATTTGGCCTAGCTTCTTCAGTTCCCAGATGAGGAACTGATGCTTCTCAATGTTCGGTAACTTAGTGCCTCACTGTTCTTTGGAGAACCCATATAATGACTAAGCTCGTGTACTCTGGATTCTTGCAGACTTGAGATCAAATCTCTGGCCCAGTAGCTACAGTATCCTATCTCCCATCTAAATATGCTATATAAGTTACTTAGCTTCTGAAGTTTCTAAGCCTCAGTTTGCTCCTCTGTAAATAGGGATGATAATAATAATTACCTTCCAAGGCTGTTTTGATAATTAAATGCAATAATATAGGTTTAAGCTTTTTGCACAGAGCGTGACACATTGTAAACACTCAAGAAATGGTGAGTGCTGTAAAATCCTGAGAATGATGATGATGATGACGTAGACCATGATAATGGAAAACCTGGATCAAAACTTGGGTTGCCTAATATCTACTGTAGCCCTCTTTCCATTACCCCCTTATACCAGGATTCCTATCTGAAATTATATGCCGACCTGAACCACATCCCTTAGAACTGCACTACCCAACAGGGTAGCTGCTAACCATCAGTGGCTATTTACAGTTAGATTAATTAAAAATAAATATCATTAGGGGTGACTGGGTGGCTCAGTCAGTTAAGTTAATGACTTCGGCTCAGGTGACGATCTTGTGGTTTGTGAGTTTGAGCCCCACGTCGGGCTCTGTGCTGACAGCTCAGAGCCTGGAGCCTCTGCTTCGGATTCTCTGTCTCCCTCTCTGCCCCTCCTCCACTCATGCTCTGTTGCCTCTCTCTCTCTCAAGAATAAATAAAAAAATTAAAATATAAATACATACAGAAATAAATATCGTTAGAATTTTAGCTGCTCAGTCACACCAGCCCCATTCCCAGTGTTCAGTAGCCATGTGTGGTCTGTGGCTATTGTATTGGACAATACAGATACAGGACATTTGCATCATAGCAGAAAGTTCTGCTGGAAGCTGCCTTCACGGCTCCCCCCACCCCCCAGCAACTTCCTGATGTCGGTATTTTGTTATTTATGTATTTATTTCAAAATATTACACTATTCTTCTAAGCTACGTGAGAAGGTTCTCTTAAGTCTACCGGTGAGTTCCCTGGAGGCCCACAGAGCCTCAAGGGGAGACAAGTCACAGCTGGTCCAAAACACGCTTCCGACTCAGTCACTCTATGGTGGCCCAGAAGACCCGCAGAATCAGCTGTCTTAAGTCTGTTTCCATAGGGTTCGGATTGACCAGGGCTGGAGTATGAATTTAATCCGTCTTGTCATACTGCCAAATGCAGGGTAATATGAGTTCAAAGGGTTTATTACAAGAGCACAAGAATATCGTTTTCTCAAAGCCACAGCCCGGTGGCACAGACACCAAGGAGGGCATAGGGGAGCCTCTGGACCATGCTCGGTCTCGCCCTTTTATCCTCCTTTTTTGTAAGGAAGAAAGAGATTCTGCGTGGTGTTTCAAAATTGATCTGTTATTGGAATATTGTTCGGCCATGAGAAAAATAAAGAAAATCCTTCCATTTACAACAACATGGATGGACCTTGAGGGCATTATCCTGAGTGAAATAAGTCAGACAGAGAAATACTGTATGATCTCGTATATATGTGGAATCTAAAAAAGCTGAAC
This sequence comes from Acinonyx jubatus, assembly GCF_027475565.1. NCBI lineage: Eukaryota > Metazoa > Chordata > Mammalia > Carnivora > Felidae > Acinonyx > Acinonyx jubatus. The sequence continues at coordinate 124,674,050 of NC_069387.1, forward strand.
TGATAGAATAGAACGGTGGTTGTCAGGGGTGGGGAGGTGGGGGCACGTGGAGAAAGGCTGGTCAAAGGGTGCAAGCTTCAGCTAGAAGATGTGTAAGTTCTGAGAATCTCATAACGTACAACACAGCGACTATAGTTAACCATACTGTCTTACATATTTGAAGGTGGTGGAGAGAGTAGATCTGATGTGTGAACTAACCCTACCCTGGTAATCACTTTGCAATACATATGTATCGAATCATCCCGCTGTACACCCCACATTGACACAATGTCACATGTCAATTACATCTCAATAAAGCTGGGGGGGAAATAGCTAAAATAAAATAAACCTGATTTGTTAATTTTAAATGTGTGATGTTTCCTTGCCAGAGAACGTTTGCAAGGATAAAGACTTTGATATATGTTTCTGACTTCAAGAGCATCTGTGTTATTATTTTTATTGGTTACGTTAATTATAATGAGCTCAAAGCCATTGTCGGTATATTGTCACAAGGTTAATAAACTCCATTTCCTATGACATAGTTTACAGCTTTAAATGAACAAACAGTTCATTGTAACAAGTATTTTGATACATGTGGTTTCTGGGAACAGATAGGGTCATGTTTCCAAGTTTGTAGTCTTCAGACGATAACTATTAAAAGGAAAAGTTGGAGTGCCCGAGTGGCTCAGTCGGTTAAGCATCTGATTGTTGATTTTGGCTCAGGTCATGATCTCACAGTTCATGGGCTCAAGCCCTGCATCAGGCTCTGTGCTGACAGCTCAGATCCTGGAGCCTGCTTCGGATTCTGTGTTTCCCTCTCTCTCTGCCCCTCCCCTGCTCGCTCTCTCTCTCTCTCTCTCTCAAAAAATAAACATTAAACAGTATGGGAAATGATATTAGTGCCAGAATTAGATTTGGCTATGAGTGACAGAAAACCCACATAGCAGGCGTTTAACAAGATAGGAGTTTATTTCTCATATAAAAAAAAGTCTGGAAGAATCCAGGACCAGGTGTGGCCACCTAAGCAAATGTCAGAAATCCAAGTGCTTCTAGGTTTTCTGCTCTGTCATCATCTACATGTGGCTTCCACCTCCTTGTCCAGTTTTTCTGATTTAGCAACAGCCATCGTGTCTACGTTCTTGCCAGCAGAATGGACATAGACCAGAGAACACTGGGCTTCCTCCTTTTAGGGACCTTTCTAGAAGTTTCACAAGAAACTCCTGCTTAGGGGCACCTGGGTGGCTCAGCAGGTTAAGTATCCGACTCTTGATCTCAGCTCAAGTCATGATCTCACAGTTTGTGGGATCAAATCCCACATCGGGCTCTGCGCTGACAGCGTGGAACCTGCTTGGGATTCCCTCTCTCTTTCTCTCTCTCTCTCTCTCTCTGTCCCTCTCCCCCCCCCCCACTTGTGCGCACTCTTTCTCTCTCTCTCTCTCAAAATAAATAAATAAAAACTTAAAAATAATCTTTATTCTTCCAAATCTTAACAAAAAGAAAGAAAGAAACTTCTGCTTATATTATCGGAAGAACCAGTCCCCTAGCTACAAGGGAGACTGAAAAATGTGTGCCAGGTGGTTATGAGCCCAGTTAACTAGTGGGGGGTTTTATTACTAAGGAAGAAGAAGAAAACACATATGGAGGGATACCCAATGGTCTCTGCCAGAGTATAAAAATATTCTCTGTTAACTTTGTGAACAGTTACAGCGAACCTTTCATTTTGCATTCTCAGAGGTGTTTTTGTCGATCCATTCTTGACGTTTCTTTTCGAATACTTTTCTGATTTTGTGTTTTTCCACTGCAGTTCTGGGGAAAAAGTAAAGTATTGGGAGTTTACACTTTTATTTCAGAAGTTACGAGGCCCTAGGTGGTGTTTCCCCCCATCTCTCCAGTGTGATCCTACCATCCTTCCCCTGCATTACTCTCTTTCCTTCATCTCAGCTCCAGCCACACCAAGCTGAATTCCCCGAAAGCACTATGCCCCAGCCTGCCACTGGGCCTTTGCACATGCTGTATCCTCTGCCTGGAATGATAGTATATGTGGCTACTAGCCCTGGCTCTGAGTCTAACTGCCTACATAGACACCCCAGTACCGTTCCTTATACCTGTGTCCCCTTAGGCAAGCTGTATAACCTCTCTATGCCTGTTTAAGTGTCTGCAGAATGAGGATAATAATAGTACTTACTTTACAGTTCTTGTCCTTATCAAATGAGCCAATGAAAGACAAATGCTCAAAACCATGCCTCACATATGAGCCTTTAGTAACAGCTGACTTTGTTGAGCATTTTACTATGTGCTAAGCACCTTACAGAGATTCTCTTAATCTTCCACAACAATCCCATAGGGTGGCCTTGCTATTTCTCCCATTTTACATACAAGGAAACTGAGGCACAGAGAAGTTAAGTAACTTGCCCAAGTCCCACAGCTAGCTAGTGATGGAGCCTGGGCTCCAACATAGGGCCTTCTGTCTTTAGAACGGGTGCCCTTCCCACCACACCAGCGCCACATATAAAGGTTTCCCTCCTAAGGCTGTGTGCTTCCCTTTACAGATTTTCATGATAATCCTTTTGGAAGCAGGGGCAGGCCCAGGTGATCCCTGTGGGCCCATCCCTGGCCTTTGCCTCTCAGCCTGCCACAGCCCAAGCCCTGCCCTCTTAGGCTTCTGGAACCACTGCCCCTGGGATGTGAGTCCCTGTATCATTTGCCACCTCCCAAATGTTTATCTGTTGTGCCCAAGGCTGTGAGGAAGGTTCTGTGGCACCTCAAACAGCCTGTGGCTTCCCCTATTCTGAAGCCCTGGCTCCCCTCCCAGGCCATTTATATCCCAGGCCCTGCCATCATCCCAGCCACTTGAGATCAGGTTCCCACCACAGAGGCTCTGAGCCCCTAAGCCAGGCCTGGCTTCGGTGCGGCCAGCAGCCCAGAGTGGGGAGGTCCAGGCTGGTCTGTTGGTCCCTGCGTGGTGTGTGAGGAAGGACTTCGGGGCTGCCATGCATCTTGCAGCTCAGAGCTGGCATCTTCTAGACCTGACGGGCTCCCTTTGAGCGGGCATCAGAACCCCTGCAGAGAACGAACCAGGCAGATGCCCAGGGTGCTTGTCTCAATAATGGCCCTCATCTCTGCAACCTATATTTTACAAAGAAAAAGGGTCTTTGCAGATGTGATTTAGTCTTGGGTGCTAACAGTGGGGAAATAATCCTGGATTATCTGGGTGGGCCTTGAATCCAATCCCACGTGTCCTTAGAGGAGAAAGAGATTTGACACCCACCCCAGAGGAGGAGATGATGTAAACACAGAGGCAGAGATGGAGAGATATAGCCTCAAGCCAAGGAGTGCTGGGGACCACCAAAAGCTGGAAGAGGCAAGGAATGAGCTTTTCCCTAGATCCTCTGGAGGGAGCACAGTTCTGCTGGAACCTTGGTTTTAGACTTCTGGCCCCAGACACGGTGAGAGAATACACTTCTGTTGTTTAAGCCACCCAGTTTGTGGTACTCTGTTACAGCACCCCCAGGAAACCAGCGCACCCTGCAATCAGGCAGGAAGGCAGGAATATGCATTTTAATCCGTTCCCCGGGTGATTTTGAGGCCCCCCACCACCACCGAGATGCAGCACTAGACGGAGAGTGCAGACTGAAACTCCGGAAGAACTGTAATTCCTCCTCTCCCCCATTTTTGCTCCTCTCCTGTTCAAACGGTGGGAGACGGGAGCATGTTGGATGCTTAGATGCAGGTGGGAAAGTGCAGAGGAGTGGGGGGTGGCGCTGAGTTAGGGGGCAGGGAGGTAAGTGATGGAGCTTCCTCCCCACGGGAAGCAGAGGGAGGCAGGCAGAGGAGGAACCTTCCTCCCCAGGATGGGAGGGGAGCTGAAAGCGGGGCGAGGGTGCAGGGAGGGGACAGTTGTTACTCATATATCATATTTGCTCTGCCTGAACCTGCTGGTACCTCAACCCTCCCTTTGCAGCCCTCCATCCCCCTACATCACCTGCTTCAGAATATGTGACAGGAAAGCCAAAGAAGGTTCCAAGGTCAGCCACAGGGGCCTGTTGGCATGATTAGCAGAGGTCAGCCTCCTCACTCAGGGACCCTTGGCCCTTGCCCCATGTCAGGGAATTTATATAATCACCCCTTGATGGGGCTGACTTCCACACTCAAAGGGCTTGTCCGTTGGGTGTGAAATGGCTTGCTCTTCCCGAAAAGCATAATCCTACCCATGATGCCTTTGTTTCACAGCCCCCAGGCAATGTGTCTACACACTCGGGTGTTGGGAAGCAGTCTTCTGTGGGACCCAGCACCCAAGCTTCCTCCCTGCCCTGGTGATTGTGGGTGACGGTGAAGGAGTTCCCCCATCAGCACAGAAGGAGGGGGCTGCAGGTCTGCTCAGGTCTGAAAGCAGTTAGCGGGCAGAACCCCCTGGTGGTCGGAGGTCAGCCTTTTTCTCTTAAGGCCTCCAGCCGATTGGATGAGGCCCACCCACTTTACGAAGATAATCCGCTTTACTCAAAGTCCACCCATCTAAATGTTAATCTCGTCTTAAAAAAAAATACCTTCGTGGCAACATCCAGACTAGGCTTGACCACATATCGGGGTACTGTGACCTAGCCACGTTGACATGTAAAATTAATCATCATAAGATATATTCTTTTGAATAAGAATACACACATAGGATACATTCCCAGGATGATGATAAACACTGTCATGAATACAAAATTCCTATCAGACAGTGGGATGGGCATTTGGGTGAGAACAAACTCCCTGAGACTGAGAACTTTGGTTTAGTAAGACTGTTGAAAGACCAAAGGGGAATCCTGGTGGGAGGCAGAACCCACCTCCCAGGATAAGAGCAGAAATTGCCAGACACCTGCTCTCCCAGTCTCCCTGGCAGTTTGGCACAGGCTCATAAACTAGGCGCACACAGGCCTCAGGAGGTCTGAATCCAAAAGAGCTCCTTCTTCCCTTCCATTGTCTCCTGGGCCTCTACCCCCTTTTGCAAATGACTCACTTCTGGACTCACTTTCTCCTCCTTAAACATGATAAGAGAATTCACCTTCCCTGGTTTCTGGCTTGAGTCATAATACTGCCCTCGGGCCTGGTTACTCAAAATGTGGTCCATACGCTGGCAGGTGCATCATCACCTGGGAGCTTGTTACAAATGCAGAATCTCAGGCTCTGCCCCAGACCCACTGAATCAGAATCTGCATTTTAACAAGATCCCAGGCGATTCATGTGCACGTTCATGTTCGAGAAGCACCGACCTAGAGCACCCCCTTGGCTTCTCCCACTCCAGACCCTCTGCCAGAACCACCCTCGGGGGCAGTGCAACTGTACTTTGCACAGTGGGACCCTGTCATTCTAGCAAATAAGCCATGGCCACCTCTGACCTCGGCGTCTTCCTAGCGTTCGTGCCCACAATACACGGAGACCACAGTGAATATTGCTATGGAAACCAACGTTGGATGTTGTCTGCTATCAATTTTGCTGCTTTTCCTTCACTCCCTGCATCTCTGGAATTATGAGCTCCTAAATCACACTCGAACACCTAAATTTCTCTGCAGCCTAAGACTTAACAAATAACAAAGATGTAGAGTCAAGGCCACACAATGTATAAAGGAAAGGCCTAGCAACTGCAGAGGTTCGCCTTGATTTAAAAAGCAAAGACAGGAGTGGTGTAGCAAGGCTCTCCCTCCGCCAGCCCAGAGAACACTCGAGTGATGCTAAAAACCACGCCAGTGATGCTGATGAGTGAAGATACCACCTGCTGAACATTTCTTGGTGCCAGGCTGTATACACCAATCCATTCAATTCTGATAGTGCCCTCTGTCTTAGTTTCCTGTGGCTGCTGTTAAAAAAAAATTGCCACGGACGTGAAGACTCCAGACAATACAGATTTATTGTCTTATGGTTCAGGAGGTCAGAAGTACGAAATCTGACTCACTGGGCTAAAGTGAAGGTGTCAGCAGGGCTGGTACCTTCCAGAGGCTCCAGGGGAGGATCACTTGGCCTGTTCTAGCTTCAGAAGGGCGCCTGCATTCCGTGGCTCATGGCCCCTTTCCTCCATTCATCCAGTTACTTCTCACGTCCTCACATCTCCTACTCCCTTCTAGTTTTTAAGAAATGTTTATTTATTTATTTTGAGAGAGAGAGAGAGAGAGCAGGGGAGGGGCAGAGAGATGGAGGCAGAGAATCCCAAGCAGGCTTCACATTGTCAGTGTGGAGCCGGACACGGAGTTTGAACTCGGGAACCATGAGATCATGACCTGAGCCAAAACCAAGAGTAGACGCATAACCCACCCAGGTGTCCTGTTCTCCCTTCTTTGACCTTCTCTCCTCTCTCTGCTAAGGACTTGTGGTTGCATTTAGGGCCCACCTGGATGATTCCAGATAGCCTTTTCTTCTCAAAATCCTTAACTTATAATCACATGTGCAAAGACAATTTTGCCAGATAAGGTAACATTGACGAGTTCTAGGCATTAGGAGGGAGACATCTTTGGGGGGATTATGCAGCCCACCACACCCTGTTGAGTAGCTACTGTTATTATCCCCATTTTCCCATGAGAGAACTCAGGCACAACAATTGAAACACCTTGTTCAAGGTCACACAGCCTGAAGGTGGAGCTGGAATCCAGCTCTGGGCCAGCCTCTCTCCAAAGCCCGAGGTTCTAATTCCAACCTCTGCCCTGCACGGCCTCCAGATGACTTTGAACTCAGTAGGTTCAAGGAAATGAACTGAAAACTGTCAGCTCTCTAAAGAGTTGGAGCTTCCAAGTGAAATTTGTCTACCACAGACCAAAACCTCAAGGGCAAGGCAGGACTTAAGTCAAACCACAGGTGTATTGGTCTTCTAGGGCTTCTGTAACCAATTAACACAGGCTAGGTGCCTTGAATAAAAGAAACTTATTTTCTCACAGTGCTGGAGACTGGAAGTCCAAGATCAAGGTGTCTGCGGGTTTGATTTTTTTTCCCCAAGGCCTCTTTTCTTGGCTTGCAGATGGCTGTCTCTTGCTACCTTTTTCACATCGTGCCCTGCTGTGCACACACACCCTTGGTGTCTCTCTGTGTCCTAATCTCCTCTTCTTTTAATTTTAAATTTGCTTATTTATTTTTAGAGAGAGAGCGTGCATGTGAGCTGGGGGAGGCAGAGAGAGAGGGAGAGAGAGAATCCCAAGCAGGCCCCTCACTGCCAGCGTGGAGCCCGATGTGGGGCTCAAACCCATGAACCATGAGATCATGCCCTGAGCCGAAATCAAGAGTTGGACGCTTAACCAACTGAGCCACCCAGGTGTCCCCTCATCTCCTCCTCTTATGGGGATATCAGTCATACTGAATTAGGGCCCAGCCTAATGGCCTCATTTTAAAAATTACATTCCGAGGTGCTGGGAATTAGGGCTTCAACATAAGCATTTGGAGGGGATACAGTGCAGCCCTTATGCAGAGGTATTCTCTGCCCTCAGAAACAAGGCAGTTTATGTGTCTGAGGTGAGTTCCAGAGCCCTGTGGACGCCTTCATTCTCAGCTTAAATGCTGGTGCTTCGTTCTTCATCACCCTGTTTCCGCACTAACCCGCTGCGACCCTATCGGCCCCCCGGCTTTGTGATCCTATTGGTTTCCTATGGCTGCTGTAATGAGTCCCCACAAACCTGGTGGGTTAAAACAACACACATTTATTCTCCAGGTGTTAGCAGGGCTGTTCTCTTCCGGAAGCTCTGAGGGAAGAATCCATTTCCTCACCTTTCCGGCTTCTAGAGCTACACCTCTTGGCTTGTGCCCCCGTCCTCTATCTTCAAAGCCCACAACAGAGCATCGTGCTTCACTGTCACCTGTGCCACGCACAGGTAGAGCCCACCTGGATAATCCAGGGTACTCTTCCCTTTTCACAATCTTAACTGAATTACATCAGCAGTCTCTTTTGCCGTCAACATTCACAGTTTCCAGGGGATAGGACTTGATATCTTGGGAGCTCTTATTCAACCTACCACCATGAGTTTTCCTCATTCATGTCCTGGCCACCCCTGTCATCCCTGGAGGGCCAGTATAGGAGATGATGCATGAGTGAAAGCCCTTGGTGAGCTGCAAAGGTTTTTTCCACCTCAGGGCCTTTGCACAGTTAATGCTGCCTGGAACATCCATGTCTTTACACACTCATTCACAGATGCCAATTCCTTCTTGTCTTTGAGGTTTTGTTACCTCCTCAGAGAAGCTTTCACATTGCTCCACCTAAACCCTGTTTATTCTCTGTCCCAGCACTGACACTGATCACAGTTTGTAATTGCTTTATTACGTGTTGGTTTATATGTTCCTTATCTGTGTTATCCCTGTTAGACTGTTAGTTCTGTGAGATCAAGGACCTGACAAGTCCTGTTCTCTGCTCTGTCTCCGGCTCCTGGAAGCGTGCCTGCAGCATGGGTGCTCTCTAAAGGATTGTTGGATGAATGAGTGACGTTAACAGAGGACATTTCATCAGTTACACACCCATGACATGGTTTGGGTTGTATTCTTGACCTGATTCTTGAGGTACTGCCTCTGGGGATGCCTGTGGTTCAGTATTCCCCAAATGCAACCATGACCTCCTTGTGGGAGGGCCGTATTTTCTAATCTCTCCAAAGCTTTCTGTCCCCATCATTGAGATCTTCACGTGCTTCTGCCCATCTTCAGGGCGTCTTCCTCAGCCCCCAGGAAACTGGCTATATTTCAATATACTCCAAGAATTTTAGAGGAGGAAGGAACTGAATGAATAGACCCAGGGTCGGCCAACTATGACCCGCCATCTGATTTTGTGAAGAAAGTTTTCGCGGAACACAGCCAGGTTCTTTCATTGATGTATTGTCGAGGTCTGCTTTCACACTATAATGGCCGGGTTGAGTGGCTGAGTCGGAGACTCTATGGCCTACAAAGCCTAATATATTTACTATCTGGCCTTGTGCAGAGAAGGTTTGCTGACTCCTGAAACAGACCATCTGATCCAAGCCCATCCACTTTATCGCTGAAAACACTGAGAACCTATTTTCAGACCAGAGCCAGAATCCTGCCGTGGGCTTCTAGCAGATTCAGGGCTAGAAACCGGTTCTGCTGAACCCCAGACAAACCAGGCTTCTCCCACATACCCAACCATCCCCCTTAGCGCCCAGCCCCTCCCCGCCCAAACTCCCTTTCAAATCTCAGCGGCCACCCTCCTCACCAGCTTTCTCTTCAGTGTTTCAGAAAGGCCCCACCCATGTATCTTCTCCATCTCCCACCACTCGAATTGGGGCCCAGCAACCTTCCTTAGCCGACTTGCTCTCTTGATGCTACAAGAAGCCCACCCCTAGGCTTTCTCTTCCCTTCTAGAATCCCTGGTCCCAACCCCACAGACCTTCTCTTCGAACACCGCAGCAAAGATTTCAATGGCCACTGCCCTGGTTGAGTTGACCGTGCCCTCCCTCTGTTCACCTCAGGCCACCCAGTTGGAGTTATCAAACCCCAGAAGGAGCTTATTTAGAATGCACGTGCCCAAAGTTAAAGAGGGAGGGAGCCAAACCATAGAGGCTCTTAAAAACTGAGAATAAAATGAGGGTTGATATGGGGTAGGATGGAGGGGACGGTGGGTGATGGGCATTGAGGAGGGCACCTGTCGGGATGAGCACTGGGTGTTGTATGGAAACCGACTTGACAATAAATTTCATATTAAAAAAAAATAAAATGCACGTGCCCTGGGGCACCTGGGTGGCTCAGTCAGTTGGGCGTCCGACTTCAGCTCAGGTCATGATCTCACGTGAGTTCGTGGGTTTGAGCCCCGCGTCAGGCTCTGTGCCGACAGCTCTGAGCCTGGAGCCTGCTTCAGATCCTGTGTCTCCCTCTCCCTCTGCCCCTCCCCTGCTCATGCTCTGTCTCACTCTGTCTCTCAAAAATAAATAAATGTTAAAAAAAAAAAAAAATTTAGAATGCACATGCCCAGACCCCACCCCAGACTTGTTAAACCAAACCTCCGGGGGTGAATCAGGGCCTGGGGAATTTTCAGACATACGCACAGTACCCCGTGATTCTGTTGTGGAGCACACAGTCTAAGATTAACCACTTCATTGAGCCATGGGCTTCACAAGCCTCCTGTAGGCTTTAGTCACTGCAGACAACTTCAGAACAAAGTCGGTAGTCAGTGGAACACGGTTCTCTTCAAAAATACATCAGGAGAATGCAACCTTTCTCCTTCCGTTTCCTGCATCCTCTCCTTAACTCAGGCCCTAGAATTCTTCCCCGTCTCCAACCTGCTCCAAAAGAAACATCACAAAATAACACTTTTCCCCCCTCTGAGTAGACAGGATAAGAAGATTTTTAAATGAGTTGCTGGCAAAGAATTCATGTGCTTATAAACTATTGAGGTCAGGGTGATGGAGAGAGAGAAGGCAATGGTGAAAGCAGAATAGGTACAGAGAAAAGTCCAGAGCAGGCTGGAACCCTAGGGTTCAAGGTTTCTTCTTCTGGTGCTCGCCAGCTGTCTTGGTACAGGTGTTATTTTGAAGACAGCAGTGTCTCTTTCTCTCCTGTTCAGTATTCATCAGGAGCTGGCGGCATGCCCTGGGCCTCGCACCTCACAGAAAAGGCAGAAGCCGAAGGGCAGTCTGCAATAGAGACGGGACGCAGCCCCCCAGGGGCTGAGAGTTCTGGGCTGCGCTTGGGGGGCACCGAGCAAAGGAAAGGCCAGATGGGATGGCGGCTGCCTTGGAAAAACAACCCAGAGGAGAGTTCTCTGAGCGCTCGGGGCTGGTTTCTACAGCGACGGAGACATGGTGACAAAAATAAGTCCGGCTCACCTGAGACAGTAGAATCCAATTCAATTCCAAGTCAGTGTGTGTTTATTGAGTGCCTGATTCAGTTTAGGTGATGGAGAGAACGAGAGAATGAGGGCGACAGCCTAAGCAGCGGGCTGACTCAGGCAGAAATTCCCTGGGAGACTGCCTCCCAGGTCCATGGGTCCAGAAACTCGATTGTATCCATTGTACCCGGTAGGAAATCGGTAAATCTTCGTCTGGTGAACAAGTATTTATTAAGTGCTTCCAGCCTGCCAGGGCCGTCCTGGGGCCGTGGCTGAATCACTGAATCTAGCAGGCCCAGGTCCCTGCCCCCAATGGAGTTTACATTCTTCTACTGGGGCATCTGCAAGGCCAATGGGTAAGGTCAGTGGAGTGGGGTCTATTATAGGAGGGGTCCACTGGGAGTGGATCATCAGGAGGAATGTTTAGGGTAGGGTAGGATTTGCTCTGTAGTTGGAAGGGTAAGTGGGGTGCGGATTTTTAAAAAGCTGGAGGCCTTACAGACAGGGGACTGAGCTGCGTGGCCGGAAATGAAAATGGTGTGCCATGGAAATTCCGTGACCAGATCAGCTCGTTCTTCTGGGGCAACAGGTGCATGCTGGTAACAGAGCACATGCTGGGAAGTTAGACAAGAGAATGTCAGTACCACATGGGGTTATGGCACACAGGCTGTGTACTCAGACATCTTGGCTCTAACTCCTAGCTCTCACACTTGCTAACCTTGTAATCCAAGGCATGCTACTTAACCTCAATAAACGTCATTCTCCTGATGGAGAAAATAGGCGTAGTCACAACTAGCTTATAGGTTGGTCCTAAGCATTTCAAGGAGATCATGAATGGGATTAATTGAGAACGACTGTAAAAAGCTTAACTGTTGAATGTTAACATTGGATATACAGCTTGCTTTCTAGCAAACTCGAACTCGCCACCAAAAACTTGGTAGGGAGCTCAGGATGCCTGTATACAGTGAGCAGTTTGTTGCCTTGGCAACCCTCCATTTACGACCCTCTTTCCACCCCATGGCAGCCATGCTGGACTGAATGGCAGCACTGGGGTCAAGGTGAGGCAGGAGAGGTGCCTAGAACATATTTGCATGACCTGGCCTCCTTCAGTTTTGCACTTGAGTGCCCTGCTTGCCTCAGCCTAACCGTGGTTCTGCCGAATACAGGAAACATTTTTGGTCTGCATGTTTGTGTGAAATCTGCATTTCTCAAAGTGTGTTCTTTGGTCTACTTAAATCAGCATCATAGGGGCTGCTTATTAAAATTATATTTGTGGGGGATGCCTGGGCGGCTCAGTCAGTTAAGCGTCCGACTTTGGCTCAGGTATGACGATCTCATGGTTCATGAGTTTGAGCCCTACGTCGGGCTCTGTGCTGACAGCTCAGAGCCTGGAGCCTGCTTCGGATTCTGTGTCTCCCTCTCTCTCTCTGCCCCTCCCCCACTTGCACTCTGTCTCTCTCTCTCTCTTTCAAAAATAAAAAATAAAAATAAACAAATAAAAAATTATATTGGTGGACCTGACAAAATCAGCATCTCTGGAGATGAGGTGGGTGGGGCGGGTGTGCATTTTAACACACACACACACACACACGCACACGCACATTCCCAGGCCCTCCACCAACCCTAGAGCAGAAGTTCTTTTTGTGTGTGTGTGTGATAATAATAGCATTATTTTATCTTTTTTTTATTTTTTATTTTTTAAAATTTACATCCAAATTAGTTAGCATATAGTGCAACAATGATTTCAGGAGTAGATTCCTTAGTGCCCCTTACCCATTTAGCCCATTCCCCCCTCCCACAACCCATCCAGCAACCCTCAGTTTGTTCTCCATATTTATGAGTCTCTTCTGTTTTGTCCCCCTCCCTGTTTTTATGTTATTTTTGCTTCCCTTCCCTTGTGTTCATCTGTTCTGTGTCTTAAAGTCCTCATATGAGTGAAGTCCTATGATATTTGTCTTTCTCTGACTAATTTCACTTAGCATAATACCCTCCAGTTCCATCCATGTAGTTGCAAATGGCAAGATTTCATTCTTTTTGATTGCCGAGTAATACTCCATTGTGTATATATGCCACATTTTCTTTATCCATTCATCCATCGATGGACGTTTGGGCTCTTTCCAGACTTTGGCTCTTGTCGATAGTGCTGCTATAAACATGGAGGTGCCTGTGTCCCTTCGAAACAGCACACCTGTATCCCTTGGATAAATGCCTAGTAGTGCAATTGCTGGGTCATAGAGCAGTTCTATTTTTAGCTTTTTGAGGAACCTCCATACTGTTTTCCAGAGTGGCTGCACCAGCTTGCATTCCTATAGAGCAGAAGTTCTTTGAGTGTGACCCCAGACCAGCAGTATCTACATCACACAGAAACTCATTAGAAATGCAGATTCTTGTCTACCTCCCCAAGCTACTGGATCAGACACCTTGTGGGTGGGGCCCAGCAATCTGTATTTTAACAAGCCCTCCAGACAATTTTGATGTGCAATGAAGTCACCCCTTGGGTGTGTGTGGGGGGGGGGGGGGGGTAAAAACTGCCAGTATCCAGCCCCATTCTAGATGAATTCAATCAGAATCCCTGAGATAGGGCTCCCCGGCCAACCCAGTGATCCTAATGGGAGGACAGAGTTTGTAATCATCACTGGAAGAAACAGGAAGTTGGCACAAATGTATTACACTTACAAAGTACGGTCAGCCTGGGGCAGGGTCTCAGTTAATTCTTGCAACAAGCTGACCCCTGCTGTGGTCTCCTTAGCTGGTGAGGAACCTGAGACTCCCGGAGCTTCAGGGGGTGTGGCCAGGCCCCCAGGCGCAGGCAGTTGTGCTGGCTGTGCTGGGCAGAGCCACCTGGCTCCGGAGACTGCGTGGGGTCTTGGGTCTTTGCTGTTGGAAGCCTGGTGCTCAGGCAGAGCTGGGGCTGGGAGAGCTCCACGAGGGGAGCCAGGGGAGATGGGAGGGGAGATTTGGAGGACACCTTAGGGCCGGATCCAGAATGGGGAGTCCCAAATACCAATAACCCCAGGCGTTTTTTGGGTTTTCTACTAAGTGCCAGCCCCTGTGCTTGGTGCTTTAAGTGAGCCATCTCCTGTGTGTTCACATGATCTCTGAGGGAGATAACACTCGCAGGATAGTCACACGGTATCCCTGTTTTGCAGATGAGGAAACTGAGGCCCAAAGACTCCGGAGAGTCTGCCCCGGGGTCGCCGGTGCGGTCACCCGTGCGATCAGGATGTCTCCAAAGGTCCTCCCACCACACGGGGATTCAGAGTCAGGGTCCCCAGGGAAAGCGGGGGGGGGGGGGGGGGGGCTCAGGGGCGGGGGTGGGGGGTGGGGGCCGGCGAGCAGGAGGTGGGGCTGAGCCTGCAGCCCCCGCCACCCGGCCGCCCTAACGCTCTCGCGTCCTCCCGCGCAGGCCCTTCCTCGTGCTGCCGCCGCTGATGGAGTGGATCCGGGTGGCCGTGGCGCACGCCGGCCACCGCCGCAGCTTCTCCATGGACAGCGACGACGTCCGCCAGGCGGCCCGGCTGCTGCTGCCCGGCGTGGACTGCGAGCCGCGCCAGCTCAGGTAGGGCCGGGCCGGGGCGCAGCGAGGGGCGTCCTCCCCGGGGAGGGGGGGGGGTGGGGGCGGGACCGCCGGCCGCCCAGCCCGCAGACGGTTGAAATGACAGACGCGGGCTTGAGGATAAGCGGGTCCCCGCACTTCCAGGGATGGAGGAGGACTGGAGCAAGGCGTGTTGGGAACGCTCTGCTCTTGGATGACCAGTTATCGGCCTGCCTGTTTCTGTTCACATTCTTTGAGTCTCATTCTCCTCCTCTTCCTCCCTCTCTCCCTCTTCCCTCACTCCAAGAGAAAGAAATTATGGTCTTCCTGTAGTTTTCCAACAAAATCTTGCACAGTTAAATTGCTGGCTGGGTGAAAGCACATCTCTGCTTTTTCACATCCATAGGGATGGCGGGAGCCCTCTATTTCCCGCGCGTGTAACCAGGTCTCTCCCCCATCAGGGTGGGAATTTTTCTTGGGCCACTCGGGGACCCCCCCCCCCCCCGTGCATGGGGGCTCATTTTTATCCAAAGCAAAAGAAAGAAAATAAACCACTCAGCTGAGTCAAAACCTGGGTCTAAATGCAAAACAGCAGGAAGCTCAGAGGTGTGTATGCATATGTGTGCTGTCTCCCTTCCGGGTGGTCATTGTCACTATTTTCTTTCTCCCCCCCCCCCCCCCCGCCGGCTTTATTAATACATAGTTGACATATAACATTGTGGACCTGTAAGGTATACAAGCTGTTGGTTTGATACATTTATATATTGCAACATGATTACCACCTTTAAGAGTGTTGGCTAACACCTCCATTCCATCACATGATGACCATTTCCTTTTTGGGGTGAGACCATTTAAGACCCACTCTCTTAGCAATAGCAACTTTCAAGTATATGATGCAGTATTATTGGCTATAATCACCATACTGTACATTAGATCCCCGGAACTTAGTCATCTTATAACAGGAAGTTGGCACCCTTGGACCAACATGTCCCCATGTCTCCCACCCTCTTGCCCCCGGTAACCACCATTCTACTCTCCGTCTCTCTCAGCTCTGTTTAGAGTCCACATATAAATGAGAGCACACAGTATTTGCCTTTCTCTGTCTGACTTATTTAACTTAGCATAATGCCCTCAAGATCCATCCAAGTTGATGGAAACGCTAGGGTTTCCTTTTTTCTCGTGGCTGAATAATATTCCATTATGTACATACATATTTTTTTCACATCTTCTTTCTCCATTCATCCATTGATACTTAGGTTGTTTCCATATCTTGGCTACTGTGGCTAATGCTGTATTTGAATGTGGGGGTACAGATGTCTCTTTGCAATCCTGTTTTCATTTCCTTTGGATATCAACCCACAAGTGGGATTACTGTATCCCATGGTAGTTCTATTTTTAATTTTTTGAGGAACTTTCACACTGTTTTCTATCATGGAATGGTGGCTGTACCAATATACATTTCCACCAAGAGTTCCCAAGGGTTCCCTTTTCTCCACATCCTCACCAACACTTGTTATTTCTTAGCTTTTTGATAGCTAGCTCTTCTAACAAGGGTGTGCTGATAACTCATTATGATTTTGATTTGCATTCCTGAGCATGTGGGGTTTCTAAACAGTTTGGGTTTTTTTTTTCCCCTTAGTGTGTGAGGTCTCTGAGTTCTTGGGTGTCTGTGTCCCTGAAGTGTAATGTTTCTGAGCTGTTGGGGGTCTGTATCCCAGATTTGGGGTCTCCCAGCCATTTAGTATGGTCCACGCAGGATTGGAAGTCCCTCCATTCTTTGTGGATTCCGCATCCTGGATGTGTGGACTCTGAACCCAGAGTGAGAGTTCTCTGAGCTGTTTAAAGGGTCTGTATCAATGTGTGAGACCTACTGGCTGGTTGGAGCCTTTGTTCTTGAGGGCCCTGAACTGGCTGGCTGTTTCCCCAGGTGTAAGGCCTCTGGCTATCTGGGAGTTTGTATTCTCGGTATATGATCTGCAAGGCAGCTTCAGGTATGTGTCCAAGATATGTCCATCTGTAGGTCTCTGTGCTGTTTCTGTATCTGTTTTCAGATTGTGAGGTCTCTGAAGTATTAGCCAGTCTGTACACAGAGTATAGCATTCTGAACACTTGGGTATGTGCGTCCGATAGAGTGAATCCCTTGAGCCATTTGCTGGTCTTTGCAGGTCTATGTTTATGAGCTGTGTGGGCATCTTCGTTCAGAGTATGAGAGCTCTGAGACGTTCGGGTGTCTTGTCCAAGGTGTGAGTTGTTGAGCAGTTTGAGGGTCTTCATGTCAGAGTTTGAGGTCTCTGAGTTGTTTGTTAAATGTTCCACATCCATCTGCTACTGGGGATTTGTGAGGAAGAGTGGAGTTTCTGAACCTTTTGGTGGTCTGTGTTTCAAGATACGAATCTAAAATATGTAAAGAACTCATACAAGTCAGTAACAAAAAAACAATCTGATTATAAAATGGGCAGAAGATCTGAATAGGCATATTCCCAAAGAGGACGTCCAGATGGCCACCAAGCACACAAAGAGTTACTCAGCATTGCTCCTCATCCAGAAAATGCAAATCAGACCCACAGGGAGATATCCCCTGACACCAGTCAGAATGACTATTAGCAAAAAGACAAGAAACAGGTGTCGGCGAGGATGTGGAGGAAAAGGAACCCTCGTGCAGCGTTGGTGGAAATGCAGACTACGGCAGCCACCGTGGAAAACAGTAATGGAGGTGCCTCAAAAAATTAAAATTAGAGTTACCACAGGATGCGGCAATGCCACATTGCTGGGTATCCAGCCGAAGAAACAAAAACACGAATTGGAAAAAATACATATGCATCCCTATGTTTACTGCACATTATTTGTAAGCTAAAACATGGAGACAACCTATGTCCATCGATGGATGAATGGATAAACAAGATGTGGTGTTTATACACAGTGGAATACAATGCAGCCATAAAAACCAATGAAATCTTGGTTTGCAACAACATGGACGGACCTTGAGGGTATTAGGCTAAGTGAAATGAGTCAGAGAAAGACAAATACCACATGCTTTCACTTATGTGTGGAATCTAGGGAAGAAAAAAAAAAAAACCCAGACTCATAGATACAAAAAACAGATTAGTGGCTGCCAGAGGAGGGTAATGAGCAGCGGGCAAAATGGGTAAAGGGGATTAAAAAGTTCTGGGGCGCCTGGATGGCTCAGCTGGTTAAGTCTCTGACTTCAGCTCAGGTCATGATCTCGCGGCCTGTGAGTTTGAGCCCCACGTCGGGCTCTGTGCTGACAGCTGGGATCCTGAAGCCTGCTTCGGGTTCTGGGTCTGCCTCTCAATCTGCCCCTTCCTCACTCACACTGTCTCAAAAATGAATTAATGTTTAAAAACAATTTTTTAAAAAAGTACAGGCTTCTAGTTATAAAATAAGTAAGTCACGGGGATGAAGAATATAGTCAGTTATATGTATTAACTGGGGCGCCTGAGTGGTTCAGTCGATTGAGTGTCCAACTTCCACTCAGGTCATGATCTCACAGTTCATGAGTTTAAGCCCTGGTTGGGTTCTGGGCTGACAGCTCAGAGCCTGGAGCCTGCTTCGGATTCTGTGTCCCCCTCTCTCTCCGCCCCACCCCTGCTTGTGCTCTCTCTCTTTCAAAAATGAATAAACATATAAAAAAATTTTTAATAATAATAATAATAATAATACGTATTAACTTTGTAAGATGACAGATGGTAACCACACTTATGGTGGTAACTATTTCACAATGTATAACAAGTGTTAAATCACTGTATTATGTACATCTGAAGCTAATATGATACATTGGTCATGCCTCAAAAAATAAAAATAAATTTAGAAAACACCTTAGGACAGACATCTTCAAAGATTTCAGAGGCCTCACACCCTGAACACATACTCGAGATACTTCAGAGGCAAACTTTGAAACCCACACCTTAATGAGTTTGCAGACCTCATGCCTTGAATACAGAAGCCCAGAGGCCACAGATTCAAACTTGGAACACAAACCCTCAAAGAGCTTAGAGACTTCACACACTGAACACACATTGTGAAAGACTTTGAACTCATACATAGTCACTATTTTCAAATCCCCACTGTGCACCCAATGAGAAACTGCCCTTCCTCTGAAATCCATCTGGCCCAATCGTGTGACCAGGCCACAGAGATTTCCACCCTTCTGATCTGATTGGGGTCTTCCAGGAAATAGAGGGTTTACAGCATAAAACAGAGCCCGCCCCCACCCCGGAAACCCCAGAGATGCCCCTTGGCCCAGGAACATACGGGGGCTGATCAAGTCACCATTGCTGGCCTTTATTAAATGCTTTACCATATTCTGGGCACTGTTTGAAGTGCTTTACACAGATTCATTAATATCTAATATTCTCCAAACCTTACGAAGTGGATACTGTTATTATGTCCACTTTACAGATAAGGAAACTGAGGCACAGATAGGTTAAGTAACATGCCCCAGGTCATAGGACTCGTAAGTGGTGAAGCCAGGACATGGATTTAGGTGCCCCAGACCCCCCAGGCCCGTAATTCTAACCACTCAGGTTTCTGTCTAGGCAGCTCCTGCCTACACTGTCATCCCATAAGGGATGACCTTGTCACCTAGAATAACGGCAGGTCTTGGGGAGATGTTAAGGGGCGGCCATTTATTTAGCACCTACTGTGTGCCAGTTATCTCCCCATTTTACAGATTAGGAGGCTGTTGGTGGGACACTTTATAGATGGAGGCACCAGGGGTGGGATCCTTGTGGCTCATGCTCCAAAGCCCATCCTTTGCCCACTAGACTCCCCTGCTCCCTGTGTCCTCGGGGTGGCACCTTATCTGCCTGCTTTCTCCCACCACCCTTGCCTGCCATCACCAGCTCGAATCTGATTGACCTTGAGGCTCCAGCTCTTCTCTTTGCAATAGTCCTGAGTCTGCTGCGTGTCAGGCAAAGTAAGGTATTGGACACCTACTCTGTGCCAGGCACTGTCTTCGTGGCATGCAGTCGCCAACAATTGTGCAAGGCAGACTTTTTTATCCCATTTTACAGATAGGAAGGCTGAGGCTAATGGAGGTAATGGAACTTGCCTGAAGTCACACAGCTACTGTGAGGCAGATGAGTTCTAGAATGGAGGACCTGGCCAGTGGAGGTAACAACACTGTCTCCTTGGCTCTCTCCCCTCCCCCCACTCCCAGACATTCACCTTCCAAGTTGCCAGGTAGGCTCCAGGTTCTGAGCCCAGCCGAGCTGAGCTCGCTTCTCTAAGTAAACAGTCCTAGAAAAGTGCGGGTCACTGGGGCTTCTAACAAACGCAGGAACTTGGGATCTCGGTGCTGGTGACTAGAGTGTCAGTGACTATTAGCACATATAATTACCTACCAGCTGGCCGAGGTTTCCTGGTGGGAGGCAGCCTGGACACCAGCTGGGACAGAGCAACCAGAGTCAAGGATTCTCAGGTCTGATGCTAGTACAGCCATTGATTTTCAGAGTGACCTTGGCCAAATGCTGCTGGAGCTCTGCTTTTGTCTTTATTCGGCTACAGTAAAGCCTCACCATGGTGATGGGGTTTATTCAAAAGGAACACCATTTGATGCGGCTGCAGTTTGTAAGCTGACAGGGGTGACCCATTTATT
Organism: Acinonyx jubatus; assembly: GCF_027475565.1. Taxonomy (NCBI): domain Eukaryota; kingdom Metazoa; phylum Chordata; class Mammalia; order Carnivora; family Felidae; genus Acinonyx; species Acinonyx jubatus. The sequence continues at coordinate 124,693,964 of NC_069387.1, forward strand.
CTTCCTTAATTAAAATATCAGATAATGTAAACCTGGGAAATTCAGCCTTTTATTTCTTCTCTTTTTCCTCTCCTTTGGGAGGTGGGGGAGGGGGCCTGTAGAATAAAAGAAAGAACAAATAATACATGCGGGCAGGGTTTTACATTTTCTTATTAATAATTGGTCTTGAAACAGTTTAGAAGTACACAGAGTAAATCCTGTTTATTTCCCTGTATTTGTAAGAGGCAATTTTTCTGCTCCAGAGTGGGGCTGTGTTAAAATAATGATAATAAGGGATGTTCTCAAATCCTATCTTAGCTGATCAACAGCATCTACCAACAGGATTTAGAGGTTATTAGAATGATGAGCTCACTCCAGGAAACAGTTACTTTTTGCAAGTATTTCTTAAATTCAAAACAGATTTTGAGCTGTCCCAGAATGGATAAGTTTAGGGAGCAGTAAGGTGCGAAGGGTATCAGGATGGGATTCAGGAGACCAGGGTCGTTATGTTCTTTCCTTCCCTCTTTTGTTACATTTACTGAGAATTTACTAGGTGCCAAACGACACTCTCGATGCTCTCATCTGGGTCTGCTGCTGTGTAACAGGTGACTTCGCCCATCTCACAGGACAAGTTTGCTTCGTGGGGTGGGGAACCCTAGAAGGGAGCCGAGTATGAATTTAATGAATTGAACCCTGCTTGACCTCTACTTTAAAAAAAATTTTTTTTTTTAAATTTTGAGAGACTGAGCACGAGTTGGGGATGTGCAGAGGCGGAGGGAGACCCAGAACCTGAAGCGGGCTCCAGGGTCTGAGCTGTCAGCACAGAGCCCGATGCAGGGCTCGAACTCCATGAACCTCGAGATCACGACCTGAGCCAAAGTCAGATGCTTAACCAACTGAGCCACCCAGGCGCCCCTGACCTGCTGCTTTTAACCCTTCTCAGGTCTCCCGGACACCTTTTGAGGTTAACAGGCTTTTCCCATTTGTCCAGTTTAGGTCAAACTGGGTTCTAAGGTGAAGGTTGCACCCCAACAGTACCTGTCCTAAAATTCTGGTGCCTCCCACATAGCCTCTAATGACAGCTGGAGGTTCAGGTTTGTTTATCAACATGTATGGGGGTGCTGGTGGTCCATGATGCCCTGTGGGGGGCATAGGGAGGCCACGTCAGGGCCATAGCATCTGGTGATCACCGAGTCACCTAGGAGACAGGCATTGTGCTGCTGGAGCTGTTGGCCCTCTTTCCCGTGAACATCTGTGGCCCTTTAAGAAGAGTATTGCCCCGTGAGGGGACTTCCGGCCCTTGTGTCAGAAGGAGAGATGCTCTCCATCATTCTCCACCCATCTGTATGGAACTAGGCCTTGTTCTGGGCTTGGGGGGGGGGGGGGGACAAGGACCCCAGGACTTAGGCACCGCTGGGGAAATGCAGGCAATAAACAACAGTGACAAATGGGCAAGATGATCTCACATAGTCTGAGTGCTGCAAAGACAGGGAAGCAGTGTGGGGTAGATAGGGATTGAGGAGGGAGGAGCGGACGGTCGGTATTCAGAGAGCACCTTGGGCTCCCAAAGGGAAAGACAGTGTCACACTCCTGATTTAAAGGTACACTTGGTATCTTAGGCAGAAGACCGGGGAAAAAAACTGGGGGGAAAGGGTTCCATCCGGAGCCACATCCATGCCAGCCATTTCCCTCGGTCATTTCCATATCCACCTCTGAATCCAGACCTGGAGGCCTCCCCATTCCCTCCCTCAGAAGGTCACCTGTGGAAGTGGAGCACCTGGGCCCTGGCATGGCTCTGTGGGCCCCGGAATGCTCCCCAGCCTCTCACCGAGTCAAGAGCTGTTCTCTCTTCTTCCTTGGAGTGCCCTTGTCCTTGATTGGCTCTGGAAAATTCCTGCAGCTCCCCACGGCCTCTCCAGAGGGGCTGGCATTGGAAGGACAGCCACAGAATGCCAGTCCCTTCCTCACCTCCAGCGGACATTAAATCTATGCTTCAGGCTGCATGGTGACCTGGTGGAGCCACTGCTGTCCCCACACTGATGTCAGTGCGTTAGCGCCTCCTGGAAGACCGGAAACTGCCCTCTCCCTGATCCCAGGAGAGTCACGGTGAGGCTAGCTGTTCTCCCCTAACAGTGTCAGGGACGGGCCATGAAGCCTGCTCCAAGAGCTGAGCTAGCAAGGCTGTCCTGCTCTCAGCAGGCACAGACCGAACACCTTCTGTGTGGCTGACATCCCACGTGTGTCCCCCATGGCCAGGCGGGGGAGAGGCATGTCCCCAAGTAATTACAGAAAATTCTGGTAACTATTATAGGGCAGTAAAGATCTGGCTCCGGGAGAGCTGGAAACATACGAGGTAGCTTCGATCTTAATGCTGACGAATGAACAGATTGATCAGGTGGAGAAAGTGAAGAGAGGAGAAGAAGGGAAGTCAGTCTACACGGAGGGGACCACACAGGGGTCCTCAGGGTTGGAGCTCGGGTTGAAGGAAACCTAAGGAATTCACACCATTCAAGCACCACCCCCCTGAGCACCTCCTGCGGGCCAGGCTCCGGACCAGGCACCGAAAATAGGGCTGAGCTCATCTGACTGTATATGCAGGACGTAGGAGCCGTCACAGACTTTTAAGCAGGGAGATGACATCAGATTTGTAGTTTAGAAGGAAGGGCTGGTGGCTGTGTGGATAATGGGCTGAGGCGCGCAGGGGTGGGGCCAGAGTCCAGAAGCTGTTTCGGGAACCCAGGTGAGAGCCGCAGGCAGTCGGACTGAGAGGTGGGGAGGGCCGGAGACCCAGTGAAGGTGGAAGCAGCAGGACTTGGTGATGTATGTGGGGTGAGGGAGTGAGGGGTATCGGGCATGGCTCTGGCAGCCGTGGGCTGGGGTGTTTGGTGCTTCCTGGGGACAGAGATCCAGTTTGGGAAGATGAACAAGTCCCCAAGACGGACAGTGGTGATGGTGTCATGACAATAGGAAGGTACTTCATGCCACCGAATGCGCACACTTTAAAATGCTTAAAATGGTAAATCAGTGTTGTATATATTTGACCACAATTTCTTTCAATGGCTGTCGTGTGTTACCAAATGAAAGAGAGACGATGCAGGATAGTGGCTAAGGTGTCACCCTTGTGTGAAGTATGCACGTGTATTTGCTATCCATGTTGGGCTGTCATTGAAAGGGTAGATACGAAGCCAGTAACCGGGGTCATATCCACACCCGCGGAGGAGAACTGGAAAATGAGTGTATGGGACTCCTGTGGCTGCTGTAACAAAATACCACGGACAGGACGTCTTAAAACAACAGACACATTGGTCTGGAGGCCAGAAGTCCAAAATCAAGGGCCATGTTCCTTCCAGATTGTCTGGAGGAGGATCCTTCCTTTCTTCTTCCAGCTTCTAGAAAAGCCAGCTATTCCTTGGCTTGTGGCAACACAACCCCAGTCTCTGCCTCCTCCTCACATGGCCTTCTCTCTGTCCAGATTTTCATCTTATAGGGACACCAGTCATGTTGGATTGGGACCCACCCCCATGACCACATCTTGATTTGCTTACGTCTAGAAAGATCTTATTTCCAAGTAAAGTCACATTGACATGTAAAGGGGTGGAGGGTTAGGACATCAACATATTGAAAGGGGACATAATTCAACCCATCACACTGGGGGACAGAGACGGCAGGGAAACCCATGTGACTGTTGCATTCCGTAGCATGTGGTAACCTATTCCCCTCACCAAATTTTTTACATTAAAGATTCACCCTGAGGTTTCTGTCTTGGGAGGGTGTGTAGCTTAGGGATGCTTTTAACAAATAGAGGACAAGGACAATATGAGCTAAGTAATATTGGATTCAGTTTTGAAAATGTCAAAGACAAGTTGCCATGCCAGCTGGTTGTCTGCAGAAATGAGAGAGTCCATGTAGGGCTTCTCCACCAGAGCAAGGTTGCCAGTGAGTCAGGTGCTCCCCGAGCATCTAACAGAGAGGAAGCAGAGCTCAGTGGTTAGGAGTGTAGGCCTTGCAGCCTGACTACCTGGGTTCGAGTCCTGGCTTGACCATTTACTCTCCATATGACCTTAGGCAAGTTGCTTACCTCTCTGGGCCTCAGTTTCTATCTCTGCAAAATGGGGACAACCATATGCCCACCTCATGAAGTTGTAGGAAGGATCCAGTAAAATAATATGTATTTATTAGCACCATGTAGCATGTAAACCACGTAGTATACTTGTGTCATGGTAAATGCACATCGGATATTAGCGATTATCTTTATTTCTCCACTCTGGACCCAGAAGGTTACCTCCTGGTTACCAAAAACAATAGCCTCAGCTTCCTCTGGTAGAGAGCAGAAATAAGTGTCTCAATGACATGTGGTAGTATACCATCTGGGATATGGTTTGTAGCCCAGGCTGAGGCCTCTGCCCTCCTGTCTCTGCTGGTGAGCCAGCCCCCGAGGGTGCAGGAAGAGATTCAACCCGGCCAACTGGCCAGGGGGCCACTCTCCCACCCCAGTGAACAAGTAGGAGATTTTGAAGGCCATCAATGGTTAGACAACCACACTTCTTCAAAGCAGTCGAGCGCCCATTACCAGCTGCATTTGTGACCTGAGGTGGGGTCAGTAGTGAGAAGAGACAGCAGAAGGAAAGGAGAAAGTATGTGGCAGATATGGCTCCCCATTGGCAGGGCCTTGCCCCAAGTGAGCAGAAGTTAGGGAAGAGGTTAGGGGGCATAGAATATTCTAGAAGAAAGGGTCTTGCAGCATGGACTTTATCTCAGACAGCTGGCTTACTTGGCTAGGGCAGATATCAGATACCTGAGGGGTGCCTGGGTGACTCAGTCAGTTAAGCATCCGACTTCGGCTCAGGTCATGATCTCACAGTTCATGGGTTCAAGCCCCGCATCGGGCTCTGTGCTGACAGCTCGGAGCCTGGAGCCTGGAGCCTGCTTCGGATTCTGTGTCTCCCTCTCTCTCTGCCCCTTCCCCACTCACATTCTGTCTCTCTGTCTCTCAAATACAAATAAACATTTTAAAAAAAGAAGAGGAAGAAGAAGAAATCAGATACCTGAATTCTGGGGCCTACCACAGAGCTTGACACTTAGTTGGGGCCCAGTAGAATGAATGAATGAACGAATGAATGATGCAGAAGGTTGTTACTGTGCTGCTACTGTACTAAATGACTAAGACTTTTCCTGGCCTGACACAGATGAGAATAGGCTTCGACATGGGAGACGTGGGTAAGCAAGTGTGGAGCTCAAAGAGAGGTCGCACTAAGGAGGCCTTTGGGGGCAACGCTGGCAGATGGGTGGCCACTGATGTCACAGGTGCGGGTGAGAGCGTCCCAAGGAAGGGACTGAAGAAGAGGCCTCACCGTGACACGAGGGAAGAGAGGCCCTAGGCCAGAGAAGAGGCAGCGGTCACCAAGGGAACCAAGACGGAGAGGGCCCACCGGAACCCCAGGTTGCTGTGCCAGCACAGAAGATGCAGACGAAAGGATGCCACCAGGCATGCCGGTGAGGGGAGCACAGCACCCTTTGCTTTCTGCAGCCTGGCGTGGGCGGAAACCATATTGCAGGCGACAGACAGTTTGCCAACACTTGGAATTTGTTCTGAGCTTTCCAAGTGTTAAAAGCAAAACAGAAACACAGTTGATGCTTCACGGCAACACAGAGAACTACATCTTAAATGGCATTTGGGGCTCGCTTCCAAATTGGAGCTTCCCATCCCAGCTGGCAGTTGTGAGGGTGTGTACTTTGCCATATGGGATTTGGCTTCCTGGGAACAGGGACCTTTTTTTGTTTTGTTTTGTTTGGCCTCCTCTTGAGTCTGTTAAATTTCTGTCCAGGGTGCTTTATTTACTTAGCTGCTAGCAAATCTCTCAAATTCTAGTTTAAAATAATACACAGGAATATTCTCTTCCCTTAGCAATTAGGCAACCGTACTCATTCAAAGGCATGTACTTAGTACAAAGTACTTTGTTCAAAACCATGACAACAAAGGTGCTTTGGGTAAGAGCGAAGGAACGGGTCCCAATCACTCAGCAAGTTTCTAGGCATCACGATGTTCTGTTGTCTGTGCCATTTTTCCAGAATGAACTTCCTTTTCATCAGCTCATTAAATTTCTCTATAAAACATTAAGAATCACCAGACTTGATGATCTCCAAAGGCCTGTCTAGCCCTGAAGATTATTCAGCCTTGTGGCCTAACGTTAGGCGTGCACATGGGAATGACACTTTTACCTGTGGGGGAAACTGAGGCATGCAGAAGGTGAAAGAAATGGGTAGAGGTTCAGCTCACGGTCTCTCCTGTATGTTAGCAGATGATAGAGGGACTAACAATCAAGAACATGCCTGGGCCAGACACTGTCCTGGGTGCTTCTCGTGCTCTGCTCCACTCAGCTCTATGAAAGGGCTCGATTTTCCTTTGCACATCTGAGAACACCGGGGCTCCAGGAGGTTCATAAACCTACCCACTGTCACATGTAGAATGTGTCCTGTCTTGGATTTGAACCAAGTCTGTCTACAGACTCCAAAGCCCCATTCTCTCTGCTGAAGGGGGTAGCTCCAGTCAAAGAATCAACATCAGGAGGTGTGAAAGTAACTTTGAATGAGGCCCACCTCGTACAGTCTCCAGCCTTAGAATCTCTTAGAAATTCAGGTGCCGGGCGCCTGGGTTGCTCAGTCAGTTAAGCATCCGACTTCGGCCCAGGTCGTGATCTCAAGGTTTGTGAGTTCGAGTGCCGCATTGGGCTCTGTGCTGACAGCTCAGAGCCTGGAGCCTGCTTCGGATTCTGTGTCTCCCTCTCTGTCTCTGCCTCCCCCCACCCCCACTCATGCTCTGTCTGTCTCTCTCTTTCTCGCTCAAAAATAAACTAACATTAAAAAAAAGAAGAAGAAGAAATTCAGGTGCATGGCAGCCTCTTGTGCAAATCTAACATAGCTGTTGACCAGTGCCAAAGATGCCTGTGAAGGCTTAATGTGGAAATATGCTACCACATGGCCAAGAAACCTATGAAGAGGGCCGAGCCTCACTTATAATCCTGAAGTGCATTCAAAACCACACCTAGGCATGCCTTTCACACCCATCAGGTCAGCAAAAAAGTGACAGTCTGATGATACCAGATTTGAGCAAAGATCTAGAACAGTCAGAACCCCAGTACATCACTGAAGGGGACTCTGAGTCCACTTTCAAGGAAACTTGGAAACACATAATTCTACTCTTAGGTTTATACCCTAGAGAAACTCCTCCACATGGAAATCAGGTGTTCATTTTGTGTTTATAATTGCAAAATGAAGAAAAGGGAAAAGAAACAAGCTGTCTACAAGAGAAGGAGTAAATGTTCATTCAATGGCATACCAAGGCAAGGAAAGTAAGTGAACCAGATCTACATGTTATTACACAGTCAAATCCCAGAAATGTAATATTGTGTTAAAAAAAAAAAAAAAAAAGCAAATCGAGACAGGATTTGTGTAGTGTGCTAACATTTACATAAAGTTTACCAACATGCGAAACAGTCTATATATTATCAGGAATTTAATAAAAGCAGTAAAACATCTAAAGCATGCATGAGGATGATAAATTCAACCTGATGAGATAGGGTAATCTCAGGAAGTAGATGAGATGATGGAATCGGGAGGGGGGTCTAAGGGACTTTGTAATTATCATGCTTTATATATTTATAAATATAATTATAATGGTAAGCATATAGGTGGCCATTGTATTGCTTTTTCTTTTATGTGTGCCTAAATTAATTTATTAACAATAAAAGTTACTTAGCCAGTGTTTGCAACAGCATATTTAGAAGGCCAGTTATGGGATATTAATAAGCATTATTTTAAAAAAAGTGTTAAGCGGTTCAAATTTGGGGAACACTGGCAAAGTAAAATTAAATAGGCTTTAAAAAAAAAAAAACTTTCTCCATGCTTTTAACATGCTGTGTTTCTTGTAAATCCCAAAGAGAAGGTTATCCTGTTTAAATATTTTACCATAGAACAAGGGTTGGCAAACCAGAGCTGTCTGCCACCTATTTTTACAAATAAAATTGCCTGGACAAACAGCCATACCCATTTGCTTATTATATAGCCTGTGGCTGCTTTCACACTTTGCTTTCACACAGTGGCAGAGTTGAGTACTTATGACAGAGACCGTATTGCCCACAAAGCCTAAAATATTTCCTAGTCGGCCTTTTACAGAAATCATTTGTGCACCCATCATAGAGCATCCTATGGGGCTATTGTCACTGGGAATGTTGGAATTGTAACACTCAAACTTTGCTCTCATACCATGGGAACAGGTGTGTGTGTGTTTGTGAAAACTGTTAAATAGAAGACCATTAGTTCTTTCTAGATTCCTTGGGGGATGGGGTGTGTGCTTGTCTCTTTGAATCTCCAGCACCTAACATAATAGGTAGCGGGTACTTAGCACTTGCTGTGTGCTTTCCTGAACTGATTTTAATTTAAAAACCGGTTGTGGAATGGATTCATTAGCATACAGATTCATTAGGTGTAACAGACATGCAAAATACCTGTAGTTTGGATAAGAGAGGAGTTTAAAATTCTCCCTCGTACAAGAATCCAGGCATAAGCAGTCGGGGCTGTTATGGCGTCTCCACCTCAGGGACCCAGGCACCTTCCCTCTTGTTGCTCCACCATTCCTTAGGTGCTACCTTCCTCTGCGTGGTGCCATATGGCTGGTTCCACCCACCGGGACTTCCTCTCTCCCTTGTGGGCAGAGGAAAAGTAGAAGGATAGAGCAGACCCCAGAGACTGCACACATCACTTCCCCTTACTTCCTGTTGGTCAGCACTTAGTCATTTGGCCACATCTGATCGTCAGGGAGCTGGGGAGTTATCATCTTTCTCTGGGCAGCTAAAAATTCAGGTCCTATAACAATACATGAAGGAGATAAAGAACTCTCTGGGGGACTATAACCAGTCTCTGCCAAAAAGGGATACGTTAAGGCCTTGCCAAAATTAGGGGTGACTCTTTTCTCTAAAGGATAGGCTTTATTTTCGACTCTTTTAAAATAAGCCATGATGCCAAAGCAAGAGATGTGTAATGATGCTTCGTCATTTTCTACTCAAAATCACATGACAGCATATTCAGAAATGAGCACACTAGGTTCATTCTCCTGGGTGTTTGTAGCCCTTGCATTTGAGAGACATCTTTTTTCACATATTTAAATGGACCCAGAATTTGTTTTGCAGGGAGGCAAACACAGTGGGTTTTGCCACTAACTGGCCATCTACTTCTAAAGAGGAAAAAGGTTCCAGGCCCCTTGGGATCTCTCCCAAGGCAGAAAAGATTAGCTGGGAGGAGCACGTGGACTCACACTTTCTTTACCTTATCCGAGTCAGGTTAATGAGCCGGCCCTTCTCTGTACTTTGGTATAGCAGCATTAAACAGCAGGTAGACACCATTTTTGGCCAAAGATTTCTCCTAGGAACTTTGCACTGTTACATGTTCCATTCGCTGCAATAATATATATTTTTTTTTCCTTAGAAAGGTGCACAGAGAACTTGGTGTGACTTACTTCAGCACAGAACAGTCTCAATTTGTTCATCTTTTTGCTACCCAAAAGAAAAGGAAAAACTCATCCACTAGGGGACTTGAAGCCTATGAAATGGAATGTGGCTTTTTTGGGAAAGTGTGTTGAGGAGGGGGGCCAGGGGCTGGTATCCAAGTCAGGCCTGTCGTCCTCTGAATTGTCATTTCACGATTCATTTCTGAAGCCACCATTTTATTGTCACGCTTACAGAATCCTGTAATGGGAACCGCTTGATATAGAAGAGACAATGCAAAAAAAAAAAAAAAAAATGTTATTACCCTCTCCCAGGATTTCTCAACCTCAACCCGTCTCAACTGTGGACATTTGGGGCTGGATTATTCTTTGTTTGGGGAAGGGGGATGCTGTCCTATGCAATAGCATCAGTCTCCTGTACCTACGAGACACCAGGAGCACCTCATTATTCGTGACAACCCAGACTGTCTCCAGACATCGTCGGATGTCCCCTGGGTGACAAAAGCGCCCCTGATTGAGAATCGCCTCCCTACACAAGCCTACAGGTATCCATAGAGAGACTTGCTAAATGACCCTAGCCGAGGACATGCATTCTGCTCCTAAATGCATCTGTAACTGCTTCAGATTAGTTAACCCTTTTCAGGCTTCCAGTTTCCCGATCTTAGGAAGGTTAGGAGTTGGCCCCGGTGCTCTCTTTCAGCACCGACATTCTGGGATGCTGCAAGCCAAAAGCTGTTAGGTGGGACTTGTATCTGGAATAGGATTTGAAGGAAGGCAGGATACGGGGAGAGGATCTGAAGCGAGGGGCACACTGGGCATGCAGACCAGAAAGCAGTCGGGAGGCTTGTGTGCCGAGTGGGCGGCAGGCCGTATTGGCTGGAAGGGTGAGAAAGAAGAAATGGGGGCACCTGTGTGGCTCAGTCAGCTGAGCATCCGACTTTGGCTCAGGTCATGATCTCACGATTCATAAGATCAAGCCCCGCACGGGGCTCGCTGCTGTCAGCGCAGGCCCCAGTTCAGATCCTCTGTCCCTTTCTCCCTGCCCCTCCCCCGCTGGCCCTCTCTCAAAACAAAAAATAAATAAATAAAAAATAAAAGAAGAAATGGTTGGGTGATGGGGACCTCTCGGGAGGGGCGGTTACAAGAGGGCCTCGAGTTTGAGGCCTGTGAGTGGGAATTTATGTTTCTTTGGCTTCCTGCACAGCCCCTGGCATCTAGCAGTGACCCAGGCAGCGTCAGCATAGAGTCTATGTGTTTGTGGAAGACCTTTACTAGAACCGACAGGCAGTGGGCTGGGGCCATAAGAGCTGGGCTCCAGCAACAGCCTTCCCGGTTCAAATCTCAGTCCTACTACCTGCTGGCTCCGCGACCTCGGTGAGTTTCTTAGCCTCTCTGTGCTGTAGTTTCTTCTTCTGAAAGCTGAAGATAAATTGTGTAGGGTTAAAGTAAGGATTAGGTAAGATCATATATATGAATGAGTATCTGTGTGTGTGTATACATACGTATTTTACATGTATATACAGACACCCACTCATTCACAGGTGTGTGTAGGACATATATATATATATATATATATATATATATATATATATATATGGGTGTGTAAAATTAAAATAGTTCCTGGCACACAATAAATGATATGTGTTTGCTATTATTATTATTATTATTATTATTATTATTAGGGAACCAAAAAAATACTTTTTACGTTTACTTATTGTCAGGGACAACATGAGCAAGGTGGGGTCAGAGAGAGAGAGAGAGAGGAGAGAATCCCAAGCAGCCCCGCACTGTAGGTGCAGAGCCCGCTGCAGGGGGCTCAATCCTACAAACTGTGAGATCGTGACCTGAGCCAAAATCAAGAGTCAGACACTTAACCGACTGAGCCACCCAGGCACCCCAGGGAACCAATAAAATATTCCGAGTGTGGAAGCGCTTAGTGCCTTGCACACTGCCTGACAAGTAATAGGTGATCAGAATGAATTAATGAAGAATTCTTAAATCTTAAATTCTTAATATCTGTAACTGACCGCATTCATCCTTAGCTAGGCCCAGGTCCAAACTCTGAGGCCGAGGCCAGGCAGGGCACACACACGAGTGGACCCAGCATGATGAAGGACCACAGAGAGGACTGGGCACGTGGATGCCCCACATGAAAGTTTTCAGTCTGTTTCCAAACCCTGTGCCAGCCAGCAGCATGGGATTTAGGACTGCCCTGGCCTAGAGTTTGCCCCTCTGCACCCACACCCTGCACCTCTCCCTGCTTCCTGAAACTCTCTTCCGGTCAGACCTCCTGTGCCTTGCAGCAGGAACAGAACGTGGCTGTCTTCGTGGCTCTTTGAGAACCACAGGGCTGCTTTTCCATAGAAGTGTAAACCAGCCAATTCTTGGCTTTGTGCCCCCATCCCCCACCTCCCCCAGGCTGACCTCCTCCAGGTAGGAGGTCAATAAACTGGGAAACCAGGGCCGGGCACCTGTGGCCCTGGTACACCCTCAGGATCCCCCCAGGCAGCCTGGCCAGTGCAGCCGCTGGCACACTGAGAGCACATTGTCTTGCTTTTAGCCTGGGGGCCACCAGACCCTTATAAATGAAACCCAAGAACCTTATTCTCCTACATACTCTATAGCAGTAAACCCCTGCCTTGGACCTACAGACTCTCGTATTCTTATCTAGAGACACAGAAATTAGGAAATGGGAGAAAGCAGCCCAATCTGGCCCTTTAAATTCTAGGAAAAGTATTTTTCCATTCTGATGTATTCGGAGAGTAGCCATAAAGGGCAGTTACTTTCTTAGCTCCTGTATTAGACAAATGATAAGAGTATCTCAAAGTACAGTGACGTAACTATAATAGATGTTTATTTCTCCATCGTGTAATAGATCAGCCAGGGCAAGCTCATGGGGCACCTCTGCTCCACAAGATCCCGCTGAAGACCCAAATTCCTTCCATCTTGTTGCTCTGCAATTCCTTTAGAGCAGGCATCGGCAAACTATGGCCCGTAAGTCAGCCTGGCTTTTTTCTTAACAAAAGTTTATGGGAACAAAGCCACAGCTATTTGTTTACCTGTTGCCTCTGGCTGACCTCAAGCCCCAACAGCAGACCTGAGTAGTCCCAACAGAGACCATCTATCCTAAAGCCTAAAATAGCGGCTACCTCATTCATTAAGAAAAACTTGGCCAACTTGGGGCACCTGGGTGGCTCAGCTGGTTAAGCAAGCGTCCAACTCCTGTTTAGGCTCAGGTCATGATATCACAGTTTCATGAGTTCAAGCCCCACGTTGGGCTCGGTACTGGCAGCACGGAGCCTGCCTGGAATTCTGTGTCTCCCTCTCTCTCTCTGCCCCTCCCCCACTCACACTGTCTGTCCCTCTCAAAATAAATAAATAAACTTGAAAAAGAAAAACTTTGCCAGCCCTGCCTTAGTGCATTGGGCTCACCTGCATAGTCAGAGCTAGGACATGGGCAAGTCTGTTTACCAGCTGGGGAGGGGGAAATGGAACTTAGTCAAATGGCTGTCGCTGACCACAAGGGGAAATATAATTTCTAACCGGACAGCCATGTGCCATGCCAAAACTCAGTGAGGGCAGAAGATGCTGTGTTACTATAAGGAGGGGGTGGAGAATGGATGCTGGAAGATGGTGGTCATTGTGACACATTCCTTTCCCAGACGATCCCCTTGGCCACAAGTAAGTGTTTGCATGAAATAAGAGCAAAGACAGAGAAGCCAAAATGTTGGGATGAAGCCAGGGAGGAAAGCTGTTGCCTAGTAAGGGATAATACATGAGCACCAGAAAACATGGGATAAACTCAGAGAATGTCCATGCTTGGAGGCACCCAAGAGCTTGACCAGCCTAACACCCCCATTTTCTGGATAAGGAAACTGAGGCTGTTGAAAGAAATGGGATTCATCCAAGATCACACAGCTGATGGGTGGTGCAGCCACAACCTAAAGTCACATTCATCTGAGCCTTTATCTTGGCCCTATTTCTGCTTTACCAGTTACTTTCAGAACTGTTCTGTTGGGTCCTACATACCCCTCTTTCCTGGCAAAGCCTTGACATGGCCTCAGAATCTTCCTTAACACCATTCCCCAACCAACCACAACACCATACTCCAACCAGCCGCACTAGTGAATCAGAGTTGGAGCCTGAGATTAACCCTGTTTTCCATGCCTAGTTTACATGTTGCTTCATAGCCAACATATTACCCTAGTTCCCATAGAGGTACTAGGGGCGCTGAGTGCCTGTAATGTGCGTGCTGCATTTCAGGTGGCTGAAATATGTGCACATCTTCTAGAAATCCATAGTCTGTACCAGCGTTCCACATCCCACATCCTCTAGCCACGTGTCTGTATTTGAACAGGACCTCCAGAATAGACAAAATAGATTCGTATGCACTGTCTCACCTATTCCTCACAAAACCTGAACACGGGTACTGGTTCTCCCCATCTTATAGATGGGGAAATGGAGGCCCAGAGAGAGATGGGGGAACTTGCCCAAGGTTACACAGCCAGGAAATAGGCTATATTGGCATATACATCAACATCACTAGTTGTCTCCATCACCCTTCAGTGAGTTCCTGAAGATCCAGATAATGAAATCAGCACCTGTTGTCTCCTTCTCGACATCATAAATCTCTCTAGCATCCCCCCCCCCCCCCGAGGAACAGGAAAGGCCGGGGACTCGATTCTCGGTTACTACTTTGAGTTAGGGTTCTGTTCTCATTTTTCTCCCAAGACACGTCCATTTTCAATTACGTGGCCACCAGTGGAGCCAACAACTTGCTCAGTATCCTTCTGTCCGTGTAGCCTGAGAAGGCAGGGCTTGATCTGGCTCGCTTGCTGCGGGACCCCAGCACCTAACCCTGTACCTGCCTGTTGCTGGTGTTCAGTGAACGGTATGTGGGAATGAATGAATCGTGGCATGTCCCCTAGCCTCTGAGTCTCTCGGGGCAAAAATCTCATCCAGGTGGTGTCTCTGGACCCCCCAGTGTGCGTGGCACACAGTAAGCATTCGTTAATGTCAGATTCTGTGGAATTCGGCTGACACAGTGTGGGAGATCACACACAAACCCAAGTCTGACATTGAGATGAGACAGGTCTGGGCTGAAATGGAGGTGGAAGGAGCCAAGTGACTTTAGGACAGGATGCTTAACTCCTCTTGGTCTCTGCTTCCTCGTCTGTAAAATGGGGGTACGGATGCTTGCTTTTGGGGCTCCTGTGAGGGTTTAAGCAGGATGCGAGCGTGGGCTCAGGAGTCGGACCAAAGGGGTCGAAAGCCGGTTTCACCACCTATGCGCTATGTGACCTTGGGCAAGTGATATAACCTCCATGCCTCAGGTTTTTCATCTGTAAAACAAAGAGAACAGTGCCCAGTCCATTGGGTTATCTTGAGGATGAGGTGAGCTATTACATGGGAAATGGTTAGCATAGGGAAAGCTACCTGTCAATGCCATTATTAGAATTAACTAGGATGTGTTAGGAAAACTGTAAATCTTCACTATTTCTCTGACTACTGTTAATATCTTTACTCTGTTCCAAGGCAACTTATGTGATTTCAAGCCCTTGGGAACCGTACTATACGCCGAATCACAGGTCCTGGGGTCCGGGGGGCAGAGGGGGGCTGCACCTTCCCAGGGTGATCCCCACAGCGGCCAAATACCTCCGCCTGCGCCCCACCATGGTGGGCACTGGTATCTTCCATGGGAGCAGAGCAAAGTGACTCCACCCCTCACATGGCCTCCCCTCCCAAGCTGACCTCTGGCCACAGCCTCTGAGAAAGGCCTGGGAAGTTGCTCTGTCCCGAGTTGCTAGCCTACTGGTAAGACCCAGATGAACAAGAACAAAAACCCTGAAGGGGAATTGAGAAGCCGTGGGAGCCATGGCAGGACTGTCTCAGGCTCTGGAAGCCGGGTCACAGTGAGGGCCACGCTCAGAGGCACTGGGCCCCACAGCAGCTGGAAAGGGCCTTGGGGGCAAGAAAAGGACTGGAGAAGTGTGGCGTTGGAGGATGGGGAGGTGGGGGACTTCCAGATGGCCTGATCAAATCCCTGGAAAGAGGACCTACAATTACAAAATGGTGCATTCCCCATATCGGGCAGTTTTTATCACGACTGTGCTGGGTGGTTCAAAAGTACGACCTCTGGATCCTTGTCACAGCTGCTGGGGACAGAAGTGCTGCTGTCAACCCTGCTTTGCAGATGGGAAAACAGGCCCAGAGAGGTTAAGCCACCTGCCCCAGGTTTCAAGTATGAAGCACAAAGGGATATGAACTCTGGTCTTAAGCGCTGGGTTCCATCTGCCCCATGGGAGACAGGCTTTGGGGTCAAGCACTCAGCCCTGTGCCTCAGTTTCCTTGTCAGTAGAAAGGGAATAATGATAAGACCTTCAAGGAGAGGTCAGTTGAAGTGGGAGGAATTGAGCACCTAGTATGCTGCCTGGCACACAGTGAGCTATGCAATAAAGGGTGGCTTCTTTATTACTGATGAGGGAAGGTCATGGTTGCGGGGACTGTTTGGGCCTTTGAGGTTCAGATCCCAGAGTCATGTCTGGATGCCCTGTGATTGCCAGCACATTGCTAAAAACTGGGCTGTACAGAGTGGTTATTGGGACAGACTCTGGAGCCAGACTGCCTGGCTTTAAATCCTGACCCCTATTAGCTATGTGACAATAAGCAAGTTAATTAACCTCTCTCTGCCCCATTTTTCCTTGTCTATAAAATAGGTAAATAACAATAATGCCTTCTTCACAGGGTTATTGTGAGCATTGAACATGTTCATATTTGTAAAAAAAAAAAATCTTATAATATGCCTGGTACACGGTAAGAGCTAATAAATATTTATTAAATCAGTAAAATGTGTATAAATGTTAGTGTCCCCATTTTACAGGTGAGAAAATGGAATGAGTTTAAGTTACCTGTGCAGCGTTAGGTGCACAGCATAAGCAGTTAGGGAGGGTAGAGCCAGGTGACAAACTCAGGCAGTCACACTTCGGAGCCCACACCCTTGGGGACAGGCTTCCCAGAGTTAGCCCAGAGTCAGCGCTCAGGGAGCCTGGGAACCGCACTTTCTAGCACCCATGGGATCAGGATTGGTCCAGGGCGTGGGAAAGAAAAGAGGGGCTGGGAGCCTGGCCGGGCAGGCCCACAGCACCTTGAGTGGCTCTGTTCTGCCATTTCCTGCTTGTTGAATTATTCCAGAAACTGGACTTTGATCAGGCATGACCCCCGTTCCCTCTTCCTTCCCTTACAGCTTGCTGGCAAAACCATGCTGGGGCATGGCAGTCTCTCTGGGGGCCAGGGTTTCCCCACTGGGAGAAGGACTGCCTTTATTCTGGTGAAAATGGTTAGATGTGGTGTCTATTTGAGACCTTAAGAAACACTGTTATTACAGTGTTCTTCAGTCTCCGAGTCTCTGTATTTGCTTCTTCCAAATTCAGTGTGTTCTCTCCAGTATGCACCTTGCTTGGTGATTTACGATAATGATCGTAATTGGATATCTGTAACATTTAACGAGAGCCGTGTGCTAAACTGTGGTTCCTTCTAAGCACTGTACATGGTTTATCTCATTTCATCCACACCCAAAATCCTGTGAGGAAGGTATTATTACTAAACTGATTTTACCGATGAGAAGACAAAAACAGAGAGGTTAAGTGACTTGCCCCAAGATCACACAGCTGCTAAATAGCAGAACTGAGAATCAGAGTTCATGCTCACAACTACTATGTGTGCTAGCTTTAAAAATTCATACGTGAGTAAAATGTGTCTGAGGCCTCACCAGCTCCCATTCGTCACTGAGAGTGCATCAAGAGACCAGCAGAATGCACCAACATCCCGCCTCAATGCCGACTCCTTCCTGGGGGTGAAAACCCGATTACTTGCCGTGTGTGTGTGCTCAGGCCTGCAGGCTTCCTGGAAAACATCTTTCTGAAGGCACATTCTTGAAGTGGTGGAAACTACTGAGCCAATCTCTTGGGGCCAGGGCCCTTGAGAAATCAGAGAAATTGACTACCTCGGTAGCTGACCTCTTATTTAAATTGATCACATTTTTTCATGGCATCGTTGAAAGCCACTGGAAGGGAAACCACAAAGCTGATCACCTTCTGGTGAAGCCCCAGGGTGACCGGCTTAGTAGATTTCTACATAAATAAGTCCCACACTTAGGCAGGCACAGGGGGACCTATTGGTCTTTGGTGGTAGATCCTTCCAAGGCTTTCCAGAGACAGTAAATCGAGCTCCGAGTCGTGTTTACAGGAATGCTGCAGGAATTTAAATTTGGCAGAGTTTAATTCTCTAACAAACCAGTTGAACAGAAACCTTTATAGAAGATGTTTCTTACCTGCTTTAGCCAGTAAAATTCAGTAACCAGAATCGTTACTTACTTTGTATGACTGAGGAATTCTTGAAAAACAGGTGTTTCCTGGGGCCTGCTCTCACGAATAAAGGGCAGGCTGTGCATGGCTTACCTATCAGTTAATACCACATGCTTTAAGCACATAACACAGGCATAAGATAGATGTGGTCCTGCCCCCAGGAGGCTGACAGCCTCATGGAGAAAAGAAATAAGAAGATAGATGATAAATAGACAGATAGATAGATAGATAGATAGAATGAATAGAGTAGTCACAGATTGTAAAAGGTGCTAACAAAAGGAAGGATGAAATTGTTATAGAAGGCTTCCTTTGGACGTGACATTCAAGCTCCTATTTGAGGGGTGAGAAGGGGCCAGGAGGGGGAAGGGCAAGAATAAAGTCCTCGAGTCAGGAGAGAGATTGGCCAGTGGAGAGTGGCCCCTGCCAAAGGAAGGGTGGGAGAGCAGGGCAGGCCCCACCCCTGCAGAGTCCTGTGGGCCATCCTGGGGGAGCTGGATTCTATTCTCAGTACATGGGAAGGCATTGGAAGGTCTTATTTAAGCAGAGGCACAACACAGTTTTATTTACAGTTTAAGCTCACTCTTGCCTTGTGTAAGAGACTGGTTTGGACGGCAAAAAGAATAGAAGTGACAGACCAGTGAGGAGGCCACTGCACTACTAGACGAGAGAGGCTGGGGTTTGGAACCAGTATGTGGGCAGTGGAGCTGGAGGGCAGTGGACGGATTTGGGATTTGGGTGGCAAAATCAACGGCTGATGGAATGGACATGAGCGTGGGAGAAGGTTCTGGCCTGAGCACCTGGGTGGACAATGGTGCCATTCATGGACACAGGACGACTGGGGGACAGGTTGGGAGGGCAGGGGGTGGACGTGTTAAGAACAAGTTGCATTTTGGAATACTAAATGTGAGGGCCCTGGGAGACATCCAGGAGATGCGCTCAAGAAGGCAGTTGTATAGGGGCACCTGGGGGGCTCAGTTGGATAAAATGTCTGACTTCAGCTCAGGTCGTCATGATCTTGCAGTTCATGGGTTTGAGCCCCACGCTGGGCTCTGCGCTGACAGCTCAGAGCCTGCAGCCTGCTTCGGATTCTGTGTCTCCCTCCCTCTCTGCCCCTCCCTCACTTGTGTTCTTGCTCTGTCTGTGTCTCTGTCTTTCAAAAATAAACACTTGAAAAAAAAACAGAAGGCACCTCTATATGTGGGCACACCAGCACAATGGAAAAGTGCCAGGTCCCACCGAGCAAGGTCAGACTGGGGTGTCAGATCACTGGTCAACCTTGGGCAGGTTTCTCACCTCTAGAATGGGGCCCCTATGTCATGGGCTTGTCGTGATGAACCTTGGGCAGGTTTCTCACCTCTAGAATGGGGCCCCTATGTCATGGGCTTGTCGTGAGGATTGTATGACCTAATACATGGAAAGAACTTAGATTTCAAAAGCAAGAATTCAGTAAACATTAGCTTCCTATAATAACAATTATCATCACCTTTGCTACAGTAATTTTCTTGCCATTTGTCTCTTTCTAATTAAAATCAAGGACCTCTGTAGCTGGTAAACACTTGTCCTGATGTTCTTGGAATTATTGGTTTATGAGTCTGGACGCTCGGGGAACACGGGGCGGTGTCTGTGTCTTCCACCTCCTAGCCCCCTGCCATGGTGCCCCCACACAGTAGGTGCTCAGTTACATTTAGCCAGTCACGTGGAATTCAGCTTGACTCCAGAGAAAAAACAAAATGCTTGTTTGAGAGAATCAGTCAAGCATGGAGGATAGCAGAAGGGACTTCGACGCAGACAGGAGAGAGGAGATTGCAAATTCACTGACAATGACGATTCATAGCATCTTTGCTCTTAAGAAGGAGGCTCTTGAGTTCACAAACCAACCTCTTCCTGAACTAGGTAATGGTCTTTTCGAAGAAAAGTTTTCCTTACAATTAGTCAAATCTGATACCTCCCCAAGATCTGCACATGCACCTGACCCATTCAAGGCTCCAGACATGTCAACACAACACATGCAAACACCCACCTTTCCCCCTCCAGAAGCCTCTGCTGTATGCCCCAGCACCTTGCCCTCACCTGCTTTGCTCTGTCTTGTCCATTTGGCCTGAAGCTTCTTTCTTAACCACTTTTTTAGGGAACTCAGATGAAGCCTGCCACCCCACTTGGGGTTTCTCCTCTAACTCTGGAGATGCTGGGATCCATGGTCTCTCCTCAGACTCTTTTCATTTTTTTTTTTAATATATGAAATTTATTGTCAAATTGGTTTCCATACAACACCCAGTGCTCATCCCAAAAGATGCCCTCTTCAATACCCATCGCCTACCCTCCCCTCCCTCCCACCCCCCATCAACCCTCAGTTTGTTCTCAGTTTTTAAGTCCTCAGACTCTTTTCAAATCATGACAGATGGCTCTGCCCTTTCCCAAGTCAAAAAAAAAAAAAAAAAACCATTTACTTTCAATTTCAAATAAGCAGTGTTTTAGTGTAGATTTGTTCCACACCGCATTTGCTATGGCACACTTCGATTTACTAAATCTAGCCACCCTCGCTGTAAGAGTCCCACGTCCAAAGCCCCATGTACCATGCCTTATGGCATAGCTCCATTCTGTGCCCTAGGAGATTGCATCTTGGATGCTGAGGCCCAGGGTCCTTCAGTCCTCTCCCACCACCTGGGGAGCCCTCAAGCGTGCCGAGAAAGTCCTCCGACAGTGTTGGGTGGTCTTGGCTCCCCTGCCTGCCATGAAAAGGTCTTAACCCCGGAGTCCAGGGTCCTGGGCAATTGGGCTTATACAAATAGGCTGTTGGAGACCTAGCCTGACACCCAGCTGCTCAGGTGGGCATGCAGATTAGACCCCACATCAACACCAAGCTTCCAGTCTTTTACTCTGGTTTCTATCTTCACTGTATCAGCTCCCCCTGGTGGCCAGAAGCAAATTCTTATGGTCTCCTGTCCAAGCCCTTGTGTCTCCTACAGCTGGGTTTATATTTCAGGGTAGACTTCTGCCCAAGGTTCCTCTGCCAGAAGAGACGAATGATATATCAGAAACTCAATGAACAGTCAAGCACATACCTATCCGCCCCACTTCCTGAGGCTCCCTTTGTGGTTCGGCCCTCAAATGCTCTCCCCCAGCTCCTAGCCTTACTGATGAACGGGAGCCTCGGTGCCATAAACTTTCTGGAACAATAGCCCCTCTCATTTCCTCCAACGATAAAAAAGAAGGTAGTTCCCTCACAAACGTAAGGGAGGGGCTTGTGCCCTCCCTTGTGCCACAAACTGGCTTAGGGAGAAGCAGAACCAGGAATTCTGAACATCTGGCTCCTTTCCTCAGTTTCTACTCTCTGAATTAGCAAGGGGAGGGGATGAAAGGAGGTTCTGGGACAGTGTTTACTCCAGCTTGTTGGCTTTGTAGCCCTGGGCAACTCCTTTATCTATGTCTGTTTCCCCAGGGTTTAAAGAGGGGTAGTGATAGTACTTGCCTTTTGAGGTTGTGTGGGGATTGAACAAACTGATTCGTGTGAAGAGTTTAGCAGAGGGCCTAGCCCACAGTACACATTCAGTAAATATTAGCTATCACCATGCTTAGCTCAGTATGCTGTGGAAGCAAAGAGGAAGACAGATCAGCAGCAGTTATAAAGGACAAAGGATCGAGACATCCAGATTTTAATTGGAGCCTAGGAACAGGCAGTTGACATGAAAAACAAAGGCAAAGGATCCTTGGTGCTTTCTAACTCTCACTGGTCCTCAAGGACCAGTTCCTGGGGAAGCCACTGCACCTCACTGATCGTCTCTCCCTTCCTTAGGGCCGACGACTGCTTTTGTGCTTCTCGGAAGCTGGACGCTGTGGCCATCGAAGCCAAGTTTAAACAGGACCTGGGTTTCCGGATGCTGAACTGTGGGCGGACGGACCTGGTGAAGCAGGCGGTGTCTCTCCTAGGGCCGGATGGGATCAACACCATGAGCGAACAGGTACAGGGCCCGAGTGTCTGAACAGGCAACCCCTTCAACCTCTGCCAGGTACGCTGCCCCACGACTTTGCCAACAGCAGGCACTGGACACACACTCCCCCTGCTGGTGACTTAGGGTGATTTTTATTTATTTATTGAGTTAGTTTCGGTTTTTAAAATATAAAAATATCCTTGTTCATCTTTATAGAAATTGCACATGATCATTGCAGCTGAAATGGAAAATTGAGAAAAATAGGCCTATTCCAGAAAGGAAATAATGCCATCACCCAGATAGCCATCATTTATATTTAGTATGTGTCCCTCAAGTCCTTTTTTCAGCGTGGTTAAAATTAGTTCTCTGCCTGCCTGTCTGTTACTGCATCACAGAACAACTCCAGGAGTATTTTTACAAAACTTTCAGGGTATGTTTGAGATACACAAAAGTCATTCTGGGGAACCCTGGGAGGCACCTCAGAGATATAGGCAGCTATCCCCCAAGTCCCTGAAACTGAGGTACAGGGAGAAGCTCGTGCGTCTACCAGTCAGGGAGACACCATGTGGATGAAGGTGTCACGGACAGAGAAACAAACAGCAGTTTTCAATGTGAGCCCCAGATGGAAAGTCACAAGGGACAGATGGAGCTGTTTCTCATATGGGCAGCTCATGCAGTGAATTCCAGGGAAGGAATAGCAGCTAAGAATTTTCTTGAGCAACAAGGATCCCTAACACACACACACACACACACACACACACACACACATTTATATTTTTTTAAAACAGAGATTTATAACATCTTGCCTTTTTCGACAATTTATATTATAGGTACTTTGCAATATCATTAAATACTATTTTTTAGATCACTTTTAATGGCGACATAAAATGGTCCTATTATTTGTTCAGTTAACCATACCTCAGTTGTTGGATATTTAGGTTGCTTCTCACTACTTATATCAATAATGCTGAGTTAAACATATTTACACAAGTCTTTGTTCAAAATCCCTGATTATTTCATTAGGGAATTTTTTTTCATTAGGGAAATTTTTTTTTAATCGAAGTATAGTTGACACAGTTTCAGGTGTGCAACATAGTGACTCTGCAATCCTATACGTTACACTGTATTCATCGTTAGGGAAGTTCTTAAAAGTGGACGTAGTGGCTCATAGACATCAACCTTTCTGAAATGACTTTCGCAGAGACTTTGTTTCCTTGTACACACCCTCCAACAACATATGTGTTTCCCCATCAATCTTTAAAAAAAACTTTTTAACTGTTTATTCATTTTTGAGAGGCAGAGTGTGAGTAGGGGAGAGGCAGAGAGGAAGACACACACACACACACACACACACACACACACACACACACACACAATCCGAAGCAGGCTCCAGGCTCTGAGCTGTCAGCACAGAGCCTGACACGGGGCTCAAACCCATGAACCGTGAGATCATGACCTGAACCGAAGTCAGATGCCTAACCGACTGAGCTACCCAGGTGCCCCTCCCTATTAATATTTTCCTTACCTTTTGCCAGTTTTTCACTGGAGCTTTGATTGTCTTCTTTATTTAGAAGAGCTCTTTACATATTAGGCATATAACCCTTTCTTATACTATGACAAATATGTCTCAGTTTATTGCCTACCTTTCAATTTTGTTTATGTTTTCGGTTTTAGGTCCTCAACACCGTAATGCTTTTCCTTCATGATTTCTTCCATTACTTTTACACCTAGAAACAGATCCAGTTAGATGGTGCGAGATAAGCTCTAACTTGCACGTTTTCCCAAGTAGCCACCTTCTCAACACTGTTTATTGAAAAATCCATCCCTCCCTTCTAATGGTTGTGGAACTTCAAAATAAGCAGGAGTCACTGGCAAACATGGAATTCCTAAAAACCATTCCTCATTCACTTGCCTTTTGCTTGTAAATGATAAACCAGACATCAGTGATGGGGGCATGCTCAGAGGCATCCAATTTCCCTTGACACTGGCCAGCAGCTGTGTAGAGCAAAGATGATACTTACATTGTGAAAGAGAAAAATGTCAAGGAAACAGTGTTTATGAGTTAGATAACTTAGGACTGATACCACAGAGTCCAGAAAGTTCCCAAGACCTGTAAGTTGAAATCAGCCACGTGTTTTAGCAAACCCCCTTAGGTCTCTTGCACCTTAGGACAGACAAATGAAAATACTCCAACTTAAGCAAAGATAATTGCAAAAACGGCAATCCCCCACCTTTTTTTTTTTTTTGCCTTCATTTTGGTTTTCAAAATAGGGAGGATTGTGGCTTTATGAGTCATAAGGGCAGCACATTTATTTTTTTAATGCTGGATTTTGAGTACAAACATAGCCACCTACACACAAGTAAGATTTTCCATTTGCTATCGTCCAGTGACACAGCTACCTTGTAAACCTTCTCCATTCTCTGGTTTTTAACCCACCACAGGGCATGACCCCCCTGATGTATGCCTGCGTCCGTGGTGACGAGGCAATGGTTCAGATGCTGCTGGATGCCGGAGCTGACCTGAATGTCGAGGTGAGGGTGCAGAGGGCTACAGGGCCCCTGGGCCTGGCAGTCCCCCAGGGAAAACGAGCAAAGAGAGGGGGGGCTTTTTCTCCTGAGAGCCACCACTGGGGGCGGTCAGTCCAGCAAATAGGTCAAATCAGCCGGTAGATTTCCTCCATCTGGAGGCCCCAACCCACCCAAATCCCAGGGAGCTGCCCACGTGCATGTTTCATTTAAAAACAACCAATGAAGCTACAAGAAGCACCAGCGTTCCCTTATCTCAGCTGAACTGAGTCTGATTCTTATTACTGATCCATTCCTTCTGGGATCAGGGCAGGGAGCTCTCTCCTGAGCCATCAGGACATAAGACAGAGCTGCTCTGCATACCCTGACCTAAGGTGTAGCTCCCTCAGATCCTACCCCCTCCCAACCAAATCCTGATTGGTTCGCCTATTGGCTGAGTTGAAGCCACAGGTCCTAAAGCTAATGGCAAAGCTTCCGTGAGGCTGTGTGGTGTATTTATCGCGGGAAGCGCACCCCCGCAGGCTTTAGAGTTTGACACTTAAGCTCAAATTCCGAAACTGCTGAGTCTTAGTAACTTGCTTTTGTGCTGGGGCAGGTGGCTTAACCTTTTTGAGCCTCAGCATCCCCATCCACAACAGGGGGAGAATAATCACACCCATCTCAGAGAGTTGCTGGAAGAAATAAATACAAAGAGGACCTAGCATAAGTTTGGGGCTCAGTCAATCCTGGTTCGCGCACACGCACCACGAGGCTTGTGATGGGTGAAATCACGCTTTTCGACCACGTCCTATCCTGTCTTTCTGGCAGCCAGCCACTGGCAGCCCCAGAGGCTAGGAAGGTTGGCATGCTGCAGTCCTAACTCAGCAACCCTATAAAACTTTTTTCGTTCAAAATTAGATGTTCTTGTAGTCTTAGTACTGTGCTTTTTTTAATTAGTGAGTTTTAGATTCATCTGAGGCAAACAGGCAATAGACCTAGTTTTGCATCCAGACCATTTTGGATATTGTAAGTTTCAGGTACTGGGGATTTTCCTGCCTGTTAAGAATCCCCCAACACCATGCAGACCCCTGCAAGGGCTCCTCATCTTTGGGTCCTGGTGGGCTTCTCTGATCCTCTCTAGCCCATTCCATGACTCCTAGCCAGCTCAAGGCCTACCCTGACAGGTGACGAGTGAATTCAGCTGCTCTGAATGAGTCAGACATCATAGCTGTTTGGTCCCGGGGGTGTTTGGGAGAAAAGCCATGTGTGGGTGCCAGTCCTGAAGGGCCCCAACCTTCAGCTTCCCTGTTGCCTCTCTTTTGGCCTAGAGTGTTTTGAGGCCCCCCCATACTGAAGGACCAGTATCAGATTGCTCACTCGTGGTGTGTCCAGGGAAGGTTTTGTGCCCAGGTTTCCAGTAGCATGAGGGTCCTTGTCAACTGAGAAGCCAGAAGAACAGTGAAATGAGAACAGGGTAGGGTGAGCTGTGACCAGATGGGAATGTGACTCCATCAGATGGGTAGTGGTCTTCCCTCGCTTGAAAACTCAAAGCAGACCTTGCCTTGCCTGGGGTTTGCTGCTGCTGAGAATTTCCCCTAAAGGTGCGAATGTAATGATATGGCATCTCATGCTGTCTGACACCCTATGGCTCTCAGAACCACCACCCTTCCTTAAGCAGAAAGAGGGGACAGGCTGGGGAGTTGGCTTGTGGTAGCTGCCATTACAGCTTCTCCAAGGCACCTCAGAGGAAGTCAGAAATCATCGGTTTAATTCCTTTCAGACAAGAAGCAAAGGAGACCTTATGATGCACAGAGAACATAAAGTCACTACCCCACTGTTACCGACATTTCCCAAAGCACTTCTAGAATGTCCTTCTGTACATCTCTAGCCCACATGCCCAGTCACAGATAGGTCAGATTTGCTAGTCAAAATATTGTGAAGGTCACATTTTGAAAATAACTTCAATTTGTTTATAGGTTGTCAGTACTCCTCATAAATATCCATCCGTCCACCCTGAGACCCGCCATTGGACGGCTCTGACTTTTGCTGTGTTGCATGGACATATTCCTGTAGTTCAGGTATATTAATGTATTTCCCTATCCACATCTGACCTTTAATTTTACCCTCTTCCATCATGCAAATCTGTTACCTCTCCCAGCATGCATATTCCCTAAGAGATTCATATTGGTTAATTGCAACTAAATATAGCACATTCATATCATATAAGTGAAAATATCATATGTAATGATCTATATGGCCTGGCCTTAACCAATATGAAACGATCACATACCCACATGCAGCCTCACACAGAAGAGTGGCAAACTTATGAAGTTGTTCCTGGTTGCTCGGGGGTGGGGCCTGAGCTGCAATTTTGTGGATTTGTTCATTTTGCTTGTCGCAATGTGAATCGTAAGACTTGGATGGTGTGAGACCTTAGAACCTCCCCTGAGGTGTGACCCTGGTGTTTGTGTAGAATCTAGTGGTTTCTAACTAGTGGAAAGAAGCATCCCCAAGTTGCCAAGGGAATGATTCTAAATGACACTTGCTTGGATTCTACTTATTGAGAATCTGATCCAAGAGGT
This sequence comes from Acinonyx jubatus, assembly GCF_027475565.1. Lineage (NCBI taxonomy): Eukaryota > Metazoa > Chordata > Mammalia > Carnivora > Felidae > Acinonyx > Acinonyx jubatus. The sequence goes on from NC_069387.1 coordinate 124,720,821, forward strand.
CTAGAGTAAGGCCTTTGGATGTGTCTTCTGAAACAGCTACCCAAGGCTCCCCAAGTACGGAGAGATGTCCTCATCCGAGGGCCGTTGGGCATTTAAGTATGTATTGGTTATACTTTTTCTGGCTCTTGTACAGTTGGTATTCAACAAATAGCCATCGAATATATTCTAGACCTTAAACTTGCTCTTCACTTCATCAGGAAAAAAGAACTCAGCATCCAGGTCCATTATCACACCTGGCCTCATGGTGCTGAGCTGTGGGTACATCAGGAATACTTGCTGTTATGTGCTCCAAGCGTCTTAGAAGTTTACAGAGCAGGAAATAAGTGTTCCAGGGACCATGAGGCAATATTGGAAATCCACAGGAATCTTTTGTTGTTTCCTCAGTCATGGGACTCCTTAGGACAGACCCAAACTCATGTTTTAGGAGGTTGAGAGTATGAAGTGTTATGCTGAGAGCTGAAACTTCTGCCCACTTCACTCTTGGTAGAGGAATATAAGAAAGAAGGGATCGGGAGGTGGCCTAGTGGACACAAATGCCACCCTTAAAGTGCAGTGGCATCCCCAAGCCTTTAAATCAGGAATAGGAGCAGCGGGCAGCCAAGCAAACCCAAAAAGAAGTCAGGCCACCTCTTCACTGCAGGCATACAGGTCCCGGAATGCCAGGAGTCAGCCCTCTCCTGGCTGTGCCCTGAGGGAGCCTTGGATATGTAGCAAAGAAGGTAGATTGCCCCCCCTCCCCATTTTCCATTGGTGGTCCTGAGAGCACATTCACTGAGAGTGAGATCTGGCACAGACAGAATCTCCATCTTGAAGAAGCCCTTCAGGAATGCACAGAACGGAGTAAACTCCTGGATTCTCACTCTGCCTCTTTATTAATTGCTGGCCAGGAAATTTAGCATTGGCTAAACTATACTCAGAGCCATCCAGAGTGTTCTAGAAGGCATCCTTGCCCTCATTGGCCCAGGTGGTCTCCAGAGTCCTTCAGAACTCAAGATTCTGTGGTTCTAAGAGATCCCTCTAATGCTCTCTCCGAGGCTTTGTGTAACCAACCCGAAAAGGGAGTCTTCCAGCACTCTGATGCCATGAGCTGCTCAGTCAGCACTTCTGGAAACTTCAGTGTACTTATAAATCACCTGGAGATCTTGCTGAAATGCAAACACTCTCATTCAGTTGGTCGGGGGTGGGCCCTGAGAGCCAGCATTTCAAAGCTCCCAGGGGATGCTGATGCTGCTTTTCCGTGGACCACACTTTGATAGTCCGAGGTTCCAGTAGATTCGAGGGGCCATCAGTTCATCCCCCAAGGTACAGTTGCCCTCACCCTGTGCACATGGCCACTGACCCAGGGGGAGGGCAGGAACATTGGCACTGTGCTGACTCCCACCAGCTCTCCTGACGTGTCCTCACAGCCCATGTCTTTAAATGTCTCAATGGCCACTCTTCCTCTGCAGCTGCTCCTGGACGCCGGGGCCAAGGTGGAAGGTTCCGTGGAGCACGGCGAGGAGAACTACTCGGAAACGCCCCTCCAGCTGGCTGCTGCCGTAGGTAAGAGTTGCTGATTCTCATCCCGGCCAAGGGTCTCCACCACCTCGGCCCTCGCTGTGTCTGTGACCGTGTATTTGCTTTATTCGCTTATAAAACCCCCTTCTCTGGGCTTGCAGGAAATTTTGAGCTGGTTAGTTTGCTGTTGGAGCGTGGTGCGGATCCCCTGATAGGAACCATGTACAGGAATGGAATTTCTACAACCCCCCAGGGTGATATGAACTCTTTCAGCCAGGCCGCAGCCCACGGACACAGGTAGGCTAGGATGGGCCAAAGCCACAAGGTTCCAAGTGGTGCTTGTTAAAAATGCAGATTCCCAGGCCTACCCCAGACCCACTATATCTCTGGATGTGGGGCCCAGAGGCAGGCCAGACACCAGGCCTGGCCACAGTGGCCTTCACTGCCAGCTTTCTGCTCAGAGCCAACTTTGTGCAGCACACATCCACTCAGACTGCCTTGCTTTGTCCTTTCCCGGATCAGCTTCCGCCTCACAGAGATGCCACTCTTTGCCAGCGTTGGTCAGAGCCCGTCACGTCAGCTGCCATGAAGTGACAAGGATCCATTTAAAAAATAATAAAACCCCTCGTGTTTGGTTATTTCTTGTCACATGGCCTTCAGGTTTTACCCCATCCAATTTTTATTACACATAACCCCATGTAAAGCAAATTCATGTGGGACCCTGTGCAGGTTGATGGTTAAAAGAGCACAGTTCTAGAGCCTTCTGGATACTTGTGGAAAGCATTTAGCTGCTCCAGGTTGTCCTCCAGGAAACAAAGCCAGTCATGCTCCACTGTCTCCTCCACCCAGCCCTAAAACATAGCATCCGTGGTCAGGCCTCTGAAGCCACCACTCCAGAGTTGTTCCTGCCATTCCCTTGTCTCACACGAGTGGTGTCCCCACTGCCCACACCCCATCCCTGCCCTGGCAAAACCCTTCCATCTCTGAGTGTCTTCCTCTCTGGGTTTATGATTGACAGGAATGTGTTCCGCAAACTGCTCGCTCAGCCAGAGAAGGAGAAGAGTGATATCCTGTCCCTGGAGGAGATTCTGGCCGAGGGGACTGACCTGGCGGAGACAGCCCCGCCTCCCCTCTGTGCCAGCCGCAACAGCAAGGCCAAACTGAGAGCCCTGAGGGAGGCCATGTATCACAGCGCTGAGCATGGCTACGTGGATGTCACAATTGATATCAGGAGCATAGGTCAGTCTGGGCACCCTCCGCCACTGGACACAGCATCACTGCCCAGTGCTAGGTGACTCACACACACACACACACACACACGTGCACACACCCATACACACACACACACACACACACACACACACACACACACACACACAGAGAGGCCCAGGGAATTTCGCATTTGCTGGTTGGAGCCCTTCCAGGCTAAACTGCCCGAGCTATCCCCAAAGACAGCATCACCCTTCCAGCCCCAAACGCCTGACCTCAGGTCATTTTCTCATGATTCCCAAACTCTGGACCCTGAGAACTTAGGAATTGGAATCACCTGGGAGCTTGTCTGAATACGGATTGCCAGGCCCTACACCCAGAGGCTCTGCTGTTGAGGGTCTGGCTGGATAAAGGCCGGAAATCTTTATGTTTAACAATCATCCCAGGTGGCTCCCAGTGGTTGGGGAATCACTGCCTTAGAGCACCCAAATCACAAAGCAGCGGCCAGGCCAACAGCTAGGACGAGGGCGTCTCTTTGCCAGGCTCACCCACTGAGCTTGCGGGGGCAAAGCCACTCTCGGGAAAATTTGGCTCTTCCTTGAATGAGCGAGCTCAGACCCATCTCCTCCATGCATCCAGGGAACAGGCTCGCCCAGTCTTCCCCGGTCTAGAGGCAACAGCCCCGCACAAGAACAGCAGGACCTAGCCTGGGCCTTCAACACACGGAGTGGCAGGTCAAGGTGGGCTGAGGGCCTGAGGAGAGGCCCCCTGCTGCTGCTCTGAACGTGGGCCCCTCTCTCAGGGTAGCTGTTCAGTCTGTGGGATATTTATGCCACTGCCCAGAGAGCCTGTTTACCATAATGATGACGCTCCAGGCTCTGAATGGCCTGCTCGTTATAAACAGTAGTGAGACGCATTCTTCCTCTGTGCCTCACCTCGACAGGGGAGAAGCAAATCACAGCAATCAGCTGCTGGAGGGGTTTCTATTAAAGGAGGAAGAACCTGATGAAGTGCCCACAGATGGGAAAGTTGTTTTGCACAGGGGAGCAGCAGCAGAATCCTCCCGGGTCTTTTTCCGACATACGCGTCCGTCCTGGCCAGTGCAGTAGATGGCAAAGTCCACCGATGGGTTTCACCAGCTCTGTGCTCTCGCCTGGTGCTATCTCATCCCGGGCAAGACACTTCCCTCCCTGGGCTTCTGTCTCCCCAGAAGGCAGAAGGGGTGGAGGTGAATGAAGTCAGGACTCAGAAGTATGGAGTAGGCAGAAGCAGCGTGTGACAATTACACGTTCTACACGGTGGTTCTAGTTTGTAAAATGCAGCCCCCGCTAATGTGACGAGCATGCAGAGATGGACACCCATAGCTAAGGGAATTGAATTGTGATCTTTAGTTTCAACATCTGCAAGTCTTCAGGGGGAGAAAAAAAATACAAACTACCCTGGCTGTATTCCTCCCAAGTCGGTCTCTTGGTCTCGTAGTTTGGTGATGTCCTGGGGGAAGGCCAGTTTCCAGATAAAAACACACCTTCTGTTGTGGTTGTTTTCTGTCTCGCCCTCTCCTCCCCTCCGTGCCCTCCCCTCCCTCTCCCAGGTGTCCCATGGACCCTGCACACGTGGCTGGAGTCTTTGCGGATCGCCTTCCAGCAACACCGCAGGCCTCTTATCCAGTGCCTGTTGAAGGAGTTTAAGACCATTCAGGAGGAGGAGTACACAGAGGAGCTCATTACTCAAGGCCTGCCCCTGATGTTCGAGATCTTGAAAGCGAGCAAGGTAAGAGGAGTTTAACGCTATGGTGTCGGTCGGCGGCAGAGAACAAGCGGGGAGGTCCCCGACCTCAGTGGCCCCTTAGCCTGATCCTGCCCTCCGGATACAAATCCTGCAGTGATGGCCACTGGTGGCATATGTACGTGGCTGACTAAAGCTACTTGTGCAGTCATTGTGGGCAGCTGTTTTATTGAGCACCTGCTGTGTCCCAAGACACTTCTAATAACCCAGGGAATTTGCAGGAAAGCTGGGGAGATGCTGCCAACACATGTGCCCCAAGGGCATCTGAGGTTTATGAAACAATGTTGAATGGTGGCATGGGCTCTGAGGGGTGTGAGTCAGTCAGGGAAGGTGTCAGGGAGGTGCCGAGACGTGAGCAGGCCTGGCCAGACAGATAGGAATCCGGCAGGAAGAGGGAAATGGTATAGCTCCCAAGATCCATGGGATACAGACCTTTCCAGGGTTCCCACAAAGCCAGGCCCTGGAGAAAATTTTTCAGGTACAGAAGATCAGATGAGTCTCCCCCCACTTCCTCCTGGGTCCCCTTACTCCTACAACAGAGAAATAAATGCTGCAGCCCCTTCAGAACATCGGTTCATCCCTTGGGCTATTATGAGATCAGTTCTTAAAAATCTCTTCAGAGTCACTTGTTTGATGATATAGTATAGATGTTCCATCCCTGCCAGGGGGCCTTTGGCATCATTGCGTGTGTTGCTGGAGAACTTCGAGAATGGACAGCCGTGGCATGCCCATCCCCCAGCCATCCTATCAAGGGTGGAGAGCCAAGGGCAAGGGGGAGACTGTGACAAATGCCCCACCACTGTGGCCATGGAAACACCAGGGGTGACCAGGCTGCCTTGAGAGGCTCTGAGGAGTCTGTGCATCAACTACCGCGTACCTGAGGGCTCCCCAGTGGGCCACGAGGGAATGAATATATATTTATATGGCACAGTGGGTCAGAGCATGGACTCTGGAGCCAACCTATAGGGATCCAAACCTCGCTATGCCACGTACTAGCCTTATGACCCCACTCAAGTTACTTAACTTCCCTCTGCCTCAGTTTCCCTACCTGAAAATTGGGACAATAACTATATTGACCTCTTAGGGTGGGTGTGAAGATAAAATGAGTCCGTGCCCTCCAAACTGGCTCTGCAACTTGGTGAGTGCGGTACAAGTGACCCTGTCACGAAGCCGGCCTCGCCGGAGTATGACACACCTTGAGTATTTCCCAAAGGGTGTTCTGTAAAAGCCATTCCCTCAGCGGGGTTGGTACCAAAGTATTTAACACCCCATTGCAGTGCACGTACCAACCAGCCCCGAATACTGGCCTGAGAGCAGGGCTTTCAGCTCCTTCTACAGGCTAACATTGGTTTACTCCAATTTCTCTCCCGGAGAGCCTTGAATACCCTAATTCACAAAGGCAATCAAGCGTTTCCCGAACTCATTTAACCTCGGAACCCTTTTATAATGAACTGTCTCAAGACACAAATGAGGATTTTTAAGCTAAAATATGTATTTTTTATATTTACTATATGCCTGGCACTATTCTAAGCACAACATAAAGATTAACTCAGTTAATCCTCACAATCTTTGAAGGAGGTGATGTTCTTATCCCCCATTTGACCGATGGGTTGACTGAGGCACAGAGAGGGTGATTACTTGCCCAAGGTCACACAGTTGGTAAGTGGCAGACCTGGGCTTAACCCCAGGCAGCCTGGCTCCAGCACCAGCCTCTTACCCCTTTGCTCCAGAACAGACTTTGCAGAAGTCTGGGGTCCCTCTAAGACACGGGAACCTCTGAAGTCTCAGGAGAAATGGGCCTGTGAACTAAAAGGGCACCGTGGGTTCCCCCACCAGACTGGGCTGACAGGCTTCCCAAAGAGTGAAGAAGGAAGCATGGAGCCACCTTCTCTGGCAGCAGGGATCGCCCCACAGCAAAGCAGCAGCGACACGGCCGGGCCCGTCTGCTTTCTGAGCCTCGGAACACCTGGCCTGGGGTGCAAAGCAGCTCTCCTTAGGTATTCTCAGCAGCCTATCCTGGCCCAGAGTCTCAGGGCCCCCTGCAGGCTGGATTTGCACTTGATGAAGGCCCCACCACACGACCCAAAGTGGGAGCAAGAGTGCAGCTCCTGGGTAATGAGCCTCAGTGATTCCACAGAGCGCAAAACCCTATGGAAGCATTTCAAAACCAAACTCTCCCTGCCCCTCACCCTTCATCCCTCTAACATGAATGAATGAGTGAATGAATGAACAAACGAATGAATGAATGAATGAAGCTTTCACCTGCAATTACCTAAGCAACCACTTTAGTGAAAAACATTCCTAAGTCTGTTCCCAGGGTTAGGTGTTCAAACTTGTTTTTGGTTTCTTGGTTTTTGTTTCCTTTTTTCAGACTATAGTGGGAATTCCAGAAATTACTGAGGCATCCTGTGTATTGAGTGAATGTAATCTATGGGTTTTTAAAATAAACTGTATTGGGGCGCCTGGGTGGCTCATTCGGTTAAGCATCCAACTTCGGCTCAGGTCATGATCTCACGGTCCGTGAGTTTGAGCCCCGCGTCGGACTCTGTGCAGACAGCTCAGAGCCTGGAGCCTGTTTCAGATTCTGTGTCTCCCTCTTTCTCTGACCCTCCCCTGTTCATGCTCTCTCTCTCTCGGTCTCAAAAATAAATAAATGTTAAAAAAAATTTTTTTTAATTTTAAATAAACTGTATTTTGGAATTTTGGAGTATGACATATGTACAGAAAAGTGCCCAGATCATAACTGTGTAGAGCCCAGTGAATCTTCACAGGCTAAACCTACCTGTGTGATCAGCGCCCGGGCCAAGAAAGAGAAGATTGCCAGCACCCCAATAGGCCCCTTATGCCCCACTCAGCTACTACCCCCAAAAGGACAGCCAATGGCTGGGAGTTGGGAAGAAGGGAGGGGCCTTTGCCAGGAGATGTAGACTAGAATCTCCCCCCAACCCGACCCCACCCCACCCCCATCAGCTGTACTGATCTTCAAGGATGGAGGGAGCCAGGGAAAGGAAGCAGCTCCTTGTCAGAAGGACAGTCTGGGGAAGAGTGCATTCAAGAGTGGGGTTTGCCCTTATAAGGGTCCAGTGGCAACCCCTACTGGTGAAGTGTGGTATTACACATCATGTACATTCCTGGTGGGAGGAAAAAGAGGTGATTAATTTCCCACGGCTGCCATGTGAAGCCAAGCATTCCCCAAGCATGAGTGATGTTCTTGTGGTCAAAAGAAGACTAGAGAGAGATGATGGCAGAGAAATTCAGAGCGTTGAGAAAGTGCTACAAAGCTGTGCCCTCCAATGTTTCATATCGGAGGATAGTAGTAGCCACACATCACACAACTGCCTAGCCTAGTTCCTTCTCCATTAAAGGGTTCCTGTTCAGATTTCATCTGCTGTTCTGTGTGGGCAGGTATCTGGTTTCATCAGATAGATAAGTAATAATGCATAAGAACATAGAAATGCAATAAAGAAATTCACTTTATCGTCAACTCCCAGAAATACAGCTATACTATGAAGTGAAGCATACGCCTTCCCATCCTTGACTTGTGTTCATTCATACATTACTTGAAATCTAGTTGCAGATGTGTTTTGCTCCCTTCTCTAAATTTTAACTTCAAAAGAATTCAGCATCTCTAGATTTCCCAGGAGCCAAACAATATAGTCATTTCTTTTTTTTAATTTTTTTTTCAACGTTTTTTATTTATTTTTGGGACAGAGAGAGACAGAGCATGAACGGGGGAGGGGCAGAGAGAGAGAGGGAGACACAGAATCGGAAACAGGCTCCAGGCTCTGAGCCATCAGCCCAGAGCCCGACGCGGGGCTCGAACTCACGGACCGCGAGATCGTGACCTGGCTGAAGTCCGACGCTTAACCTACTGCGCCACCCAGGCGCCCCAATAGTCATTTCTTAATATACATCTGTTTCAAGAAAGTTCCTGGCCTGTCCCCCTCCCCCCCCCCACACACACACATAATTCCCCAGGGCACTGATTCATTCAGCAATCACACGTGCTCACTATGATGCAATGGTGATGGGAGAGAAATGTCCTTTACCCTCCTGGAGCTTGCTATGTGCAGGGGAGGGGCAGACAGACAGTAAGCAAGGAAATGGATCAGCAAAAGAGAGCGAGAGCTTGATAAATGCTATGAAAAAAAAAAGTGAAATTGGACAATGATATAGTCTCTCTGAGGATGGGGCAGCCAAGGCCTAATCTAGACAAGATGTAAGGAAGGTCTCTCTGAGAAGGTAGCATTTGAACAACCACTGAAGTGAGGAAAAGCTCCAGCCATGCAGAGGTCTGAAGCAAAAACATTCCAGGTGAGGGAGTACAGGAGCTAAGGCTCTTCATGGAAACGTGCTTGGTGTGTTGGGGCAACAGGAAGAAAAGCCATGTGACCGGTGCAGTGGGACAAAGGGAGAAACATAGGAGATAAAAATCAGATTGCACGGAGTCTTTCTCCATGGTGAAAAGCTTGGGTTTCCCTCCACGTGCAGTGAATAGAACACCCCTGGAGGTTTTAGACAGAGATAAGACATGATCTGTGGGGGGTTTTTTCTTGTGGTTTGTACACTTTTTCATTTTTTTCTCACTTTTTTAATTGAAATATTTTAGGGGTTTTTTTTGTTGGTTTTTTTTTAATTTTTTTTCAACATTTATTTATTTTTGGGACAGAGTGAGACAGAGCATGAACGGGTGAGAGGCAGAGAGAGAGGGAGACACAGAATCGGAAACAGGCTCCAGGCTCTGAGCCATCAGCCCAGAGCCCGACGCGGGGCTGGAACTCACGGACCGCGAGATCGTGACCTGGCTGAAGTCGGACGCTTAACCGACTGCGCCACCCAGGCGCCCCGAAATATTTTAGTTTTTTAAACTTTTGATTTTGAGATCATTTTAGATTCACGTGCAGTTGTAAGAAAAAATATACAGAGATAGCACTATGTACCCTTTGCTAGGTTTCCCCCATTGGCAATCTCTTACTAGAGTACCATAAAATATCACAACCAAGATACCGATGTGATATAGTCAACATGCAGAAAATTTCCAGCACCCACAGGATTTTCTCATGTTGCACTTTTCTAGCCAAACCCATTTCCCTTCTGCCCTCACTCCATTATCACCCCCTGGTAACCACTAATCTGTTCTCCATTTCTCTCATTTTCAAGACTGTAATTTGAGTAGAATCATACAGTATGTGACTTTTTAGAACTGGATTTTCTCACTCTGCATAATTCTCTGAAGATTCATCAGATTGTTGGATGATCCCATAGTTTGTTTCTTTTCATTGCTGAGCAGTACTCCATGGCATGGATATACCATGGTTTGTACAAGTGCTCATCCACTGAAGGACATCTGAATTGTTTCCAGGTCCAAGCTATTACAAATACAGCTGTTCTAAACATTTGTGCACAGGTTTTTGTGTGAATGTGTTTTCATTTCTCTGGGATAAGTGCCCAGGAGTGTAATTGCTGGTTTGTATGGTAGATGTGTGATTCATTTTCAAAGAAACTGCTAAGGTTTTACATTCCCACCATGTTACGTTTTACATTCCCACCAGCAAAGTAGGAATAATCCAGTTTCTCCACGTCCTCACTGTTTGGTGTTATTGCTATTTTTTCTTTTAGCCATTCTGATAGATGTGGAAGTGATATCTCGTACTTTTGATTTTCATTTCCCTAAATAGCTAATGGTGTTGAACATATTTTCATGAGCTTATTTGCCATCTGGCTATCCTCTTCAGTGAAATGTCTCTTTGTGTCTTTTGTCTGTGCTCTAATGAAGTTGTTTGCTTTTTAACTGTTGAATTTTGAGTGATACTAATCTGTTGTCAGATAAGCGGCCTGCAAATATTTTCTCCCATTCTATAACGTATCTTTTTATCCTCTTTATAGAGTCTTTCACAGAGCAAAAGCTTTTAATTTTGAGGAAATCTAATTTATCAACTTTTCTTCTTATGGAGATTATGCTTTGGGTATCAAGTATTAGAACTTCTTGCCTAGCCTTAAATCATGAATATTTCCTCATATTTTTTTCCTAGAAATTTTAGTTTTATGTTTTCCACTGAAGTCTGTGATTCATCTTGCCTGAGGTGAAGTGTGGAACTTACATCAAGGTTTTTGGTGTGTGTGTGTGTGTGTGTGTGTGTGTGTGTGTGTGTGTTTGGTTGTTTTACCAATGGATGTTTAGTTTTCCAGCTCCATTTGTTGAAAAGGCTGTCTCTCCTTAATTGAATTACTTTTGCACATTTCAAAAGCCAGTTGGGCATATTTGTGTGGGTCTATTTCTGGGTTCTCGACTCTGTTCCATTGATCTACATGTCTGTCCCCCCACCATTACCACACAGTCTTGATTAGTATAGCTATAGTTAAATCTTGAAGTTATGTAGACTTATTCCTCCCATTTTATTCTTCTTTTAAAAATTATTTTAGCTATGTTCTTTGTCTTTCCATTTAAAAAAATTTTTTTTTCAACTAAACTCTACCCCTGATATGGGGCTCAAACTCACCACCTCAGGATCAAGAGTTGCATGCTCTAGTGACTGAACCAGCCAGGCACCCATCCATATAAATTTTAGAATAAACTTGCTTTACCAACAATAAAGAAATCTTGCTGAGATTTTGATAGGAATTGTGTCAAACTTCTATATCAGTTCAGGGAGAATTGACATCTTTACTATGTTAAATCTTTCAATTTGTGAACTGTATGTCTCTTCATGTACTTAGATCTTCTTTGGTTTCTTTCATCAATATTGTGGAGTTGGCAGCATACAAGTCCTGTTTTGTTAGAGTTACATATACATATTTCTTTTTTTAAGAAATTATAAATATTATATTAATTTTTCTGTCCATGTGTTCATTGCTACCACGAAGAAATATAATTGATTTTTGTATATTTAACTTGTATCCTGCAACCTTGCTGAACTTGTTTATGCTAGGAATTTTCTGTAGATTCAATGGAATTTTCTTAGGTAGTCATGTCATCTACAAATAAAGATAGTTGTATTTCTTCGTTTTCAGTCTGGCCCTGAAGACTTCTTTTGGGGAGAGTTTTTTTTTTTTAATTATGAATTCAGTTTCTTTAATAGTTACACAGCTATTCAAATTATCTATTTAATATTAGGTGAGTTGCTCTTTTTTTTTTTTTCAGGGAAAAAACTCATTTCATTTGTGTTAACAGGTTTATGTGAGTAGAGTTGTTTATCATAATCCCCTTATTATTCTTCTGATGTAATGATAACCCCTGTATCATTCCTGATTTTGTTAATTTGTGTCCTTTTTTCTTTGTCAGTCTTCCTAGAGGTTTGTCAATTTTATTCATCTTTCCAAAGAACCAACTCTGTGTTTCATTATTTTCTCTACTATTTTTCTGTTTTAACCTTCATTGGTTGCTTCTCCTATCTTCATTATTTGTTTGCTTTAGGTTTATTTTGCTTTTCTTTTTCCAGGTTCTTGAGTAGGAGCTTAGATTATTGATTTGAGACTTTTTCTCTTCTCTTATATATGCATTTGATAATGTACATATCCTTCTCAGCACTGCTCCGGCTGTGTACCACAAATTTTGATGTGTTATTTTCATTTTTCATTCAGTTCAGTGTTAACTTTTTATTTTTCCCTTATAACTTCTTTTTTGACTTAAGAATTATTTCAAAGTGTGTTGTTTAGTTTCCAGATGTTTGGAGGTTTTCTTGTATTTCTGCTCTTGATTTCTAGTTTGATTCCATTGTGGTCAGAGAATACTTTCTGCATTATTTTGATTATTTTAAGTTTTTGAGGTTGGTTTTATGGCCCTCGGTATGGTCTATCTTGATGTGTTCTGTGGACACCTGATAACACAGTTTTCTGCTATTGTGGAATGAAGTGTTCTATAAGTGTCCCTAAGATTCTGTTGGTTGATGGTATTGTTGAGTTCTTCCATATCCTACAAATTTTCTGCCTCCTTGTTCTATCATTTCAGATAGGGGTGTTAAGTCTCCAACTATAATTATGGATTAGTCTGTTTCTCCTTTCAATTCTATCAGTTTTTGCTTCACGGATTATGCAGCTCTGTTATTTGGTGCATATATATTTAGGTCTACAATGTCTTCCTGGTGAATTAACCCTTTTATCATTATATAATGCTCCTCTCTGCTTCTGTTCATTTTTTTGCTCTAAAGTCCACCTTATCTAATATTACGGTAGCCACTCCTGCTTTCCTTTGATTAATGTTTTTGTGATTTTTTTGGACCATTATACTTACTATCTGCCATTTTCATTACATTTGAAGTTATTTTCTTGTAAACAGCATATACTGTCATCCACTCTGCCAATCTCTTTTAATTGGTGTATTTAGACCATTCACATTTTATTGATACTTTAGGGCTTAAGTCTGCCATCTTATTTTTTTAAGTTTGTTTTTGAGAGAGAGAGTATGCACATGTGCGTGAGTGGGGGAGGGGCAGAGAGAGAGGGAAACAGAGGACCTGAAGCAAGCTCTGTGCTGTCAGCGCAGAGCCTGACGTGGGGCTCAAACTCACAAATTGTGCAATCATGACCTCAGCTGAAGTTGGACACTTAACTGACTGAGCCACCTAGGTGTTCCTGTCATCTTATTTTTTATTTTCTGTTGGGTTTCTCTGCCTTTGTTTCTCTTTTTCCTGCCTCCCTGTGGGATAGTTGAACATTTTTTTAATTCCATTTTTATTTGTCTGTAGTATTTTGATAGCTTTTCTATAGCTTCAAGTAGCTTTTCTAGTAGTTGCTTGCAGTATTACATGATATATACATAACAGCACAGTCTACATTTTACCAGTTCAAGTGAAATATAGAAATCTTACCTCCTTTTATGCCCATTTATCCTCCTCCATTTATGACATAGTTGTTCTTAAATATTTCCTCATTTAGAACATCAGACACTCTTATAATTTTTGCATCAACCATCAAACATAATTAAACTCAAAAGGAGAAAGAAAGAAAGCCTATTATCTTTATCCATACTTTTTTTACTGTTTCTGTCTTCCTGTGGTTCCAAGCTTCCTTTTTTATCCTTTCCTTTCAATTTAGAGAACTTTCTTCAGCCATTCTTTTAGGATAGGTCTCCTGATGACAAATTCTCTTAATTTTCCTTCTTCTGAGAATGTCTGGCTTCCCTTTCATTCCTAAGAGATACTTTCACTGGTTGTTATTTATTTGATATTTTCCTTTAAATCACCTTACCATATGTTAAATGTACTTAGAAAGGAAATGCTATAGTATTACCATAAACAGAAGGCCCACATCACTTGCAATGAATAGAAGTACATATCAAAATACATGGATGACCTATTTAAAAGCACTTTAGTTTATTATCTGTTTAATTTCACCTTGTACACAATTCCAGTGACAGACGTGGGACTGTGCATTGACCTCATGGGACTCTGTCTGGTGCCCTTCCCATCTCTTTACCTTTTCCCAGGTGTACTACGGCAAAGAGAGGCTCACTGCTCACAGGTCAGCCCAGCATATCCTACACAGGAAGGCCAGTCTAAAGACAAACAGCTGTTGATGATGGATTGAGGCAGAGAACTCACTGCCGGTATCCCCAGAAAGTAACTGTATTTCCACCATCTCCTGATTTTGAGATGCGGCTTTTTTCACCTTTTAGCATTTCACAATTTGAAATGGGTCTTAAAAATGAATGTTTGTTAATGCAGTGAGTTTTTTTTTCTCTTCCTAAAAGCTGTCATTAATTGTATGACATTTTAGAATCTAGAAAAAGATTGGTTTGAATTATAGGAAATTGCTGTTTGGGGGTTAAAGAATGGTCAAATCTCAGCAATTTCCTTTAATTCAAGCTAATGGCATGTTGTGATGTGCTATCCTTTTTAGCTCTCCTAGCAACCTCACCAAGCAGATATTTTTAATCCACTTCGGAAGAGGACACAGAGACCCGGAGAAGCTGAGTAACTTTCCTAAGGTCACAGAGCTAGTATGTGAGGAGCCAGTACTGGGGCCCAACCCCATCTGGCCCTGCTGTCTATGTTTTTACCACTGGGTAGAAGCCCTGCCTAACCCACCTGAAAAGGACCTTTGGGATCAATCCCAGCATTCCTTTCTGAAGAAAAGAAAATGTTCCGGTATCTTTTTAGGAGAGAAGTGAGGGTCAGAGGAAGAGAGGAAAGATGTCAGCCCTGAATCCACAGAAATCTATCTCAGGAGGCTCCTGCTAACTGTGGTATTAAGAACTTCATTCCCTTTTGGTTCTTTGTAACCACACGGTTCTGAGTCCTGAGGACCTGAGTTCACCCCATGTGCACACCCAGCATTTTCCATGAGAGACCTGAGCGGCTGGTACCCAGCAGCGTACCAGTGACAACCGCTAACCAGGTGCTATGTACCTGGGCCCAGCCAAATGCCCACCCGTCCCCAGCCCACGCCTCCTCCTTGGACTTGCTCTGGCCTCCCAGCTCAGAGCCTACATGCACAGACCAGTCAAGCCTTGTGGCACCTTTACCTAAAAGCACTTCTCTTAAATGTACAACTCAGAGGAGAATATAGGTACCTATCACAGCACAACTACCCCACCTACCCATGCCTCCAAAACAGACTGAGCCTCAAGTTTGGTTAATTCCAATCTGCCATCTTCAGGTTTGGGCCCAGAGCTAACCAAACCCAAAGAATAACCCAGTTCACTGCTCCAAACTGACCATGTAACCCAATGGGTCTCACCCCACTAGAGCTCTTAACCGATACTAATTACAGCACCCCTTCTTGCTTAGGGGAGCCCTCCTGGAGACCCAATTCATTTTGGGTGCTGGAGAACTAGAGTGAATGATACCCATAGTCCCCCCTCCCTGGAGGAAACACACAGGAAAGGGCACAAAGCAGACACCTTGACAAACACAGGTGAATTCAAGGACACAGTGGGGAGTTTCCTCTTAGGGCTCCGGTGTCTGAAAGAGAGGCAGCCAGAAAGCCTTGGGAAAGGAGGCAGCAGTTTGGACCCTGACATTCAGAGCGTCACTGACAACCCCTCCCATGGTGTCCGGTATTTAGCAGATGCCCAATAAATATTTCAAGAAAGAATTAAGTCACGAATGGCTGCATCACTTAGCAAATGGGGTAAAGTTCACATTCATGAAACCTTTAGGGGATCAACAAATAAAACCCAGAGAACTGTTGATGTCCACTTTGATCCTTGACTCCCCCTCTTTCCCCTTCTCCTGAACTTCTAATACTTCCATCATAATGATTCTGTTTCCTTATTGGGCAGATTGTTTCCAAGAAGAGACTTCAGTTTTTTAGAATGGTTTTAGATTTACAGAAAAATTGAGAAGACAGCACAGAGTTCCCCCATATAACCCCTAGCCCACATTCCCCTATTGTTAACATCTTACATTAGTATTGTACATTTGTTATAATTAAAGAGCCAACACTGGCACATTATTATTAGCTAAATTCCATATTTCATTCCTATTTCCTTAGTTTTTGTCTAATGTCTTCTTCTGCTCCAGGATCCCATCCAGGATACCACATTAGTCCTGTTGGCTGAGCCCACGTTTCAGACTTGGTTTTGGTGACCTTGACAAATTTTGAGAAATACTGCTCAGACATACTACTGTAGGATGCCCTCTAGTGGAATTCGGGGTGTTTTTCTCATGGTTAGACTGGGGTTATGGTTTGGGAAGGAGGACTACAGAGGTCAGATGCCATTCCCACCACATCAAGGGCACACACTCTCCACATGAGTGTTCACTATGGGAGGTGACCTTCATCACCTGCCTCTGGTGGCTCTTGCCAAGTTCCTCAGCTGCAGGCTTACTCGTTCCCCCTTTTCCCAACTGCTCTCCTTGGAATCAAGTCGTTATGTGCAGCCATCAGCTAGGTGGGCAATGACACTCTTCCAGATAACTTGTAAGTATTTGGGGACTGTCACTTTGGAACAGACATGGTCAGCGCTTACCTATACCTCATCAAGTGGTACAACACATACTGAAGTTACCAAGCACGAGCCAGCTGTGGGTTCCGAGAGGAGGGGTCTTGCCCTGCTGGCTTGGGTTACTTTGAATACACTTCTCGGATGATTCCTAAGTACCATTTGAGTTGATCAGTCAGTCTCCACAGAAGAACATGGGCTGCTCAGGCCTCTCTCACAGGAAGTGGATCTTCATCCCCCCACCCGAGGTGGTTAGACACTCCCTGCTGTAAGTGAGCAAGACCAGCGTCATTCATCACCCAGTCTGTGCGGCACATTTCGCAGACACAGGCCGCCTCTTTTCTGTGAGCTGCAGGTCCTCACTGAGCATGCTCAGTGCGCCTGGCAGACTGGGGTCACGAGGATGATGAAATGCAATCCACCTGAGGCAGACTCTAGATGGGATGTAGTAGTGTTCTATTGCTGCACAAGTTACCACAGTGTAGAGGCTGAAGGCAGCACTTGCTCAGTATCTCGTGGTCTCCATGGGTTGGAAGCCAGGCACAGTACTTCACTGGGCTCTCTGGGTAGGGTCTCACAAGAGCCCCAGAATTAAGATGTCAACAGGGCCGTGTTCCTTCCTGGAAGCTCCAGGGAAGACTCCACCTGCACGCTCATTCAGGTTTGGGTAGAATTGAGTTCCTTATAGTTGTAGGATGAGGCCCCATTTCCTTGCTGGCTGCCAGCTGGGGATCCCATTTTTCTCCCACTCTTGTTGCCTGCATTCCTCCTCTAGCTTGCCGCGTGGTCTCCTCCATTTCGAAGCTGGTGACAGCACATCAAGTCCTTCTCAGGCTTCAAATCCTCTTCTCCATCCCTTCTGAATTCATCTCCTGTCTCTAATTTTAGGGCTTGTGTGATTACACTGGGCCTGGCCAGATAATCCAGAATAATATACCTATGTTAAGGTCCATTTAAACCATAGTTAGTATCCCTAACTATTCCTGCCAAGCCCCTTCTGCCCCGTAATGTAACGTATTCATGGGCATGGTATCTCATGATAGTCTCAGTCCCAGGGATTTGGGGGATGCAGTCTTCCAGGGGGCCATAGCTGTGCCTACCATACAGTGTTTCTCGAACATTAGAGTACATGGGAATCATCTGCACCGTATTGCAGATTCTGATTCAATGGGCCTGGAGTGAGAGTCTGCATTTCGGACAGGCTCTCAGGTGATCCTGCTCCTGGTGGTCTAGGGAACACATTTTGAGTGGCAGGCTTTAGACCAGGGGTAGCAAATGTACAGCCCCAGCTCAGAGGTCAAACTCAAGAGAAAACATCAGTACATAAAACCTGTGGCTCGGGGTCCCTGGGTGACTCAGTCAGTTAAGCGACCGACTTCGGCGCGGGTCATGATCTTGCAGTTTGTGGGTTCGAGCCCCGGGTCGGGCTCTGTGCTGACAGCTCAGAGCCTGGAGTCTGCTTCGGATTCTGTGTCTCCCTCTCTCTCTCTCTTTCTCTCTCTGCCCCTCCTCCACTGTGCTCTCTCTGTCTCTCAAAAATAAAAATGAAACATTAAAAAAAATTTTTTTAACTGTGGCTCTCAAACCTAACAGCACACCAGAATCACCAGAAAACATGTTAAATAAAATGCAGATTGCTGGGCTCCTCCAAGTGTTTCTGAGTCAGAAGGTCTGGCATGGGACCTGAGGATCTGCATTTCCAACAAGCCCAGGCAATGCTGATGGCTGCTGGTCCAGAGACACTTGGTCTGTCTCACGGCTTCGTGTGGCGGTTCTCTGAGTTCTCATCCTTTGCCACACAACGCCATTGAGACAGCCAATCACTTTGTGAGTGTTGGGAGGGGCATTTAAGACCATTTGGTCGTAAGGTCATAAGGTGTCATCTTTGAAAGCAGAGTCCCTGTGTCCAATATCCATTGCACCTGTGGGCACCTCTGTGGCTCTCGGCCGAGGTAACCTGGTGCCTCGTGGGATCTCCTCCACTTTCATCTAACAGTCAGTTCCTTTCCACGTGTTGAGCTGTATCCTTCTGCTTCGGGAGCACAGTGAAGCACATTCAAGAATATCTCGAACCACTGACGTCATCAGTTTTCCCAAACTCCTCTTTTAAAATGAAAAGTGAGCTTTATTGTTTGCATTACAGAAGCAACACTCGTTTGTTGTAGAAAATGCAGATAAAAAGAAAAGGGAAAACATTGTAATCCCAGCCAAAGGTAGCTTATTCTGTTTTCCCTGGCATTTTCTATACATACCTGTCAATCCAAGTATATATGTGGGGTTTTCTTTCCAAAAATACATGGTACAAACTGTGTTGTAACCTACTTTTCTTAATATATTATAAATGTCTTTCTACCTCATCCTCATTTTCAGCGCCTAGATTCAACCCCCTTCACCCAATAAAAAGCATCAAGTGCTGTGATTTGTGGCTTCCCTCCCACACACCTGCAGTTGAAGGGAGACTAATGAACAGCAGTGGGTCCCAAGGGGAAAGAGGCAAAAACGTGAAGGACACGGGGCGATCAGAAACAGACTCCTTTGTCCCTGAGCAATCGGAGGCAGCTGTTACAGAACTCGTTCCCCCCCCCCCACCCTTTTTTTTTTTCTTGGAGAAAGTGATTCAGCTGAGCATTCCTGGATCCGGAAATGCTTCGGCACCAAAATCAAATTCGTAAGAAAGCTGAATCAGGAGCATTTGTGTCTGGGTAATGGAGAGCACAGTCACAGGATCAAAAGGGCTTCCTGCTGCTGTTTTCAGGGTAATTCGCTGCTTCCAGAATTCTGAGTATTGATAAAGGTGTGTTTGGGGTAAAAACTTACTTGCCATTCTCTGAGCTATGAACTTGCTCTCCAATGGATGATACATGAGTAGGGCAAGAAAGAAGGATTTATTTACGAATTAAGCTTTCACCAGTGAACCCACTAGAAACAGACAGCAGCCTCAAGGTGTGAGGTCCAGGTCGGGGGTGGGGGGTTGCTTCTGGAACCTGCAAGAAGTTTGTGGGCCCCTCTCGCCCGGGGACAGGCATTCCTGCTGACAGCTTGGAGGAGGCCGCCCAGGGCCTGGCAGCCTGACCTGTGCTTTCCTTTCCGCAGAACGAGGTCATCAGCCAGCAGCTGTCGGTCATCTTCACTCACTGCTACGGGCCCTACCCCATCCCCAAGCTCACGGAGATCAAGCGCAAGCAGACCTCGCGCCTGGGTGAGTGCCTCACCGCGCCCTGCCCCTCGCTGTTGCCTTGTGGTTGAGGACACAGAGGTAGCAAATGCCCAAAAGAACAGTACCGGAGGACGTCTAAGACGGATACAGGAGTCAGGCAGGTGGTGATCGGGGTATCCTCACATGATAACTGGAGCCTATACCTTGGAAATGTGGACAAGGAGACCCACCAGTCCCTCTAACCGAGGGATTTTCTCCCGCAGGGACGACAGCCCCAGAGCCCATGCACTTCCTGCAGGCAGGTAGATTCTGGTTCCAGAAGAGGACAGAGCTGTGCAGGTAGCTCTTTGCCCCGACCGCTCCCCCTCTAAGAAGTCCCTCTTCCTCCCTGAGGAGGAACAAGCAGGGGACAGTGCCAGGCCCGCAGTGTTCTTCTAATGGAGTCCTTCTGCAGGGACCCAGGAGAGGAAATAAGTGCCCGACCCCTCCACCCCCCCCACACACATACACACCTCACACACACAGATACACAAGTGAGGGGAACATACCCGAGCTGAAGAGACTGGACACTCTGAAATGCCATCAGAGTACCAGGAATCACTTTTTCTTCTGGTTGGACACTGCGCTGGGCTGGCCCCAGCCTAGCACTTGACATTCCCCGTCTCAGGTAACCCTCAAGCCACCCCAAGAGGCAAGCACTGCAAGTCCCCCCACATCTCAGTGGAAGAAAGGGAAGGTCTGTGCTGCCTTCAGATTCACTTTATGAGCTGCCCACCTCCTCCCAAAGCCATGATTCCCTCCTTCTACAGTCCCAGCTTCTGGAGTTTTCCAGGAGAAAACTTTCCATCAGGCAATTATTTCATTCCAAGGATCCTGGGGCTGCCGTAACCTGGCTGATCAGTCTGGAAATAAAGCAGAGAAATGCTTCGCTGCCTTGAAGCCCGAAACACCAGCCTTCTGTTGCAAGGGCCTTTCTCCTTGCTTCCTGGGGAATGATAAAATATTACAGACAAATCCTTTTATGATGAAGGTTGGGGACTTTCCTACTTCCTATTGTTTCCTGCAAAGACTGGGAAACATTTGAGAAATGGAAGCATCTGAAAATGCTATCCTTTAACAAAATCACTACGTTTGGAACAGGTGAGCTAGTTTACATTAGTGAAAAGGCTGAATTCGTGGAACTGTTTTAAAGTATTCTTGCTCCTGTCGTGAAAAAGTTGTTAATTGAAATGACACCAACTTTTTGCCGAAGTGAAAACCCGAGTAGCCACGTCAAATGTTGTCTGTTTTCCTTTCTGCCCATTCATGTTGGCAAAGTAGGACGTACCAAAACCACAAATATTTCTACCTTGTAGAAAACAGGTATTAATTAAAATGCTGTCAGAGCAACACATCACAAAGACGAAGCAAATTAACAGACTTTGGAGACTGAACGTTACATTCCCAGGCCATAGCAACATCTGACATCTCGGTGCCTTAACAGACACCCGTGTTAGAGCAAACATTTGTAAGGGCTGTTTCAATGACACAGCATAAAATCTCCTTTCCCGTAGTTATAGGCGAGGAGGGAACATTTTTTCCTTCCAGATTTGCTGAGCTTTCTTTCAGCAATCAAAAGGGCCTAGTTTTTAAGGCCAAGCATTGGAATTCCAAGGGTTATAGCATCAACAGAAGAAGAGCAGACTGGAGAAGCTCAAAGCTCACAATATGGAAGAAAAGGGGCAGAACATATTTATGAATAGATGGAACATGAACCAGGTAGGGTTGGCATCTTCAATAGAGCATTTCAAACTAGGGTAACTCCCAAGTTGTCAAATAGTGATTCTTTAAGGACCTGCTTTACAGGGAAGACATGAATGATCAGTCACAAGGGCCAGGCAGGTCATATAAGTGAGTGAAATGGCTTCCGTGTGAGACAATAGGGAGTGGTGGGGACTGTAGCAAACTGGAGAGCACGTGCCTGATTTTTTGTGATGCATTGTCCTCTTGCCTCCCAGTGAATTCTGGGAGAGGATGGTTCAAAGGGCTACAGGCAGGAGAGTTTAGCAATTTGGGAAACAGGAGTATGGCTATCTGGAGGTAGACAGAGTGGATGCTGAAAAGAGGGAGAACGTCATTCCAAACTTTTAGTCTTTAAAGCAAGCGGAGATGTGAATTTTAGTCAACTCTGAGGACTTCTGTGGCCTCTCTTCTCTCTTCGTCTGGATTGTTTAGAAGTTTGAGGGTTTTTTTTTTTCATAAAATATTTTCATGATAGTGGGATTGTAAGTGATTTTTACTGTTTTATGCTTTTATGATATGTTCTAAATTAAAACTTTTTTTAATGGGAAGAGGTGAGGTAGCTATACATACAGACAGAAGTATGAATGGAGGACCACCATCTGGGGCAGTACAGGGGCTGAGGGGCCATCCTACCTTCAGGGGCTGGAAGAGGAGAGTCGGCCTAGAAGACAAATTCTGGGTCCAGGGTCTGGGCAAAATGGAGCCGGCCAGGGGTCCAAGATAGAGTTGTCAGGGTGTGCCCAGCAGTTGGGGTCATGGCCCCCAGATATCCAGGGGGTTGATCCCCACTCTTAATGGTTAGGACAGCCTAAACCCAGCCAAAAGAAGCAGCTGGAGTTTTATTTCAGGACAACTGTTTAACCCCTGGGGAAGGGCCCATCAACAAGCAAGTCCCCAGGCTAAGAAGGAGCCTGATGTCCTTGGCAGGATCTAAGAACAAGACTGTGGAACAAGGGTCAAGGCATTCTTCACTCATTCAAAAAAATATTAATTAAACATCTACTATGATAGTCATGTTTATTGAGGAGTACTATGTGTAAGCCATGTTGCTAAGTGCTTTGCAAATATTAACTCATTTAAATGCTCACTGTAAATGATGTAGATGTATAATTGGTATTACCATTCCCATTATAAAGAAAGGGAAACAGAGGCACAGAGAGGCTAAATAACTTGCCTAAGGTCATAGAGCTGAGATTTCTGGCTTCAGAGCCCACACTCTTCCTATGCGTTACCACCTTTCTGTTCTAGACACAGAGCAAGGATGTGAAAAGAACAGACAAGGTCCTGATCTCCCAAGCAAAGTTACAGGGAGGCAAAGTAACAGTGAATACTCTGTAGCAAATGAGGCTACACCAGGGGGCTATGAGAGCACAGGTAGGGGATGCTTGGTCAGTCTGAGGAGGGTGGGGGGAGTCAGGCAAGGCTTCTTGATAGAAGGTGTCTGCACTGAATCTTGAAGCCCACATGGGCTGAACCATGTTTGGAAGGAGTTGGAAGTGTCCCAGGTGAAGCACCAGAGGTGGGAGTATGTGGCACTCGTGTAGTTCGAGCACACTGTGGGTTGACGGGGGGGGGGGGGGGGGGGGGGGGGATGTGACTAGGGAGAGGCCAGAGAAGGCAGCAGTCTAATCACAAGGAGCCTTGTTAAGAAGTTTGGACTTTATTCTGGGAGCGCTAGGGAGCTATGGAAAGGTTTACAGCAGAGGAGGGGCGTGATCAGATCTGCCTTTAGTAAGAATGACTGTGGTGAGGTGGACCATCGGGTTGGAGGCAGAGACCAACAGAGGCTCCTGCGGGTCCCCAGACAAGAGATCTTGTGGCCTAGCAAGGGCAGGGGCATTGGGGATGGAGAGAAATGGGGCAATCGAGAAACACTTAGGAGGAAGAGGGGACAGTGTTTGTGATAGACTAGATCTGGGTAAGCCCAGGAGAGGAAGGTGTCTTGTTGCCTTCGAATCCTTGGTTTGGGCAACCAGTAGATGGTGGTGCCGTTCACAGGCAAGGAAGAATCTTTCTCACGTGAGCTGAGAATGCAGTTCATCGTGTATCCTCAGACTCAGAAGCTTGGGTGCAGACGCCGCAGAGAGGTAATCTCCCATTTAGAGACTCCTAAAGGTCCCCCCTCCCCCCGCCGGGCCCTGCAGCTCAGGTCAGGGCAGGTGACGTAATAGGAAGCCCCACCAGAGGTTAGGTCCACCTTGCCCTCGTGCAGGGGTCCAGACGGACTCAGGAGCGGAGTGGGGCGGAACCCAGTAGGGGCAGGGATGTTGGTGGATATTCCCAACAAGCAAAAGCACTGAGCTGAGGACAGACTGGCACCTTCAGGAGCTCTAGGTCTCAGTGGCTAAAAAGACAGACAAATTGGGGGGTGAGGGGGGTGGAGCTAGGGATCCTAGTGCTTAATCATGCAGACCCTCCAATCCGAATTCAAAGTTCAAAGCCCACGTTCAGATCCTGGCTACTGCACCTGTCACTGGCTCAAACTTCTGCATGCTTGTTTCCTAACTGCACAACTGACGATGGTCCCTGTCTGCCGGGACCGAATGAGTTTGCATGTGCACTTGCCAGCTTCCACAGCGCCTGGCACGTCGTAAGTGCTCAGCGAGTAGTGATATACCTCCTTTGTTGTCGCTGTTGATGAGAGCAGGGGACTGGCTCACGTGCCTCTGATTCTGGGAGAGAGGAGCTTGGATTTTGAACCACCTGGAATACAGTGGTAAGGGGGCAGAGTTTCTAGACCCCTTTGCCATCAGGCAGGGAGGGCACCAAGCCCATGTAGGAGGAGCAAAGGGGAGGTGGGCATACATTTGCCTTTCCCATCAGAAAATCATCTGCATCAGGCCGTGGCTGAGTCTCCTCTGGGGAAATGCTACTTCTAATCACAAATAAGCTACAGAGATTTCCTATGAAAAAAACTGAATTTCAGTGATTTGAGTGTTCTTTTGACTGGTTCTGTCTCCTGTTTGGCCTCTGTCTCGCCAATGAGTATTTTATGACCATGGTTTCCCCTGTCGGCTCTTCTTGGCACTGTCCAGAAGAAAAATGTAAACTTCACCCTTCTCTCCACTAAAGCTACCCTTTTTCCCCTTCCTATTCTAGATCCTCATTTCCTTAACAATAAAGAAATGTCTGATGTTACCTTTCTGGTAGAAGGAAGACCATTTTACGCTCACAAAGTGCTGTTATTTACCGCCTCTCCGAGGTATGTATGGTCAGTTTTGAAAGCAGCTGTATTATGAGTGTGGCTGTTGCTGTTACTAGTCTCTGAAATTCAATTTTGGTGGGATCTTCCCTGGACTGGAAGATGATCTTTTCAAAGTCAAGAATTCGAGAGCAAAGTGCATTTTTGTACAACCATGTTCACAGCAACATTATTCACAGCAGCCAACAGGTTTCAGAAGCATCCCAGGTGCCCTCCAGGAGAGGAATGGACAAACAAAATGTGGTATATACATATATTATTTAACCTTAAAAAGGAAGGCAGAGCTGACAAATGCTACAACCTGATAAACCTTGGGGGTGGGAT
The DNA here is from genome assembly GCF_027475565.1 of Acinonyx jubatus. NCBI lineage: Eukaryota > Metazoa > Chordata > Mammalia > Carnivora > Felidae > Acinonyx > Acinonyx jubatus. The sequence goes on from NC_069387.1 coordinate 124,745,661, forward strand.
GCAAAGAAACAAGGCAGTCACAAAAGGACAGACACTGTATGATTCCACTTATGTGCAGAACCAAGAGTGGTGAGCTTCATAGAGACAGAAAGTAGGATGGGTTGCCTGGGGCCGGGGGCAGGGGAAGGTGGGGGAGTTGTTCCATGGATACAGAGCAAGTTCTGGAGATTGTTTTTTTAAGCACAGAGCAGCCAGTAGTATAAACAGCAGCGCCTTTGTGTGACTCAGGCAAGGGCACCGGCCCTCTGGGCAGACAGAGTGTGTACCAGGCCCAGGGCTTCAGAGCACAGCGTGAATTGGATTTTAGCTGCCCCAGCCCAGTGCCCTCACGCAGTGTACAACCTGAAATATCGTACACAGCGGCCTGGAATGGCCTGTCCTCCAAATATCCAGGAACTCTGGTGTAAGCCATCCCACACTTATAGGTCTTGAACCTGACTTTTCCTTGACTATGGAGTTGACAGTGGTATCACTCCCTCCTCTGCTACTGCTCTCTCTGCTTTCGATTGGAGTTAAGTTGGCCGTTTAGAGCCGCATTATCCAAAGCGCTGAACTGGGATCAGCAAAGCTCTGTCACAGAGGAAGGCAGGACGCTGAAATGAGCAGGCAGGCTGCTGGGAACGGAGGGGGCGGAGGGAGGATGAACAAAGTGATCAGGACACTGGGTACCCAGAAACAGAACCCACTTCTAGGACATTTGCTAATGAATATATGTGACCAACACTTCCTGGGTTCCTAAAAGCATCCTGGACTCTCCACTGCCTCTCCCCAAAATCACATGCAAACCCCCAGATGTCTGCTTTGCCACAACAAGAAGAATATGCCATGCCTTACACGGTTCTCGGTTATGATGCCGTAGAAAAGCAGGATAGATATCATACCAGTGTTGATTTCTTAGTCTTGACAACCATGGCTGTGTAGGATGTTAACATCCGGGAAAGCTGGGTGGAGGGCATCCAGGAGCTCTGTACTGTCTTTATGACTGTTCTGCGAATCTTATTATTTCAAAACTATAAGTTGAAGAAAAGAACACAGCTTATGCCTAAATGTTTTGAGTGTCAGGGTGTTCCATTGACTGGGTCTGTACCCACTAGGAGCTTACAGTTTTGTTGATCGCAGGAAAGCACATCTGAAGCCCATCAGCAGGTCATCCATGGGGAGGTCGATAGGTAGTTAGCGGTTGTTGATTAAATACCTACGATGCAGCAGATCTGGAAGGGCACAGGCTCTGGAGATGCAGCAGAGCAGAAGGGCGGAGTCCCTGCCCTCCAGGAGCAAAGGTGCACAGGAGGTGGGGAGCACCACGGGTATCAGAGGACCCCATGAAGGAAGCAGCCTTCGTGATAAGTCCTGTGGGACAGACAGATGGGCTTTTAAATGGTATTTGTTCTGTTCCAGTCACCTGTTTGAGAAATAACAGTTCAAACTACTATTTTTAACTTTAAAGTTTTAACTTCAGGGCGCCTAGCTGGCTCAGTCAGAAGAGCATACGACTCTTGATCTCAGCGTTGTGAGTTTGAGCCCCACGTTGCGTGTAGAGATTACCTACACCCAAATAAATAAACAAAGTTTATTTATGTTTGAGAGAAACAGAGCGTGAGCAGGAGAGGGGCAGAGAGAGGCAGACACAGAATCCTGAACAGTCTCCAGGCTCTGAGCTGTCAGCACAGAGCCCGACATAGGGCTCAAACCCATGAACTGTGAGATCATGACCTGAGCCGAATCAGAAGCTTAACCGACTGAGCCACCCAGGTGCCCCCTAAAAAAAATAATTTAAAAAAAAATAAAGTTGTAACTTCAGATTTGATTATGGTATCTTACTGGGGTGGCATTGCATTATGACATCTGTGGATGTACTGATGATGTATTTCAGAGTGGGGGGCGGGGAATACAAGATACTACATGTTTCTCTCATTAGATTGGTGTTTCTCACAAACTGTGGATGTGTGTGGGGGTCTTTTTATCTCCTTTCTTGTGTTCTTTTTCAGGTTCAAAGCACTCCTCTCCAGCAAGCCAACAAATGACAGCACCTGCATAGAGATCGGTTACGTGAAGTACCCCATCTTTCAGGTGAGCCCCAGTTGTGACCTAGGGCATTGTGCTGGTCATCCACCTGTGGGTTAGCCACTGCAGAGTCTTCAATTCCTTGCACACTGGGCCCCTCCTTACACCCCCTCCGGCTTACCATCCTTTTATCCCTACAGCATTAGTTGAGCACCTACTGGTTGCCTAGCCCTCTGCTGGGACCTGGGGACACAAGAATAAAGGACATTCCTCCCCTGGGGCGTCACAGGATAGAGCGGATAACTGAGTAATTAGTCACTTATAATATAATGTGGGGAGGTACCAGTAGGGGGCAGGGAGGCGATGTGCTGTGACAACTAGGACCAGGGAAGTTGGAGAAGGTCTCCTATGAGGTGTCAGCTGAAATAGTGAAAGCTTAAGAGAAGCTGGGGAACCCTAGGAAGGCTCGGGGCTTAAAAAGGGGGTTAGAAGATTCTAGGCAGAGAACAGCAAGGATGAAGTCCCAAAACCATCGTTGAGCCTAATGTGATCAGGAGCCAGTGGACTTTTAACGACTGCACTCCCTCCATGCTGTCTTCCCACAAGCCAGGGTCAGGGAGCCGACGTGGGTGACCTGGGGGTGGGATCTGTGGAATTCTGAACAGAACGTTGTTTCCTGTGGTTCAGTTCAGGAAGTAGGGCCTTGGGAGGAGTGCAGTAAGAGTGGATAAGATTCAGGCAAGTGTGCCAGGGATTCATGCTCTAAGAGGGTTGTTGAGACAACTCAGAGATAATGGCGGGGCGGGGGGGGGGGGGGGGGGTGGTGAGGGGTGGAGACAAGGCTGGCCATGACCAGGGCCATGGGTCAGGTTTCCAATCTGCACTTGGAAGGAAAGAGCTGCAGCCCAGGACTAAAATGCTGTATTCTCCTATTTAAAATTGGTGTCTATCACATGACGATGGGCAAAGAACCAACCTTTCTAAGCCTCAGTTTGCTCATCTGATGGATAGGAAAGGGGGAACTGCAGTGGGAGGCAGGGAACAGCATAAGCAAACGGACAAAAGTGGGATATCATGGGGTGTGTTTGAAGGAAAGTGATTATCAGTCTATTCAGCCGGGTCTTAAGGTATATTGGAGACTGAGAAGACACTGGGACCACTCAGTATGAGCCAAGTGGGAAGAAAGCAGGCCAGATGATGGCTTTTCCCTGGCCCCTCAGATCCTGCTGTCCAGAGGGCTGCCATGGATGTTCAGAGGAAGCCACCATGCCCTCACACTGGCCCCTAAAGCCTATTGAGGTACCTGCATCTCCACCATTAGAGATGTATTTCTTTGGTTATGTTAAAAGTTCAAATGAAAGAATCCTTCCCAAGTAACTATGGGTAAGACACTCTTCTTTGAGCCTCATTTTCTCCATTTTTAACAAGTTAATACCACCTCTATGTCATGGGTTCTTGAAGAGATTAGCAAGTAGGACAACTTGGCAAACTTTTTTTTGATGTTTATTTATTTTTGAGAGAGAGAGAGGCAGAGCATAAGCAGAGGTCGGGGACAGAGAGAGGGAGACACAGAATCTGAAGCAGGCTCCAGGCTTTGAGCTGTCAGCACAAAGCCTGCCCGACACAGGGCTTGAACTCACAAACGATGAGATCATGACCTGAGCTGAAGTCAGACGGCTAACTGACTGAGCCACCCAGGCACCCCTCAACTTGGCAATTTTTAAGTGGGTTGTTATTTTTCTAACCCATAACTGGTAAACCATCTCCCTACTAAGCACAAGACCCTGTAGGATAGGTTACTATGGACTGAGCATTGGGGAAAGGATTAAAGCAATTTCCAGGGACAAGGCCAGTCTGGGGGAGCCATCCCATTGGGGTGGGGGTGGCAGAGAGGAGCTGGATCCCCAGTGTGGGACCAGGGAGTTGGCATGCCCCCCCAGACCCAGCCTCTCACCCCAATTCCTCACCACATTTTCTACTGAGAGCAAAGTGGCCACAGCCCTTTGTAGAATGGTGGTGACTTCTGAGTTTGAAATTTTCCATGAAACTGCTGCTTTGTTTTAGGATTAGAGTTGGGAGGGCAGAGAAGAAACTTCTGTGGGGCTCCAGCTATGAATGAGGCACTAACCTCTGCTTGCACATGGTTATCTGGATACTTCTTGCCATTTTTAGAGACGAATAAACTGAGGCTCAGAAAACTTAAATGACGTGCCCCAAGTCTTAGTGCTACTTTAGTGACAGCCAGGATTGGAGCCCAGTCTTCCTGGTGCCAAAGCCTGGATGCTTGGTTCTAGAATACCCTTTCTACGGGGGAACAGTGATAATAACAGTGCCTATTTCTTTTTTTTCTTTTTTTCCCATTTGTTTTGAGAGAGGGAGAGAAAGAGTGAGAGCCGGGAAGGGACAGAGAGAAAGGGAGAGAGAGAGGATCCCAAGCAGGTTCTACACTGTCAGTCCAGACCCCAATGCAGGGCTCGAACCCACGAAGCCATGAGATCATGCCCTGAACCAAAACCAAGAGCCGGACACTTAACCAACTGAGCCACCCAGATGCCCCATAACAGTGCGCATTTCTTGAGCACCAGCTATGTGTCAGGCTCAAAGCTGGTGCTTCTCAGCCTCTGCTGGACATTGGAGTCACCTGGAGAGCTTTGAAATTCCCAGCACCCAGGCTACCAATCAGAACAGGGGCTGGGGCTCAGGTGTCAGTATTTTGGAGCATCTGCCATTGTCCCAGCATGCAGTCAAGGTGGAGACACAATGCTCTGCACTAGAGTGGATCTCAAGCTTTAACAGGCACCAGAATCTCCAGGGCAGGGGAGGAAGGGGGTTGCTCAATAAAACACAAAACTTGTTGAAATGCAGATTCCTGGACCCCATCCCCAGAGTCCTAGATTCTGTAGGCCTAGGGTGGGGTCCTAGAATTTATAGTTCTTACAAGAGCCCAGGTGGTGCTGATGCTGCTGGTCCAGGGACCCCACTGTGAGAACCACTGCCATACATCATCTCCTTCAGTCCTTCCAGCCGCCCCTCCGGGAAGCTCTTCTCCCACCTACAGCCAGGACACAGACCCAGAGGGAGGAAGGTAGTGGCCCCAGCTCCGGCTACTCATCACAGCCAAGCTGAGGTTCAGACCCGGGCCTGACTGACTTCCAGACCTGATCTCCTAGTTGCCCCCCAACTGCAGGGACTTGGGCCCTCCCACCCCCCTCCCCCCCGCCAAAAAAAAAAAAAAAATCACCCGGCCCTGAAGAAAGAATCGTAGGCCCATTCGAGTTTGAGTATGAACTAAGTGCTGGAAAATGCATGCCTCCCCAGCTCTCCTGAGTGCTCGTGAAGGGGCACTTTTGCCATAAAGCCTGGAACTAATTGGGGAGGTTCCTGTAATAAGAACCTTGTAGTAGGCATTCAATAAATGTTTGCTGTGCGGATTCATTGAACGAGAGACCTACGTGGGAAAGCGTGGCCCCAGAGGAATCCAAGGCCTGTAATTGCTTTTGCCTGGGGAAGGTTTCCTGGCCACATTAGCCTGGAGTTACTGTAATGAGTTAGGAAGATTTAGCAGGCCCTGGGGACTTCTCTGTGTGCCTGTCCCTTCCCCATAAAAGAAGAAAAGCCTCATTTGTGGCTTGAAATAGGCCAAGGAGGGCTGAATCCGACCCAGAAGGAGGCTCCCAGGGGCCTGTTCACTCCACTTCCATGCTGACAGAAGAATTTTAGTTAAATGAGACTGCTTTGAGTTTCCTCCCCACAAGACTGTTTAACATCACACACGGGCAAGAGCAGGACGCAGCTGAGGCTACACGTGGAAGTGGGGGCCTCCATGAGGCCGTGGATGCCATTTACATCCCGGCTCCATGCAGGTTGACAGCTGCCAAGGAAAACAACTCCATAAACAGACCCTTTGGCCTAATAAGGGTTCGTTTTGCCCCCTTTGCAGAAAAGGCTTGTGTTGGCAGAGTCTGACGGCAAGGGACAGCCCAATTTAAACCCCATTAGCCCCAGGATCTGCATCTGCTAAGGAGCAGCATTTTAAGTCAACAGCCCGACCTCAAATGAATGACCTAATATGATGGAGGCACACTTTGTAAATGGAGAGGCCCTGTATTCCGGGGTAGTTATTGTCATGGCTCGTATTGTTGTCATTATCGGTTTGGCCATTGTAAAGGAGAGGCGCTGGAGGGACCCGTTGATTTACATAAGGCCAGGATCCCCCATTCGCTGACATGATACGTTAGATGCCTGTGGCCCATCAGGATGAGGGAGGGGAGGGTAAACGATGCTGTGTTATCATTTCCCAAAGCTTCAGCCACCACCGTCAATGCACCGCCATCCCTGTGACGAGGCAGGTGGGCACAGAAGCCCAAAGTCAGTCCGTGGGAGACTCAAACACGAAAGAGGAGGTGAGGCGAGGGCTCGTGTTCCTGTTTAAAGTGCGCTTGCTGAGTGCAGGCACGAGAATGCAGAGAAGGACAAGACATAGACGGTCCCATCAAGCTCTCGTGGGAAGTAGCACTGCAGTTGTGGATGATGTGTGCCCAGCCAGGGGTTACAGCTAGGACATCTGAGAAGCCTCCACACATGTGACCACTGAGATCCCAAAAGAGGGGGCCCAGTTCAACAGGTGGAGAAGAAGGGAGGGGCATCCAAGCAGAGGGAGCAGCATGGGCAAAAGTGCGGGACTGAAAGAGGAGTGGTAGGTTCTGTGAGAGGCAAGTGGGTGGGAGTGATCAGAGTATAAAAGGCAGATGTTGTCCAGATTAGGGTGAGAGAAGGCTTGAGTGACAGAGGAGATCTGAAAAAGTAAATTGATTCATAGCAGCAGTATTCATAACAGCCAAGCAGTGGAACCCATCCAATGTCCCTCAGCTGATGAACGGATACACAAAACGTGATACATTGTTCAGCAATAAAGAACGTAGGAGAGAGAAGTGACAGCAAGAATGAACCTTGAAAACATTACGCTAAGTGTCATCAGCCAGACACAAAAGAGCATGTGTTGTGTGATTCCACTGATAGGAAATGTCCGGAATGCGCGAATCCATCGTGGTTGTCAGGACAGGCCCAGGAGGAAATGAGACTGGTTGGCAATGCGTACGGGGTTTCTCCTGGGCGTGTTAGAAATGTTCTAAAATTAGATAGTGGTGATGGTTGCACGCCATTGTGAATATACTAAAAACCACTGAACTGTATGCTTTAAGTTGATGCGTTTGCATTATGCAAAATAGACCTCAGTAAAGCTGTAAACATACATATTTTTTAAATGATGACTTTTAAACACTCGTGCAAAAGGTAGATTGAGATCAGTCACAAAGGGCCTCGAATGGCCTGAATAAAAACGTGGCAGTGCACAGCAGAGCACTACTGGAGAAAGATTTTTCCACCTCAGAGAACACTGAAGAACTAAGATTTATTCAGTTCTTGCCATGTGCCAGGCCCCTGCTAGGCCTGTTGCATATAATTTAACCCTCTTCAGAACCCCATGAGGTAGGTAATGTTATACCCACTTTGCAGATGATGCAACTGAGGCACAGAGAACCTAATTCAATTCAGGTCCCTCAGATCTTAAGCGGCAGGGCTGCTCAGAAGCTGAGGGAGCCCACGTGCAGGGTCCTTGCTCTTAACCACTGCCGTATGTTGGTCACAGACCACTGGAGCCTGAAGGGACTGTGGAGGACAGCCCAGCCCCAGCGCCGCATTTTACAAGTGTCCAAAGATGGGACGTAACCAGTCTACAGATGTTTCCGGCACAACTGCCGTGGGGTGAGGCAGGTATAGTCCATGTGTCATAAGGCAGAAGACAGTGGTGGAGAAGAGCATGTTCACCACCTAAAATTAAAACTTTGGGGCTGGCTGGCTCAGCCCTGGGTGGCTCAGTCGGTTAAGCATCCGACATCAGCTCAGGTCATGATCTCATGGTTCGTGGGTTCAAGCCCCACATCAGGCTCTGTGCTGACAGCTCAACCTGGAGCCTGTTTCCGATTCTGTGTCTCTCTCTCTCTCTCTCTCTCTCTCTCTCTCTCTGTTCCTCCCCCGCTCGCACTCTGTTTCTCTCTAAAATAAATAAACATTTTAAAAAAATAAATTTTTTTTAAATATTAAAAGAAAAAATTAATGGCTTCATGGGAGGTAGTGACAGCCAGTCTACACATCTGGGGGCCTCATTCTAAAGGGACACCAATTTGCAAAGCTCTGGGACTTTGCACACCATTCAGGCCTCCTTAATACATGAACAAAGAACAGCCTCGCTCAGACTGTTCACATCATCAGTGAAACATTGAAACTGTGGACCCCTAATGGCTTCATCCTGGGTCTTGTCAAGCTGTAATGAGGAGCAGGTGGTCCCATGGGAGCCCAGAGTCATCCCCTGGGACTTAAGTAAGAATCCTGTCAAACTGGGCCATGCTTCCAGGGGAACGACCCCTAGTAGGTTCCTTAAACTGCCTGTTTGGGGGCAGCCTGATGGCATGGAGGTGGAAAGACAAGCCGCGACTGCCATCTGTAGATGGAGAACAGAGAATTGTTCAGAATTGTTTAATGTGATACCGGGCATGCACTTGGAACCTAGCAGAATCACAAGGAGACAAATTTCAGCATGCCATAAGGAAAAACATCCAGCCGGGAGAAGCATCCTAAGTGGAACTCCTCCTACAAGGCAGTGATCAAGAGGGAATGGCCACGCTGGGGACAGGTGTCCTAGAGGGACCGATAGACTGCCCAGCTGTAAGCTGACGGTGTCTGTGTGCTGACTGATGCTTTGCTCGCTGTGTCCTTTCTTCCAGCTGGTTATGCAGTATCTCTACTACGGTGGCCCAGAGTCACTTCTCATTAAAAACAACGAGATAATGGAGGTAAGGAAACTGTTGTGTCATCGGGTCGGTGGCTTCTCTGTAAACTCAGGTCACTGGCAGGTGTTGGCGGTGGCTGGGGGGACCTGTGTTGGGTTTTCACTTGGGTGCAGGGTTTGGGGTCCTGCCTCCCGAGGGTTTTGCATCAGAGCCCCTTCCAGAAGGCCAGGGTGCTCAGTGCACTTGCAATAGCAGCTCTGTGAAATCCACTTTTAATTGGCTTTGGGGTGGGGGGCGGGGGGGGCAGGTAAAGGAAGTTGCCTGTGGAGGTGGAGACTAAGTCTAGGCACAACTAGGGCTCAGATACCGTCATCAGGAGCTACCCTTGTGACTTCTGTCATTGGAAAACATTCCCCAAATCACAGTGCGTCTGTTGATACAGAAGCCAGGAGCATTCCAGCCAGTTGAGGATGACCATCCCCCCTTCCTGAGTCTCCTTGGCTCTCCCCCATCTGCTGTCTACCTCACCGTTAAGCCTGTCTCCCCTCCCTAATCCAGGGGACTTGTTTCTGCTCCCTTCTGCCCAAAGCCAAGAGTCCCTGCTCTTTCCTAAACCTGGACCCTTTGTTGGTTTTCCTATTCAAAACTGGAAGCTTTGAACTGGAAGCCAAGATTACTCCGATAATCCTGAGCAAAGGAGCCAGGATCCATTCAGGTGTCTGTGGAGTCCAGGGTGCCTGGCTGATTAGAGATGTCAGAGCACTATCAGTCATTCAAAAGGTGACCCCACACGGGTTAAAACATGGAGTCGGATCCAAACTTGGTTTAAATCCAGGCTCTGTCCCTTCTGAGCTGTGTGATCTTGGATATGTTAGTTAACCTCTCTCAGCCTCAGTTTCCTTCCCTGGAAATGGGAATAATTATCTATCTCATTGGATTTTTAAGATTGTAAGAGTTCCTATGTTCAATAAGGTGCTTATCCTTCCCATCATACTCTGAGAACCCTTCAATCGTCATCCCCACCCACCCACCCACAGTTACTCTCTTGCCTCTCTGGACCACTCCTTTGACACTTCTCTACCTCAGGACCAAGCTACCATCTGAGAACGCAGGCTCTTCTGTAACATTTATTTTTATTTTAAAATCAAAATAACGAACGTACACATAAATCGTGTAAATAATACAGAAGAGCTGGTCACAAAAAGCAGCTCACCCAGGCTCCTTCATCCCCCGTGCCCCCATCCATTCCCCAAAGGCAATCCCTCTGAACACTTAGGGCCAAGCTACAGCAGTAATGCAAAGGGACAGAGATCTCTGCCCTCATGGACTGAGGGCGACAGGCATGACATCATGTCTGGGGAGAGAAGGGCTCTAAGGAAAACTAAGACAGGGTAAGGAAGGCAGACAGTGATGAAGGGAGATGACCTGAGGCGGGGTGGTCTGGGAGGCTTCTCTGAGGGGACATTTGTGTGGACACCTGGATGAACAGAGGGAGTGAGCCACGCCGAAATCCATCTTGCTGACTAATGGTGTTCACCCATATTTCTGGACGTAACAACTTCAGGCATTTTTGCTCGACCCCCTGCTAGAATAGATGTGAATCTGGTTCACTTCAAACCCCTCTCCTCTGCCATCTTCCCCCGCAACAGAGTTCGATCACTCTATCTTAGTGGCTAGTGTTTCCTTTGGGCTTTAAAGTGACATTACCAATGCCTATATTCCCAGCCTTTCACCTTGGGACACTTCTGCGGAAGATAAGGATTTTTCCCCATGATTGTCATCCCTTTATTTCCACCTCCCAGCCACTAATGGGCTCTTTTTATGGTTTTTAGCTTCTGTCTGCCGCTAAATTTTTCCAGCTGGAGGCTTTGCAGCGACACTGTGAGATTATCTGCGCAAAGAGCATCAATACCGACAACTGTGTGGATATTTACAACCACGCCAAGGTAATCAGTCCCACTCTGGCTGCCCTGAGCATGCGCCGTGTACTGAAATGGGTCAGGCTTTTCCTTCACAGACACGGAGTCAAGGCAGAGAGCTGGTGCTGGCTCGCTTGCTCCAGGCTGAGCCACCCCTGCATTCCTCCCACCATCAGCCTCCTGCTCTAGAAAAGATGCCTTTCCTTTTATGTCACCCCTCCCAAATACAACGAGAGCAGGAACTCAGAAGTTCCCAAAGCAAAGTTGTTCTGAGACAGTGCTTCTCAAATGTTAATGTGAACACGAATCATATTGCAGACCCCGACTCAGCAGGTCCAGGGTGGGCCCTGGATTCTGCATTTCTAACAAGCCCCCAGGTGAAGCCTCTGCTGCTAGTCTAAGCCACACCTTGAGTAGCAAGTGGTTGTCGAAGAGTGTTCTCCAGTCCAGAAGCATCAGCATCTTTAGGGAACGTGTTAGAAATGTATATTCCAGGGCCCCATTCCAGACCTACTCTGAATCAAAAACTCTGGGGGAGAGACCCACCGCCTATGGCTTCGCAAGCCGTCCAGGTGATTCTGATGCATGCTCAAGGGCAAGAATCACTGTTCTAGAACTCTGTTCCTGCTGCTGGCTGCGCAGTAGAATCATCTGGGCACTCACTTAAAATCCCTATGCTTGGGACCTATCACAGACCAATTAAACTCACCTCTGGTGGTAGAGCCCGGGGAAAGGTGTTTTCCAGAGCTTCCCAAGTGATTTCCAGTGTGACCAAGGTTGAGAACAGGTTACCAGCCCTGGAGACCCCCAAGGAGTTCTCCTGGTCAGGTGGACTAATCAGAATCACCTGGGGAGAGTCCTGAATGTGTTTAGCCCCCCACCCACAATGGTCTCTGCAGTGGAACCCAGGAATCTGTATTTTTAACAAGCTCCCTAGGCTACTGTTGTGACTTCAGTCCTAAGGCCAGTCATGACTCCAATTTTTGGGAACCACTGACCTCATCTCATCCAATCCATTTCGCATGTAGGGATACTGGGACCGAGAGAAGTCAAATAATTTGTCCAGGTGCCATTTTATTTTTGTTTCATGTGCTCAGGATGGGCAGATTAGCATTTGCTAGGAAGAAACAGTGAAATGAGTTGAGATCAGGAATTTAAAACAAAAAAGTCTTCTTTTGAGTAAGTGGAGCTCAAGAGACATCTCCCACACCTGCTGCTTTGTAGAGTGACAGCTGACGTGCATTACACTCTCATCGCCCATCCTGAAAACTCAGGTTGCATTTGAGATGTTGTTTTCTGTCTTATGCCAACATCCAACGAGCCCTTTTAGTGTGCAGGCGCCTGTGCTAAGAGCCATATTACACCTACTTTTTTAAAAAATAATTTATTGTCAAGTTACCTAAAATACAGTGTAGTCTTGACCTCAGGAGTAGATTCCTGTCATTCATCACTTACATACAACACCCAGTGTACATCCCAACAAGTGCCCTCCTCAATGCCCCTCACCCATTTTCCCTGCCCCTCCCAATCCCCCACCCCCATCAACCCTCAGTGTGTTGTTCTCTGTATTTAAGAACCTTTTATGGTTTGCCTCCTTCCCTTCCCCTATGGTCTTCTGTTAAGTTTCTCAAATTCTACATATGAGTGAAAACCTATGACATCTGTCTTTTTCTGACTGAATTATTTCACTTAGCATAACAACTTCCAGTTCCATCCACCTTGTTGAAAATGGCAAGATTTCATTCTTTTTCATCACTGAGTAATATTTCATTTTATATATATACCACATCTTCTTTATCCATTCATCAGTTGATGGACATTTGAGCTCCTTCCATAATTTGGCTATTGTTGATAGCACTGCTATAAACATTGGGGTACATGTGCCACTACAAATCAGCACTCCTGTGTCCTTTGGATAAATTCCTAGTAGTGCTATTGCTAGGTCATAGGGTAGATCTATTTTTAATTTTTTGAGGAAACTCCACACTGTTTTCCAGAGTGGTTGCACCAGTTTACATTCCCATCAACAGTGCAAGAGGGTTCCCCTTTCTCCACATCCTTGGCAACATCTTTCCTGAGTTGTTAATTTTAGCCACTCTGACCGGTGTGGTTTTGATTTGTATCTTCCTGATGATGAGTAGTGTTGAGCATCTTTTCATGTCTGTTGGCCATCTGGATGTCTTCTTTGGAAAAGTGTCTATTCATATCTTCTGCCCATTTCTTCACTGGATTATTTGTTTTTTGGGTGTTGAGTTTGGTAAGTTCTTTATAGATTTTGGATACTAACCCTTTATCTGATATGTTGTTTGCAAACATCTTCTCCCATTCTGTCGGTTGCCTTTTAGTTTTGTTGATTGTTTCCCTTGCTGTGAAGAAGCATTTTATTTTGATGAGGTCCCAGTAGTTCATTTTTGCTTTTATTTCCCTTGCCTCCAGAGATGTGTTGAGTAAGAAGTTGCTGCGGCCGAGGTTAAAGAGGTTGTTGCCTGTTTTCTCCTCTAGGATTTTGATGGTTTCCTGCCTCACATTTAGGTCTTTCATCCATTTTGAATTTATTTTTGTGTATTACACCTTCTTTTTTAATGCTCACTACAACCTTTTTAAGTAAATGCTATCATTAGTCTTATATCATAATAAGAAAACTGAGGCACAGACAGGGGAAGGAACTTGCTTAAGGTCACACAGCTACTATGGAGATTTATGTATGTGTGTGTGTGGTAAAATGCACATAACATGAAATTTACCATTTTAACCATTTCTAAGCGCACCATTCAGCAGCATAAGCCCATTCACATTGTTGTAAAATCATCATCACCATCTATCTCCAGAACTTTCTATCTTCCCAAACTGAAACTTTGGGAACCATTTCCCTTCCCCTCAGGCCCTGGGAACCACCACCTAACTTTCTGTCTCTATGAACTTGACTACTCTAGGGACCTTATATAAATGGAATCGTACAGTATTTGCCCTTTGTGACTGGCTTATTTCAGGTAGCACAGTGCCCTCAGGGTTCATCCATGCTGTAGCATGTGTTGGAATTTCATTTCTTTTTAAGACTGAATGATATCTCATTGTCTGGAGAGACCACATCGTGCCTATCCAGTCATCCATCAGTGGACACTTAGGGTGGTTTCCACCCTTTGGCTACTGTGAATAATGTTGCTGTGAACACAGGACAAATATCTGTTCAAGTCTCTGCTTTTAGTTCTTTGGGGTTTGGGGTATATACCCAGATGGGAAAACCTAGATTTGTCTTATACTCCAAAGCACAGGCTCTTAACCTTGCTCTCTGGCCTAATAAATGGTTGAAATATTTGCAATAATCATTGATACACAGAAGAGATCTTCTCATTGGTCATCAGTAAATCAAAATCTACACACTACTTACTACACACACACACACACACACACACACACACACACACACACACACACGGTGCTTTGGTTAAATGAGGGTTTTACCAAAATCTGGTCTCTCAGGACACAGCACATTTTTTTTTTTAATCTTTAAACTGAGTACTCTGCAGAAAAGCATCCAGAGACTGCTCTCTACCCAAGAAGAGAGCCTGATTATGAATCTTGTGGTCCTTCCCCCTCTCCTGGCCACAGACACTCCAATTGTCCTGTGAACCCAGCATCCACAAGTGGCTTTGCCATGGCCTGTCATGTTGTCAGCAATCCATTTTAACCACTTCAGGCTCCTTGGCAGGCAGCTTCCGTAGCTATTGTATTTAATAATGCAGCCTGATACAAGAGGAGCCCAGGTTGGGAATACATTAGTGCTATGGGCTTTGAATACCTATGGCAGGGAATTGCCCCTTCTGTTTATGTACCTTTGCAGCCAGAGCTCTGCCTTTTACAGACACGAGACTCTGCCTCGGTCTCCCAGGCCACATCCTGGTGTGTTTCCAATGCAAAAGTCTGCCTTTCGTGACATTTGCATAGAAGACAAGGCAAAGCCAGCCAGCCCCTGCCCTTTCCCCGTTCTGCATGCTGTTGCCCCTGTGCTACAGATACTGCAACACTACTAACGAGCACATGCATGTGGATTCTATTTCTGGCAGATTCTACTGCACATCGAGGCGAGTTTAGTAAAAACGGAAAAGAAAAACCAACTCTTGGTTCAGAACCCCAGGAAACACAGGAGTTTACATGCTAATAACAATGTCCCAAATGTCAACAAGACCTTGGCAACATTACCTCTATACTACATCTGTTTGAGACAGCTGTGGAATTTTATACAGATGAGAAGTCCATCCCATAAATGCATGGCTTAACCATCTTTTTTTTTTTTCCTGGTAAATCTGTCCCAAATTATTCAGTCGTAAAAAGGGGGCCTTGAAGCTTCTGATGGCCCTTTCAACCTGAGAAAACGAAGAGGCTGGTTCATCAAATTGAATCTAAGCTAATTCAGTAAGCCCAACCATGCACTGTGCTAGAAAGAACACAGGTTTGCAAAACTAGGGATTCATTCATTAGTGTTAATTGAGCACCCACTATTTACCAGGAACTGTATTCATCAGAATATAATAAAAAATTAGTAAGACATGAGCTCTGCTCTTGCAAAAATTACAGTCTAGGACAGGGGCCAGCAAACGTTTTCTGTGGAGGGCCAGGTAATATTTTCACACAGGCCATATGGTTGCCATAGTAATGCAAAAGCAGCCATACATGATGCATAAATGATGGGTGTGGTTTTGTTCTAATAAAACTTTATTCACAAAAACAGGTAGTGGGCCAGATTTTGCCCACAGGCCTGTAGTTTGTCAATCGTTGGCATAGGAAATGAGAGTTCCCACCCCAGTTCTGTCAGTCATTATTTGTGTGGAGGTAGGCAAGGGTCTGATGCATAGTCACCACTGAATAAATATCACCAAATATAAATGTAAGTATTTATTGTACTTGTTGTTCTCCACTTACACTAACTTGTGATGAGTGACATTTATATACAAAGCCAAGTGGCCAGGTGTGGTCAAGGGGGGGTGCTCTCTGTGTCCACAGAATCAAAGATAGGCGATTCTGAGCCTCAGTTTCCCCACCTGTACAATGAGGGCTTGTACTCTGTGACTCTAATGTCAGGGTTCATGTTGAAAGAATGAAAGCAATCCTAAGATCTCTCCCAACTCCAGGGTACTGTGCAGCTATGGGAACCCTGGGTGGTAACAAGCCCTCTTGCCTGATAAACCTCACCACATCTTCTAAGTTTCTCAGAGACTGCACAATTACCTGCTTCCTAAATGCACTGAAGAGCATCGTACCCTCTGAGTCACGCCATTCATTCTGTGGCTGGGGAAACTGAAGCACAGAAAAGTGAGTTGACGTACCCAAGGTTGCACGTGGTTTTTATACATACAGTTGCCTTTGGCTCAATGAATGGTGTCAGTGAGTTCATGGCCACAACCTTGGTCCGTTAGCTGGGCTAGGTTCCATAGACACAGTCAGTTCCCTTTTTCCCAGCCTGGCCACCTACTTTGTGCATGAGGGTCACTGGATACCAGTTGGTGAGAAGGAGAGCGATAAATAGTTTACATTTATAATGACAACTAATATTGAGTGAGTGCTGACTCCAATTGACCATTGTTCTGTCACTCCATGCATTATCTCATTTTAATCGCAACAACAGACTGTTGAGTAGGTATTATCATCAACCCCATTTTATGGATAGGAGTTTGGAGGCAAAGAGAGATTGTATAAATTGCCCGACAGCCAATAGCTTAGTGGTAAATCTGGGGCGGGGAGGGGGGCAGGGCAGGATCCCAGAAGCCAGAAGCCCCTCCCTTAACTACATTCCTAACCTACCTCTCCTAATTGTGACAAACGGCAGAATCATGGTCTGGGATGCAGGTGTCATAATTCTTATTTTGAAAATGATGCACCTAAAGCTGGAGGCCAAGTGGCCCAGCCCTGGTCACATATTGAGGGAGGTGGGTGAGCCCCAACTCAAATCCAGGTGTTCCAGCTCGTTCCACCATAGATAGCCCTGTTAGCACTGCCTCATTATCATTTCCCATCTAACAATTAAGTGCATCTCTGGGGGTTTTTTTTAATTTTTTTTTAACGTTTATTTATTTTTGAGACAGACCATGAACCGGGGAGGGTCAGAGAGAGAGGGAGACACAGAATCTGAAACAGGCTCCAGGCTCTGAGCCATCAGCCCAGAGCCCGACGCGGGGCTCGAACTCATGGACCGCGAGATCATGACCTGAGCTGAAGTTGGACGCTTAACTGACTGAGCCACCCAGGCGCCCCTCTGGTTTATTTTTTTAATGTTTATTTATTTATTTTGAGAGAGCGCATGGAAGGGGAAGAGAGAGAGGGAAAAAGAATCTCAAGCAGCCTGGCTCTGCACTTTCAGCGGGGCTCAAACTTACAAACCATGAGATCATGACCTGAAGTCACTTCAGTCTGTGACTGAAGCACAGAAAAGTGTCTTCAGCTTCAGCTGAAGTCAAGAGCTTAACCGACAGAGCCACCCAGGTGTTCCACATCTCTTGTTTAAAGGACAGGATAGTTCAGAAGGATGATTCAGCATTTGGATAATTTAAATAAATCAACATTTAAAGAAAGCAGTGGGATGTTATCTCAAGGAGCACTTGAGAACTTCTGAGCTTCCAGTTCATTGCCATAGAGGGACTTTGGAAACTGTAGAAAAGATCTGAAGACAGCCAGCCCACATATCCGCATTTACTTCTGTGCTTCTAACGTGAGTTCCTCCACCACGCACACATGAGGCTGAATACCTGGCCTCTGATTAATGGTGTCAGAATGGGGGCAGTGTCTTAATGGTTAAGCACACAGCCTTAAGGATTCAGTTCCTGGTTCTGCCCTTGACACGCTGTGTGACTTTTTGTAACCTACACTCTTGTCTGTTCCCTCATCTGTAAATTGGAGGTGGTAATCTGCCTTCCTTCAGGGAAGTTGAAGATTAAAGGAGATGATGTACTTGAAGTGCCTACCAAGGTGCCTGGCACATTGTAAGCCCCCAGTAAATGTTCACTGTTAGTTCATTACTCCGAGAGTTAACTGCTCACTCATACATTCAACAAACAACTTAAGTGTCTACCATCTGTCAAGCCCTCTGCTTGGGCTTATAAAGGTGAGCTAGGTCAATGTAATCCCTTCCTTATCGGCTCAGCCTGTGAGGAACCCCATCTCTAGATGAGTGTCTCAGCCTCAGCACTGCCAGCTTGAGCCACAGGATTCTCTGCTGCAGGGTCTGTCCTGTGCATCATGGCATGTTAGCATCCCTGGCTTCCACCCATTAGATGCCAATAGTACACACATCACCGCCACCACCCAGTCGTGACAATCAGATCCTCTCCACACTTTTCCAAACGTCCCCTGGGCAAAAATCACCCCTGGTTGAGAACCACTGCTCTAAATACAGAGACTTGGTAGTCAGTGCCCACTCGGGGTTGCTGTGACAGTCAAACAGGTTAATAATACTCCAAGAGCACAGAGCTGTGTCTGCAACTCCATTCATGTCCCAGTTGTCTACAGCCACAACAAAGAACTGTAGAACCCAGGGGATAAAACAGTAAACCCTTCTTCGGCACATGAGTCGACGGGACAGCTGGAAGTTTCTTCTGGTCTCCATGGGCCTTGCTTCTGACGTCAGCTGTCTGGTCAGCTGTGCTTGGCTTTGTTGACCGTGGCTGGACCCTGTCACTCTCTCTTCTCAGTTTCATGGAGCCGCTTACCCTCCATGCAGCCTCACCAGGGCTTTTGCTCCCATGACAGAGGCAGGTTTCTGAGCAAGAGTGCAGAAGCACAGACATGGCCACTTGAAGGTAGCTCAGAATCAGCAACTGTGGCTTCTGCCGTGTTCTGTTGGCCTGAGCAAGTCACAAGGCCAAGCAGTGAAGAAATGGACTCCAACCCTCTCATGAGAGAACTTGCCAAGTCTTGTCCCATGAGGGTGGATATATCAAAGGCTAGAGAATCGGGGCCATTTTTATAGTCAATCTGCCTTAATAGGTGTTCACCATTATTAGCTGTGCAGGCAGCCAGGTGCATTTCAGAAACATAACCGTCTCCTGCTTCCTCTTGCCCTCCACAGTTTCTTGGAGTCACAGAGCTTTCCGCGTATTGTGAAGGCTACTTTCTCAAAAACATGATGGTCCTCATCGAAAACGAAGCGTTCAAGCAGCTCCTCTATGACAAAAATGGTGAAGGGACGGGCCAGGATGTGCTCCAGGACTTACAGAGGACGTTGGCCATCAGGATTCAGTCAATCCACTTGTCATCCTCCAAAGGTTCTGTTGTATGAAACGTCCAGCGCAGGGAACAGTCCTCTGGGGACTTTCCAGTTCTGCTGCTGCACCGGCTTCACACAAACACATACAAAGTTCACCTGGCATCTGTTTTTGGCTAGGCCAAGGAGCTGCCTCTCCTGCCCGAGCTTTTCTTGAATAAGCAATTCCAGCTCCTGTGTGTTCCTATTGAGAAACAAAGGACATTCCACTGGTCTGCAGATTAGATCTGCAGTGGGGTCCAGGGCTTGAAGGTCAACATGGGACAGCCAAGCCAACCCCATCCGAAAGCACCCCTGGGGCACTTGAACGCCCGTTGCCGGGACCACTGTTAAATGGATGAATTGAGGAGTAAAGGTCATTCGGGTTGCAGGTGGACAGTTGGAGAACTGAACTGTTCCGACCCCAGAGAGTGTTGTGCTCACATCAAGGACCTTAGTAGCTACAGCTCAGCGAGAGTCAACCGTGGTAGCAAATTGGTGAGACTGTTACCAATAATGAAGAAATAATTTGGCAAATTTTTAGGGGTGGGAACTTTTTAAAATGTTCATAAAAAAAACAAAACAAAAACAGGGCAGCCTTGTAGTTTAAAAATCTATTTCTAAAAGCGCAACAGTTCATTTTCAATTGAATCGTGTTTAGGGATCTGTGTTTTGAGTTTTGGTTTTTTAAGAAAAAAAAACAGTAAGTCGCAGGTCTATACCGTATAAACATGCATCTGACAAGATACTGCTGATATTCTATACAAAGTGAAATAATAATCTTGCCTTAGTGATCATGGTTACACAAAAGAGGTGCACTGCCAATAATTATCTCTAACTCAATAGCTGAAAACAACTTGCATGCTAATTGTGATTTCGGGGTGACAGTAAAACAGCCCCACGTAACAAACATGCATCTGCATGGGCCCGAGCCAGTGAAACATTATGTTTGTGCTTCATTTTTGCCAAGGTAAAAATGTTCCATCACTTCTTGCTAAAAATCCATTCGGTGAAACTGTAACATATTCCTTTCCTTTAACAATGATTCTGGGATGCTTTAGCAGAAATGTGTTCATAGATGATGCTGATCAGGGGCGGGAGGGGCGCGCACGTCCAAGAATTTACTATGAATCCCAAAGTTTTCTCTGTACTCTCAAAAGATGTTAATAGTTTGCTACTAGCCAGAGAATATGACTATGTTAGATTATTTTTAAAGATGAAATATGTATGATAGGAAGGATTCTTTCTGTATTCTGAGAATGTACAGTATAGGGTTATCTCTGATGAAAGTTCCTATCGACAGGGTTCCGTTTTCTCTGCCATATATTATAAGCGAAAGAGATTGGTGAAGTGCCACAATATTCCAAATAGTTTTTCAGTTGCTGCCTTTTTCTCTTGTCCTTTCCTTGGAAACCTAGATAGAAACGAGAATGACTTTTGCCCTTTGGGGTTGGCAAAGTTTCTTTGGTAACCCTATTTCCTAGCATGCCTTTGGGAAGTTGTGCACAGACCCCAGATTCTAAAAGAGCTGCTGTCATGCTCCCTGAGCCACTGTTCACAGGACCGAGGCCAGGTTACATGGGTGT
Source organism: Acinonyx jubatus (assembly GCF_027475565.1). Taxonomy (NCBI): domain Eukaryota; kingdom Metazoa; phylum Chordata; class Mammalia; order Carnivora; family Felidae; genus Acinonyx; species Acinonyx jubatus. The sequence goes on from NC_069387.1 coordinate 124,766,191, forward strand.
GATCCCTGGAGCAGCTCCTGGGCCGCATCTGCCTCCAACATCGGCTCTCACGTGATTTGGATACATGAGGCCTCTCTTCAACTTGGTCATTTGCAAACCACCGCAGGCCCTACAATCAAATGAAGAAGGGAGAAAAAAAGAAAGGAAAAAAACTGCCTGCAGAGGAGTCCAAGTTACAGACACACACAGCACGTGCGTGAGTCTCTGCTGCCTCCTGCCTCCTCTGTGTCCTCAGAAATGCTGCGTGATGTTCCCTTCACCACGACTGACTTCCCCCTGTGAATGTCTAGTGCTAGTTTGGGGCCTCTGGGCTTCGATTTGTACAGCGGCCAGTCCTGACAGGCTTCTGTTCTAGTTTGGTGTGCTTTCTCTGTCATTAAATGATTTTCCCAAGCCGTGCATCGTGTGTATGGTACGAGTGAGCTCTTTACCCAACAGGGGGAGCCTGAGAACTTCGTTCAGTTAAAAGATTGGAAAAGGTGGCCGTGCAGAAAAAGTCGAGGAAAATGGAGATACAGGGTAAAAGGTAGGGGCCGCCACCTGTCCACTCTGTCAACCAGGGGTTGGCTGTGTAGGCTCGAGTCCCCTGGGTCTGCATATACCTCCGGGTGCCACCCTTGGAGGACCTGACAGGTGTCACCACTTTGCCTAATGCAGAGAACTAATTCGCCTGCAGAGCGTGGAGTTCTGGCTGCCATTTGTGTGCCACGATGAAGCTTTGTGGGGTGGGAAGATGGAGAAAAACGAGTTCTGCCCACATGGTTTGGCTCCCATCAAGGGCCAGCATGACCTGATGCTTGTGGATGGTGGCGGCATTCTGGGGTGGGGGTCACAGCAGGGCAAGCGGCTCTCCCCTTGGGTATTGTCATCACTGAGGTCAAACCAAGTCCTCACCTGATCCACTCTGGCTCCTCGCCCAGCCTGGGCCCAGCTCAGGTCTGGGTGGAGATGAATCCCCCTGGATCATCCACAAGGACTACAGGAAGCTGGGGTGGGGAGACCTGGGCCAGTGAGGCCCGGTAGACAACTGACCTCACGAGCCCCTCCCCAGAATGCCCAGCCCTGCTTAGCAGCCAAGTTCCGTTTCTTCTTTAAGAAACAACCAAAGCATCCGTGTGCCAGGGGCCAGAACTCTGAGGCCGGGAGAACAGAAGGTCGATTTATTTTTGTGCATCCTGTGTAGCCTCAGGGTGAGTACACCATTTGATTTATTCCTTTTGCAAAGATAAACCGTATGCTGCCACGTTTGTCTTTTACTTGTCGATGGGCAGCGTTGTCATTTGGTCTTCAGTGAAGCCTGTCGCACCTGAGGCCCTTAGCATCTTGGGGGGAGACAGGAGCCAGCCGCAAAGCTCCTTCTGCTTCCATTACAATGAGGAACTGGAAGGAGGGTGGTCGAGCAGCCGCTTGAATAAACACAAGGGCCTCGACTTGGCTTCTGCCCCCAATGCGCACACGTGTAATTCGTTTTCTCTGTACTGTATTTAAATGTCACCCATGCACCCAAAATGGGGGAACAAGGTGGGAGCGCCCATCATAGGAGGCAGAAGCTGGAAGATAGCGTAGGCATACCTCAGGGTCCAGTTAGAGGAAGGGCTTCTAAGATCTCCGCCCCTGAGAGTCTGTAGTTCTGGGATCTGTTTCTCCTGCTCACGTTGTTTGTTCCCGTGAAACCCGAGGCAAAAAGTGTTACTCCAGCCAGAAGTCGTCTCATCCAGGGTTGTGTTACCAAGGCTCCGTGGCTGAGCAGTGTTTCACTAACCTCCGGCAGCGTGCACTGGCAGGATGGATAATTGAGTCAGCGTCCCAGACAGCAGTTTGAGAAAAACTTTTATTTCACCAGCCCTGGGTTCCCTGTCTTCTTCAAATTCAGCGCTCGCTCCCTCCTCCCCTCGCCTTGCCAGTCGCTAGCTTGAGTCCCAGGTGGACAGGCACGGAAGTATCCGCTTCCCACCACTTCTGACTCCCTTTCCGACCAGCCCTACCAGACACTCTTTGCAAGACCGTTTCCTGGGCTTCTTGCCGTGAGGGTTCAAGTCAGGGAGATGCTCACCACTGCCAGGCTTCAGGCTCCGATGCAAGTCTGGAAACTTGCACATAACGAAGCCAGTACAGCCCCTGACTGGAACCGAGATATTGGATGAGTCACTCCATCTAGTTTTTGTTCTTCTCTTTTGAAAAATTGGTTTCAGGGCACCTGGCTGGCTCAGTCAGTTAAGCGTTAAGCATCCAAGTCTTTCTTTCGGCTCAGGTCATGATCTCACAGTTCGTGAGTTCGAGCCCCATGTCGGGCTCAGTACTGAGCATGGTTTCTGCTTGGGATTCTCTCTCCTTCTCTCTCTACCCCTCCACCCACATTTCTTTCTCTAAAATATTTAAAAAAGGGTCATTGGAAAGATTAAGCGAGACAGTTTGCACAGGTTCTACACAGTTAGTAGCAGAGAAAGTAATTCCCAAACTTCTAAAACTAAGCAGAGGGAAGGAGAAACTGATGATTCACACAAGGAAGGGAAGGTTAACAATTTTGCCCTTTGTTTCTAGAACTTTCTACGGTAGCCATTCTGCAGCAACCCACAGAGGTGTGTGATCTCTAGGATTGTGCTACTTATTCCAGGGGATATGGAGAAATTCCCCCCAAAACAGCTCGATTGCAATCCTACTTCCTAGCATGGTGCCTCACACAAAGTGAGTGATCAAGAAATGTGTAAGTCAATGGAAGCCAAGTTCAACTTGATTTCTTTCATATAAGTACTATAAATATTTCACACAAAATATTTTCATGTAAACACTAAATGTTAGTACTAAAAATACTTTCACGTTATTACTGTATTTGTTAAATATTAGGGTTGTGGGGATTCGCTCTCCTCAAACTCCTCATCTACTCAGAAACGTGAGACTCACATTTCTGTGACTCATATGGCATGAGTCCAAGGCTGTCCCACAAGTGACCAAGCAGCGACAGACCCACTGGCCCAACTCTCAGTCCAGGGCTGGGGACCCTGGCTCTTTGAAGAGAAGATAGGTAGCCACAAATCCCCAAAGGAAACCAATACCGAATGTCAACTCCAGAAAAATCTGGGGTCACTGTCCTCATCAAACCAGCAGCCAGCCCACATCCTTTCCTGCCACTTGAGTGTGTGGACACTCCTCTCCTACCCTTCCACCCAGAAATCCCCCTGGTGAAACTTCATCCTCCCAACCTGGCCAATGCCTTGAATAAAGCAGCAGGTGCCTTCGGACAGGACCATTGGGAAGCTGGTACGATGCCTATTTTTTCACCCCCTTTAAAAATAACCCTGCAGATTTTAAACTTCCTGCTTGGTAGGAAAAAATAGAATTTGTACTCAGCAATCACGTTGCACATTAGTTCCCATTACTGATGAGGCAGTGGGATAACAAGTGCCCTATGAAAGGACGTGCCTCCAAGTTTAGCTCCGAATATGAAAAGACAATCTGTCTGCGTGAATAGGCAATTAAAAGAGATGCCCTGATGCCGTTGATGCGTTCTTTGGATGTTGCTGTTCAGAGTTAACCTCGGATGAGTTCTGAATTTTAATGCCACCTCGAACCTCTGGGATGAAGAGTTGCCGGGGGAGAGGGGGGTGGCGGTATGAAGGGGCTCTGCACTGGGCAGCGGATACTGCTCTTGGTCCTGTTGCTGCCGTTGGCTACTTGGTGACCTTGGACAGGCCTCTTCTCCACTCTGCACCTGTCTCTTCAACTCTAAATGAAAGTCTTTCCGAGCTGATGTTCTGTGAGCCTAGACTGGACATGTCACACTCTTCTTGCTACGCTCACGTATCAGAACCTTGTGGTAACACCATTTAGGGTGATAAAACATTCCAGATGGCATCCAGGAGGACTTAGGAAAAGGGAGCTCAGTGTACAATGTGTTTGGGGTTAAAAAAAAAAAAAAAAAAAAAAGCAAGAAACCGAGTAAAAGCCTTACGACAAGGCTCCAAGGATGTTTTATTACGAGGATGCATCTCACCAAATCCTAGCCCCATGACCACCGTCTCCTTTTTGTTTTGTTCTTTTCACTTTTTGTTTTTAAATAATGACGGATTCACAGGAAGTTGCAAAGATAGTACAGAGAAGTCCTTGTACCCTTCACCCACTCCCCGTCAATGATTGCATCTTAAGGATCTCTAGTACAATATCAAAACCAGGAGCTTGACATTGGCAGCAATGCATGTGTCCAGTTCGATGCCATTCTATCACATGTATAAATCCATTTTACCACCACCACAATCACTGTTCTACACCACAAAGGTGTCCCTGTGCTATCCCTTCCTAGTCACACCCACCCCCTTCCTGCTCTCATACAACCCAGCCCCTGGCAGCCACACAGATCTGAGCTCCACCTCTATAGTTCTGTCAATTTGAGAATGTCCTATAAATGGAACTGTAGAGTAAGTGGCTTTCTTCACTCAGCACAATGCCCTTGAGATCCGTGCAAGGATGCTGGTGCGTGTACCACGAGTCTGTTCCTTTTTATTGCTGAGTAGTATTCCCCAGTGTCTCCTCTCCTTTTAATGAAATGCACGTGCATGTCAGGAAGTATGGCAGTGAGACAGCTTGGCTCTGGCAACTGATTCTCCATCCATAGCTCCCAGAAAACAGTGACGTCTCCTGAGAGCTGGACAGGACTTTCTCATCCTGCAGCAGCCGGGTGCGACCGTTCTGTGCTGTTAGTCCAGCACTTCGGTGTCAGTGATGGATCATGGAGGACCACTGCTCTCACTTGGTCTAAATGGTCTTTCAGCTGTGCAGTGAGGTCCTTCTACCATTGACTGACTTTTCCAAACATCTCACGGATGGTGTAGGGAAGTGCTTCTCAGACTCACTCTATATGCGCATCATTGGGGATCTGGTTGAAATGCAGGTTCTGATTAAGTAGAGCTGGGTCAGGCTTGTGCTTCCACATTCCCAATAAGCATCTAGGCAGTGCCAATGATGCCCATCCAGGGACCACCCTTCCCATAGCAAAGGTGTCAAGGATGGAAGTCACAGATTCATCTCCAATCCTTTCTGCTGCCAGAATTCACCTGTGGCTCTCATCTTGTCACCTGCCTCTTTGGAATCTCAACCTTGTGGGTTGTTATGAGCCTTTCCTTTCATCCCAGACCATGAAGACATTTTAGGAATACATCTGGGGGGAGGGCACCTGGGTGACTCAGTCGGTTGAGCATCCGACTTCAGCTCAGGTCATGATCTCACAGTTCATGGATTCGAGCCCCCCATCAGGCTCTGTACTGACTGACAGCTTGGAGCCTGGAGCCTGCTTCGGATTCTGTCTCCCTCTCTGCCCCTCCCCTGCTCATGCTTGCTCTCTCTCGCTCTCTTTCTCAAAAATAAACATGAAAAAACTTTTAAAATAAATAAGGAATACATCTAGGGAAATCATTTCAAGTTCTATTTTCCTAGGTGGAGTGTTTATTATTCACACAAGCCTAAGGAATTATTCACACACTCCACCTTCACTTTTCCTGGTCTGCTTTTAGTCCAGATCAAATGTATTTATTTCACGGGTGTTTACTGATGGCCTAGCATACATGTGGACCCGCCTCCCTGCTATGACTTAAAGCACCCAACCTCTCCCGCTTTGGTTTTCATTTTCCCTACTGTGTTGGCCAGAGAAGCAAAGAAGAAAACTCTTGTTTATTGTAAGACTGTTTTTACAAGACTTCTTTCTGCATTCCCAAAGGCCTCCTGAGAGTGGCAGGGACACACAGGAGGATCAAGAAGGGACAATCAAAGACAGCTGTCTCTTCCACCTTCACGAAAATTACCTTGATGGTGGAATGGGCTGAGTGAAGCATCTGGTTCGAAATGGCTGCTGGGTGACCTTGAGACTTGTCTGTCGTTTGCTGTGGGGAATGAGTGGGTGGCAAGAAGAAAGAGGGGCAGATTTTATCCATAATTACTCTTTCCTTGTCAAGGGAATGACTGCATTTCCAGTACTTCAAAGGAGTCACCCTCACACATTAAATATTGTTGGGGGACGTTCAGACATTGTTTTCTGTTGAACAAATAATAAGAAAATAATAAGAAAGTACATAAAGTCTTTTTTTCTAGAAATTCCTTAGACCAGGGAATGAATCTGTCTGTACTCCTGACATGTGAGGGTTTCAACTGACCAGGGAGTTTAATGAAAATCGGCTATGTGATATCATTGCTTACAAGAGCTCATTTAGCTATAGACTACATTAATAGGAGCATGATCACTAGAATAAGGAGGTGATGGTGCTCCTCTCTGCACTGCAGAGATCCCTCCTAGAGTGGTACATTCAGTTTAGGGCCTGTATGAGTCAGGGTGCCCAGCAGCAAGCAACTCTGGCTAATTTAAGAAGAAAAGGGATTTATTCAAAGATATTAGACAACTCATACAATTGTTGATGGGCTAGAGAAATCATGTTAAAGGCAGAGCTTTAGCTGGTTAAGCATCTGACTCTTGATTTCTGCTCAGGCCATGATGTCATGGTTCGTGAGATGGGGTCCTGATCAGGCTCCACGCTAACAGTGTGGAGCTTGCCTGGGATTCTCTCTCTCCCTCTCTTTCTGCCCCTCCCCCGCTCACGATCTCTTGATCTCTCTCTCAAAATAAAGAAACTTAGAAAAAAAAAAAAACTCAAATAAAGGCAGGGCTTTTAGGAGTAACTTACAAGCCATGACACAGGAAAGGCCTGATAAAGTCACTGCTGCCACCAAATGCTACGAAAGCAGAAATCCATGATGGCAGCTCCACAGTGACCAGGAACTTGATTCCCGTGACTGCTCCTGCCACAAGCACCAACACCATTCCTGCCTCAGGAATTCAACCTGCCACAAAGAGCGATGCCTCCACCTCCACTTGCACCACGAAGTGGAAGCTTCCATTCCTTCACCGTGCCCGCTTCTCAATCAGAGTTTCTTCATACCAGTACATCCGATGGGCAGAACCTCAGTCACGTGACTGTGCTTAGCGATGGGCGTGGCTGGGGGGCTTCGGTTCTTATTGTTGCATTAGGGAGACAGGACAAATACCACAGCATTCCTATGGAGAAAGAGGAGGGGTAGCCATGAACTTGATAGATGTCCCCTACACTTGATGAAGGTCACTGACTCATCAGAAGAAAATAACCAGAGAGGTTTTGTAGATAAGAATTAGCCTCACTCAGTATGGCTGCAGGGATTAGAGCTGTTCTAATGATGCACTCTTCAACGATTCAGATTTCATCAAAGCGTAAATAAGAATGTTTAAAAGTCAGAGCAAAGCCTTCCAAAGATGGAATGAGATGACACAGGGGTAGTGAGTTCTCCACCACAGGAAGCATTCAATAAAAACACTGGCCAACCACTTCAAGCAATAAATGCGGGGGTGGGGGGTAGAATTTAAAGGTCCTTACAACTCAGATATTGTCATTATCAGTTCTCTCCCTCTGATATTAATCCATCTATTTGGCCTCAGAAAACCAATCAATCTTGATATAGAATTTGTGATGACCTCCTTACGTAGAATTTGTGATGACCTCCCTGCCTTCATTTTTTGCCAGTGCTGCATTTTATTAAAGCCTGCCACCCCATTTATCCTCATCATATTAGTGAGGCAGCTGATCAATTCACTACTCTTACTTATCGAATACAGGAGGAAGAGAAATGGTCTACAAAACCTCACCAGCTGGGGGAGAGAAAAAGTAGCTAGGAGCAATTCAGTTACTGAAAAATGGGACTTCTTTTTATAAAGGCAAAAAAAAAAAATGGATTTCAGTAAAGCAATCAAGTTAGGGAAGGGCCATTTCTGACAGTAGAATGAAACCCAGGTATGTGAAATTGCACATGTCAACCCTGCATCCGTTGTGCATTTTTTAAACCAGACTCGACAGAGAAAAACCATGAGTCATGCACTAGTTTGGCCACAGGTGCCTGGTGAGTGAGCCCCGTCTTCCCTCCTATAGAATGGGGATGTCACTGCGTTGCCACAGCAGGTGGGAGAGAGGAGGCGTGGTTGAAGCCATGTGAGAGGGAGGGCTGTGTCAAAACGCAGCCCACCTTGTTCACCAGGCAGGGAAAAGCAGGAGGGAAGCTGGGTTTGCTCCTGCCCTGGGGCGACTGCCACCAGTCTCAAGGCTGATTGGCTTACCCCACCTCAGCCTTACCGGCAGCCTCAGGTCCCCGGAGGCCAGCAGAGGTTCTGTCAGCATCCTGCCCACGGCAGCCTAACAGCTCCCCTTCTACCACACTAGGGTCCAGTTTAATTCATGACACTCCCTTGACAGCCTCACTCCCTGCAGCCCCCAGGGACGCCAGCCCCTTTGTTCATCTCCTGCTCTGAGCTCTCCAGTAGGGAATTCTACTAGGCGACTGTCAGCCGGCTGCCACATCTCATCCCAGAGGCCATGGAAACAGTGCCGAGCATCACACCTCTGTGTGCTGCTTCGAGATGCTTCTCTGACTGAAATGTCATTTCCAGTCCCTCTTTTACATCGATGAGTGCAGAAATTGGCAGGGAAGGACAGGGTCGGCTTTAGAGAATGATATCTTGACAGATGAAGGCCCGCCACAGCTCAATCCTGTACATACCTGCTGTAGAAAGACACCCTGCAGTGTACACAAATAGGAAAACAAGTAAAATCCAACATTGCTCTGACTCGGACATCACAGTGAGAACTAACGTTTATTGAGCATCTATCATGTGGTAGCCACTGTACCCAGCGCTTTGTATGCATTATTGTCTCCATCCTCTTCTATGATAGGGATTTGTATTCCCATTTTACAGATAGGGAAGCTGAGGTGCAGATGGCAAGGCAAAAAGTAAATGCAGTGCTGGGATTGAGTGCAGACTGTGTTAGCTTGACTAATGAGCAAGCTCTAATCCTTCACCATCCTCTTTGTTTAAAATGTCTCCTTTTGGACTCCTGGTTTCGTCCAAGGAGCATGTGAATCCTGATCTCAGGGTTGTGGGTTCGAATCCCACATTGGGTGTAGAGATTGCTTAAAAATAAAATCTGAAAAAGGAAGACAAGAATTTTAATTAAAAAAACAAATAAGATGCTTCCTTTCCAGGGAGGTGGGGGAATGAAATGCTTTTCTCCTCTCTGCTGCTTTAAAAAAAAAAAAAAATGACCATTCAGACACATATTCAGAAGAGGAAGAAAAAGCTTTCCGGGCTCGGGGGAAGGTTAATCGTGCGCATCCGTGGTGAGCTGTTATGCCAAGGTCAGCTTCCTCCACATGCAGTTTTGTGTGTGCGTGAGTTTTGTTTGGGCGAGACAGGGGTGTTGAGTGGTATAAAAGTTCAGTTCAGATGGGCCAATATGTAATGGGTCTTGACTGTCACTGGGGACAGAGGTAACTGGGTCCCTCAAGGTGCTCCCTGACACACAGACACAGCCTGGGGACAGACTTGCTGCCAGGCCGACTCCTGGTGTGAAGTGACCACCACCCCTACCACCACCCCCACACCTCTTTGGCAGATGGGCCCTGATTGTCAAGGTCATGCTCAGTGAGGCCATGAGTCAGACAGGAGACACGTTTGGTCCATCGCGCCTCTGAGTCCACATGTTTCCTGTCTCAGGCTTTTCGCTTTTATGGGGCCAAGTTCCCACCAGCCTGGGTCCCTCAGTTTTTCTGATAAGTAGAGACAGCATCAGGGGGAAGTTTCCTAATGGCTGAGTTCGCCCGCAAACAGCAGCTCAGTGATGGGCATCACTGAACCAGGGACACACACACCTAGGGGGCATCTCCTGGCCTCCCAGATCCGTGCTCTGTTAACCCGGGATGCAGGGAGCAGCATTAACACAACCACAGGGAATAATCTGAATGTGGGAGGTTTGGGTTTTAGTCCCTTGTTAGAGCTGAGAAGGACCTCAAACACTCAACTACTTCATAGAGCATTTTTTTAAATTTATTTATTTTGAGAGAGCACGCACATGCTCACATGCATGTGAGCAGGGGAGGGGCAGAGAGAGGGAGAGAGAATCCCAAGCAAGCTCTGCCCTATCAGCACAGAGCCCTGTGCGGGGCTCGAACTCATGGACCATGAGATCATGACCTGAGCTGAAACCAAGAGTCGGATGTTTAACCAACTGAGCCACCCAGGCGCCCCCATCTAGCTTTTTAAAAGAGGAAAGGCCCCCAGAGCCTGCAAAGCGAGGCCTCCCTCGTTCGCTCCTGAGGGGGAAGAAGGTGAACCCCGTGGCCTCTGCCTGCAGTGCATGGACCCGGCTTCTTCTAGCGGCCTCCCCACAGAGGACAAGATGTTCGTTTGCTTTCTCGTGCCACGGTGCTAGAGAAACAAATTTCACTTTCAGCTGCAACCTTCCAGAATCACAAAAATAAGCCACCAGAAAGTCCTCAAGCTCAGGACCCTCAGTTTTTCCAGGGTTGTTGGGTTGTGTTTTCTTTAATGAGCCAGTTTGAGCTGCAACCCGGTTCTGTTTGCTCCCGTCTCAGACTATACACACAGCATCTTCACCTTCCGTGGGTATGTTCAAGGGAGCAGAGCATAGGAGCGGACTGAGAAAGCCCGGGACAGACCTGGGTTGTGTTTTGTTTTGTGTTCGTAAAACCAGGAGATAGGTAGCTAGCTCTGGTGTCGTCGAGGCAGCGGGAAGTCGGGACATTGAACAACATACGGTCTGGGCCGTGGATTTGGAGGGTCGGCCGTGTGGCTTTCGGGAGCGCCAGACTTGAGGAAGACTGTCTGGCCTTGTTTAGAATCTGTCGTGTGGGGGTCACTTCCCTGCACCGATGTCACATACGCACGTGTTAAAGCCGAGTAGTAGGCAGCCGGTAGGTCAGATGGGACACGAACTGAGTTCTCCGATTGGGTAAAGTCCTTTAAACTGTCCAACGAAGAGGCTACAGCCCAGCTGCTGCTCCTTCTGGGGCCTCTTCTATTTCAAAGAAGAGAAACAGCCCAGCAGAGACTTGAACCCTGGCTCAGGAACCAAGCGCCAGCCCCACGTCTCAGGGGCCCTCGCTGTTGTTGGCACCTGGGGGCAAGGCAGGCACTTTCTCTGCTCCACCGCCACTCCTCCATCCATGTAACATCCATGGCCTTTCCTAAGAGACGTGCTCTGCTCCCTTGCTCCTCAAAGTGGGGATCACAGACAGCAGCATCGACCTCCTTGGGAGTTTGTTGGGAAGGGAGAATCTCACCCCCTCCCCCAGACCTCCTGCCCTGGAATCTGCATTTTAACCGGAGGCCCGGATGACTGCTGAGCACACGGAGGGTCTGAGAAAGGCTGTGACTGCCATAGGCCCTTCTGTCTCCTAAGGACACTGAAAACATGCCTGAAAAGAGGATCGGGACCCGGGGAGAAGCGGGGTGGGCTGTGGGGGAAGATCCTTAGGCTGTTTTGTGCATTAGGCCATAATGAGTCATTTGAAGACTGCCATGTTCTCTGAGAGTTTCAGAGACTCAATTGTGCATTCTTCTCCAGCCAAACAATTTCTCCCCTGACTAGACGTGGGAGGTGTTTCTCCAGCTGCCGGTGAATGTCTGGTGAATTACCTTACCCTCTGCCGCTTCTTTCCTGCTGTCTCTCACCAGGGGGGACGTTGTGTCAAAAGCTTTGGAACAGTGTGCAGGCAATCACTATTTCCAGCCACCTGTTTCTGCTGACAACTTTAGGAATTAGCTTCTTTATCAAGCACTAGATAAAAATCATTCCACTCTTTGTCAAGCATTAGATAAACGTCATTCCACTCTGGGGGAAAATGTTAACAGAAAGTTAAGGGCTGTTTGTAAAACCACATACACTCGGGTCCGGTGTGCCAAAAGCAGCTTGTGTCCCAAGTGGGACAGACAGGCCACGACGGGCAGGAATAGAGAAGAGGGTAGACAGCAAGAATTGTGAAGGCTTGAAAAACGATGTTTGAATGGTACACGGAGGGGACATGTGGCAATCTGAAATGGCTTTCTCAGAAATGTCTTTGAGAGCATGAAGGTTATAAGAAAAAACTGTGATTTTTACAGAGTGCCCCAAACTCCTAGGACTGCAGGCCTTAGGTTCTGTCTCTACATCCCTATTAATGAAACGTGACCTTTTCATCCCAAGGAGACCAAGGCTTTGCCTACAATGCAGCATAGAGAAGGAGAATTGATCAATTATCTAGATAATTCAAGGCCAACCTCCCACCTCAGCTACCTCTCTGTACACAAACCATCATCATGGCCTTCACCAAAAATATCTGACCAGGGGCACTAACCACATGACTGGGACTTGGTTTAGCAAGCCACCTGCCTTGTGCAGGGGGAGGGGGAAGGATTTTGCCCCCAGAGCCATTTAGCAGCGTCTGGAGACATTTGTAGTTGTCACAGCCGAGGGAGAGAGATGCTACTGGCATCTAGTGGGCAGAGGCCGGGAAGCTGTTCAACATCCTACAATGCATAGGAGAAGCTCTGGCTCACAGAATTACCCTGTCCCGAGTGTCAGCAGGGCCAAGGCTGAGAAGCTCTGTTCTGGGGAGATGGGTTTGGGTCTCCAGTCACTGCTCAGCACGGTGGTTTGGAAGGAATTTGGGTCAGCATTTCTTCCCCGTAGTTTCCTGGATCACAAGAAAGTCAACACAGTCTCTAGCGATGAGCTCAGATTCTCCTCCTCCCGGAGCCAAGTCCAGCCGCATCCAGCTGGGTCATCATGGGCCTCCTCAGACAGCAGAGCCCGCTTTATATTTTCATCTTCCAGGGGATTTCCGAGATTTACTCTTTTGCCAGCCTTCCTACTTTGGCATAGAGCACGGCCTCTGGGAGGTCAAGAGAAACCCACCAAGGTCACGTCTATTTTGGAAGCTCCAGGTATAAAAATGAAGAAAGGCAAGATTAAGATTATAAAAATTTCAATTTGTTTTAAATATTTGCAAATGAGAAATTAATACTTCCACCCCCAAATAATGGAATCAATATATTTCTACAATATAACTGCAGTATCTATAAATTTCATATATTAATTCATAGTGCCCTACAGGCAGGGTGGTCCTGTAATGGGATTCAACCCGGAAAGGGCACAGTGAAAGCTTTCCTTTTTTCAGTCCCACCAGTGTGTCCCTGTGACTATGAACAGGGCTTACTTGGAATAATATTAAAGATCTAAACGTACAGCTATCTGAGCCTATGTCAGAAGGAGCAGCGAAAGTCCAAAGGCAAGGCATAGTAGTTAAAACACAGAAATACTTATATATTTTTATATATGTGTAACTATGTACTTATAGTTAAAACATACAAATACTTATTAGATGTTCTTGTCCTGGGTAGTATTCTGAGCGTGTGTGTGTGTGTGTGTGTGCATGATATAATGTATATAATCTAAATATACATATACAGGGCACCTGGGTGGCTCAGTCAGTTGAGCGTCCGACTTTGGCTCAGGTCATGATCTCACAGTTCATGGGTTCGAGCCCCACATCGGGCTCTGTGCTGACAGCTAGGAGCCTGGAACCTGCTTCGGATTCTGTGTCTCCCTCTCTCTCTCTGCTCCTCCCCCACTCATGCTCTGTCTCTCTCTCAAAAAAAAAATAAACATTAAAAAAAATTTTTAAATATACATATACATACACACACGTATACGTGATCTCAATACTTTGTTGTTGTTAATCCCATTGGACAGATGGGAAAACCCAAATGGAGAGAAATGAAGCCATGCCCAAGGTCACATACCTTATAACTAGATATGTGAGTGGAATCGGTCATGTAAGTAAACTTAGGCAGTTGGACTCCAGAGACCACACCTGTAACTCTGTGGATATACAGCCTCTCAAAAAGAGAGACACAGGTTCAAGAAGATGTGTACGTAGCACCATAAAAGGGCTTTAGAAAGCATCTAGAGGAGATGCAGTGCCAACAGGACAGGTGTTAGAGTCATATGGCTCTGAATTCAAATTCTGGTTTGGACACTTCGCTGTGAGTCCTGGGCTCCTTAATTTAAAGCCACTTTCCTCAGCTGCAGTGTGGTGTCCCCATATGTCCAATGAGACTGTGGTGGGATCTGTGCATTATCCCAGGAGCACAAGAGGCACACAGTGGTGTGATGATAAAACTGAAGCTCAGAGAGAGCAAGTGTGTTGCCCAAGGCCACACAGCAAAGTACTGACGGGCCTCTGAATACCTGGCCTAGTGTTCCTTACACATCAGCTGCTCTAAGCGACTTCATCTATCTGGCCCCCTCCATCCCCTAAGTGTCTTTCTCAAATCGCCCATTTCAGAGCTCCAGATAGGCTCCTCTCACCTGCAGGGCTATGCTGTCATACTTGGTGATCTGTGCCAAACTGGATGAATGGGAGTAAGTAATCATAGAAGCTACACAGTTCAAAAAACGTGTAGAAAGGGTCGCCTGGGTGGTTCAGTTGGTTAAGCTCCCGACTCTCGATTTCGGCTCAAGTCATGATCACCTGTTTTGTGAGATCAAGCCCCAAGTCAAGCGCTATGCTGACAGCATGGAGCCTGCTTGGGATGCTCTCTCTCCCTGTCTCTCTGCCCACGCGCCCCCCCCCCCCCCACACACACACCGTGATTGCTCTCTCTCTCTCTCTCTCTCTCAAAATAAATAAATAAATAAGCATTAAAAAAAAGTGGGGAAAAAATGTTTAAATTGCAAACATAATCCACTAGGTGGAGCCACACTGCTGCATTCAAGGAGGCCCAAACTTCTAGATAAGCGTGAATTTGGCACTTAAGTGAGGGACTGAGGATTCACTCATTCGCTCAGTCATTCATTCATTCAGTAAATATCTACTAAGCACCTACTCTGTGTTACACACGATGATACAACATAAACACTGTAGCTATGGACAGTGTAATTAGAACCTGACAATTTCTCTGCTTCTGTAATGAATCTCATGGCCAGGCAACAACTTGATCCTTCCATTCACTCCATTGTGATCAGGGGACCAGTGATGTCATTCTCCCACTTCTTCCTAAAGTATTTATTTGGCATGGATTCTCCACCAGGCTCTGGGAACCGTAAGGGAGATCAGACACAGTCTAATGGAAGAGGCAGGCATGTGGCTACTGTGTGGTCAGCATGGCCTGTAAGATGACTGATACTTGCAAAGGCTGGCTGGAGGAGCCCAGAACTCATCTTCAGCGTCCTTTAAAATAAACTCATGTCCTTTCTCCTTGGGCATCCTGAAGGGGGAGATCAAAACCTTTGATCCTTTCTCTGCTTCTTGTCAATAATTGGCTCCAATTTGCTGTCCCCCTCCCTTCAGAAATCTCTGTTAGTGCCACCCAAGTGAGGCTTGAAATGGCAAGAATGAAACTGATTTCGTTACAGGTGGATTACACGAAAGCGTGCACTCTTCCCTGGGCACACATTTCTGCCTCCCCTTCCAAGAGAGTCCGCATGGGTGTAGATGGAACCACATAGACCAATATTGAGAGGCCCGGGCTCTGAGCCCAACATGACGTGTGGTTGTGAATCAGTCACATCCTTTTTCTGGCCTCAGTCTTCTCGTCTGTGGTAGCCTAAATATGGGCACCAGTTAATTACAGACCTTCCCAGCAGGAGATGGTGTCTTTCCCCACTTGCCTCGATCCCAGAGTCAGCCATCCTCCAATCCACACCACATCATCTCCCCTGGATTAGCCATAAGGAGCCTGCCAGTGGTTCTCCCGCAGTCACTCTGCCCCCAATCTATGTGCATTTCACGCAGGAGATCAAATGACACGAAAACATAAGTCCTTCATCTGCCACATACCCCTAATCAGCTTCCTTCCCACGAACTGCAAGATTGGGCACCGTCTGGCTCCCCACCACCTCTCTGCTTGTCTTACCCTTGTTCACACTGTGCCAGCCTCAAGTCTGGGACTGGGACCCGAGGACCACACAGCTCGTCATCTCTAGAGAGACTGGAGCCGAAAATCAAGACAGAACCTGAGCCAGAAATCTTAGGAAGTTTCACTTCAAGATGAACACTGAAGCGGTACCCAGGAGCTAGGAGAGACAGGAAACTACTCTTGGAACCTGGCGGAGAAAAGTTTTTCTAAGAGGAGGAGATGGGGGGGCATGAAGGAGCAGAGAACTGCAGAAACGCTGTTTCTGGCGGAAGCTAAATGGTCAGAAACCTCAGCTGTTGCCCCGTAGCTAGATGGTGAACAGGTGAGTGAGTCCCCAGTCAGGTTGGTGTGACCACATTTGCTTGCACATCTTATTTGGTTTTCCCTGAACTTTCAGGTCTGATCCTCTGTGAGAGTCTAAACTCCCGTGACACGTTCTCCTTCGTAGCTCCCTGTCTTCCTGAACAGAACTCTGCACACAGATGGCAGGGACAACGTTTGCTGAGTGTTGTGAGCCACAATCCTTCTCGCCAGCCACGCCTGGTAGCAGCACCCCAATTTTCTCCTAGGGCGTGCTCCCTTCCCCACCTTCACCCCTGTGCTCCACATAAGGGCTGATTCCCTCCCTGGCTCCAGAGCTGGACACATGGCTCAGAGCTAGCCAGGCTAGCCAGCCGGGCTAGCCAGCCGGGCTAGCCAGCCAGGCTTCTCCTGACCACACTTACTGGTTCAGGAATGGGCAAGTGACCATTCCAGAACCGAGGAGACAAAGGAGACAGAGGTGGGGATAAAGACAAGTGCTCTTCTGCTAAGGCTGCAAGACATAAGGACGCTGCAGGTTTTAAGGTGTTGAAGGCCTAGAATTAGCCAACACAGTGGAAAACGGAGACAGAAGATGAGAGAGGTCAAGTCCTGCTGACAGGGTTTAAGCCCCTGGATCCAGCTGAGTCAGAAGCCATTTGTGTCACTGGATTCTTGAATTATATGAGCATATAATTTCCATTTCTTGCCTAAGACAATTAGAATTACTTGTCACTTGCATCCAAAACAGTCCTTACGAATGAATGAATGAACGAGTGAATGAATCTACCGGAAAACTTTGGCACAGAGGAAAGATTCTGCACTGGGAGCCAAGACAGTGTCTTGCCATTTACTGTGTGATGCTGGGAAAGTTGCCTGATGACCCTGGACTTCAGCTTAGAACTCTGAAACCATTAATTTATCCAACAAATATTCACTGGCATTAATTGTGCCAGACACCATACT
Organism: Acinonyx jubatus; assembly: GCF_027475565.1. Classification (NCBI taxonomy): domain Eukaryota; kingdom Metazoa; phylum Chordata; class Mammalia; order Carnivora; family Felidae; genus Acinonyx; species Acinonyx jubatus. The sequence goes on from NC_069387.1 coordinate 124,783,217, forward strand.
AGGTGTTGACTCTTCTGTGGTAAGTTTCCTGTTCTCATGAAAATGGAAATGAAGTTCACTCCTAGAAAAGAAAATTTACATTTTGCATACCTGACTTTGTAAAAATCTGTTTGTGGCACAACTCTCTAGCACTTGGTAACTGGCAAGGGTTATTATTCTTTCCACTCCTCATCAGCTACTATCGTGGGGTGAGCTGGAGGAGGGGCGAGAAACAGGGCCTAGTACAATGGGGAGGAGGGTACCCAGACTTAACTTCCCTCCCAGAACTCACAGCCAATCGGATATAATGTTTATGAGCCTAATTACACATGGCACCGAGCTAGAGAGTGTACAAGAGCCTCGGTTGGGCCTGGGTCCGATCCTTTGGGACTTTTAGCTCTAAGAATAGTCAACATGCATTTTTTCTAGCCTCTGGCAAAGAGACTTTTTTGAGTCAAATATGCTCATCAGTGTTCCCAAGAATCAGGCTTAGAAACAGAGCTACTTAAGCTCCATTGCTTTCATTTCTTGTTACAAAGAATTAATGACAGGGCGCCTAGGTGGCTCAGTTGGTTAAGCATCCAACTCTTGATTTTGGCTCAGGTCACGAACATGAGATCAAGCCCCAAGATGGGCTCTGTGCTGACAGTATGGAGCCTGCTTGGGACTCTCTCTCTCTCTCTCTCTGCCCCTCCCCGACTTGCTCACACACAAGTGCGTTCCCTCTCTCTCTCTCTCTCTCTCAAAATAAATAAATAAACTTAAAAAAAAACCCAAAGAATTAATAATGCCAACCACAGTTGGATTATTTTTGAAGGGAATTCACAACTTGGGTTGAAGTGGCAGAATGTCAGGCTTAAATAAGCCCAGTATATGAGTGTAAGCTTAGCAGGCCAAAAATAACCCGAGACCTAGTCCACCTTCTGTGACTTAATTTGCTCATTCGCTTAACAAATATTTACCAAGTGCCCACTCGGCACCAAACACCATCATACAGCAGCAGCTGGCTCCTAAGAGGGCAGCCCCTAGAGGGAATAGATCCAGAAGCAAATATTCAAACATAAACCCATTCCTTGTATTCCCATGCACACACCTGACTGAGCCCAACCAAGTGTTAATAAATCAGCCTCTACTAATAAATCAGTGCATGTGCCCTATCCTAAATATAGCACAGGTTCTTGCCTGTTCGTTATTATTGCTGCATTTAAAAAACCTCAAAATTTAGTGGTTTGGTACTTGATGCCATGGAATAGTACACTTAAAAAAGGTTAAAATGGTATTTTACCATAATAAAAAACCTAGGGAAGGATTAAAAAAAAACACAACACTTTGAAACAACTATTTAAGCTCATGGATTCTGGGGGTCAGAACTTTGGGTGGAGCCCAGTGGGGCCAGCTGATTTCTGCTCCGTGGTGTCTAGGTCTCAGCTAGGAAAACTTGAAGGCTGTGGGTGAATCAGTGGCTGGGTGCTGGCATCATCTGAAGGCTCTCACATTTACATGTCTGGGTTGACTCAAAAACTAGGGACTGTCTATTGGAGCACCCAAATATGGCCTCTTCATCTGTGGCTTTCTCACAGCATAGTGGCCTCAGGGTACTGAAACTTTTTATAGGATAGCTCAGAGCACCTAACATGAGTATTTCCAAAAAAGGGAGGAAGGAAAGGCAAAACCTGTATCCCATTTATGGCCTAACCTTGGACATGTCACTACTGTCATACTCTATTGCTCAAAGCAACCATAAAACTACCCAGATTCAAGGTTAGGAGGTGGGTAAGAATTAGACTCCGTGTTTTGTTGGGGGACTATCCAAATTACGTTGCAGGAAAACACGTGTGAAGGAAGATATTGTTGCATCCATGTCTGGAAAAATACAATCTGCCAAATCACCTTTTTAAATGGGTCAAAAGCAAAGAAATCACAGAAGAATCAGTTTAGAGAAAGAGCAGTGGAAGAGGCCTTAATGAATACATGGTCTGAGAAATGAAGTCCTGAGAGGATCTCTCCTCAGGCTGATAGAGCACCCAGGGCATTAGGCTGAGTGGAGAGAGATGGTCCTGTCTAGTTGCAATTCTACCAATTCTATCAATTGCCAACTGTGTGTAGTAATCTCAGGCTAGTAAGGCTTTTCACCCCCGAGAACTCTAACTTCCTCATCTTTAAAATGGAGGTAATTCTTGATCATGTTTCATCAGTGTTGTTGTGAGAACCAAGTAAAATATTTTAAGTGAAGACAAGTAGGTTGCAAAAATGCCCACAAATTGACCCCCAGGTGGACAGCCCACTTTAGCAATGCAACAGGTGAAGGCCATGTATTTCCCGTTTATCTTTGCCACCTCTCTCTCCAATTGCAGCCCCTCTCCTGGTTTTGCTTGCCCATCTCAGAGATAGGAGCTGTAGATGGAAGCTCACAGAGGGCAAGTGACCTAAACAGAGTCACACAGCCCACAAAGGTCAAAACCCAGATTGTTCTGGGATGCGAAGACTTGCCATCCTACAGTGCCCCAGCCCCTGACATTTTCTACAACAGGTGACTCTGACTTTAGCTGAGAAGCATGACACAGATTACAGCAAGTTTCTAGAGTCACACAGTTACAGGAGGGTGGGACAAAATGCTGGTCCTCGTCTCATGGAGCCGAAGAATGAATCTCCCGGACAACAGAGTGAGCAAAGCGATGAGTTTATTGAGGGAAAGTATGAAGCTCTAGAGTGAGAGCCCAAGTAGGGTCCCAAGTAGGTAGCCACAGAGGATTTTTGTTCCTGACTCTATGGGGACCTTATCAGAAAGTTTGTGAGACTCCATGCATGGTGGGTCTGGAATACTTTTACCCTTTTTTCCCCCCAAACCCCGCTTCTTCTTCAGCCTCCCGCTGCAGCTGCAGCCTGCCTCCCTGAAGATCCCTGGTATCGCCCAGCCTAGTGTTAACCCTTTCCCCACTCAACACTGCCTGGGTTTATACTCTAACTACATCAGCTATGTGACCTTAGGAAAGATCATTAATTCTCCCCCAGGGGTAAAGTGGGAATAAGACTTCCCACATGGGGCTAAGTAAGCAAATTAACAGAAGGCTTTTAAAAAGTGCCTTGCACATAACAAGCGTTTTATGTTTGCCGGTTGCTACAACCACTACCGTGTACTTAAGTATATAATAAGTGCTAAATGTTTTAAGCTGAGGAAGTAACACCCAAGAATGTGGTGAGATGTAATGGCGGAAGTATCTCCTTGAAATGACAAATCCGTTTTGGAGAAAGATTTAAAAGAAAACCACAAACTACTACCATTTGTCAGCTTTAAGACTATGGAACTTCAGGCAAAATAAAGAGCTATGAAAATCCGCCTCTGACCCCTACAGCTCCAGTTTTATTTATTGCCTCCATGAAGCCTGCAGAGACCGTCCCACGCGGAACAGTCCTAAAAAGCCCATTCAGGTCACACAGCGCGACCCACCCACGTGGAGTCCCCTCCCGGCTGCTTCCGCTTCCACCCCTCTCCCCGCCCCTTTCCCATTCGGCGCCCTGGAATGACGTCAGAAGTGGGCGCGAACTCGCGGAAACCAGAGCCCGCGCGTGCGCCGTGCGCAGGCAGCGCACCCGGGCTTGGGCGCTGAGCGTGCCGGCTGGGAGTCGGCGGGAGGCCCAGTGCTGCTGGGGGCGAGTCTGTACCGTGAGGTGCCCTTGAGCTGAAGACCATGAACCGCAGCCGCCAGGTGACGTGCGTGGCCTGGGTCCGCTGCGGCGTGGCCAAAGAGACTCCGGACAAGGTGAGGCCTGGTCGCTGGAAGGTAGGGGGAGCGGCCTCTTCGCGGCATCCTCGGTCAGCCCCGCCTGGAGAACCGGGACCCTCTGCATGCGGACTTGGCCTGGCTGCTGTGACTGGACGGGGTGAGGCCGGCTTTGGCCTGATTGTCGTGAGGAGGCCTGAGGCTCCCCAGGCCTGGGAGTTGGGGGCCGCGCCCCCTCACGGTCCCCTCCCCCGAGTCCAGCCCCACCCCCGAATTGGCCGGCACGTGGACCTCCTCGGTGGGAGGAGGGCGGGGTGTTCCTCAGAGTGGGAAATCTCCCCAAAGCCTTCTTGACAGCACCCTGGCTTCGCGCACACCCCAGTGCGTTTTCAGGCATAACGGGAAGAGGGAGCACGTGTGTGAAACCACTTTCCACTCCTGCGTTCGGAGGAGTGAGCGGGGATGAGAGGTGTAGGTTAGGAAAACTGGTGTGGAGACCATGATGCCGTGAGGCCCGGAGTTGAATGAGGAATTTTCTGCAGCGATCCAAGTGAGATGTTGATGGCGGCAGTGGGGGATGAGAGGTAAACGTGACACATTATGAAGGAAAGACCTACAGAAGTTCCAGAATGAGCCTGTAGTGGAGGTATGACTTAAGTTGTTCAACTGATACTGACAAGTGCTTTCTGCGTTTTGGGCATTGTTCAGGGTCTGGAGATAGGCATAAACAAAACAGAAAGATTCCCGTCCTTTATGGAGTTGACAAGTGCATATATGTCAGTGGGAGTAAAGGAAGGGGCGGGGCGTTGGATTGAATGTAATTGGGCCGGTGATGACCAGAGATGAGAAGTGAAAGGAATGTAAGTGGCTGGGACGTCCAATTAACAGGAATGAGGGATTGGAATAGTCCCCGGGAGGTGTAAATTCCACTAAGGCACAGACTTGCTTGTTTTATTCACCAGTGTTTGGCTCCAGTGCATATTTATAACGGGGCCGGAAAATGATCTCATTAGAAGTTATTGAAGGAGGTAATAGTTGTTAGTAAAAAGGGATATATAGGCTTTTAAAGGCTATACGAGTTCCAAACATGTCAACATACTGGAACCACTTGGGGGCGCTTCAAAAAATACTGATGCCTAAGATGTCTGGCTGGCTCAATTGGTGGAGCATGCGACTCTTGATCTCAGGGTCATGAGTTCAAGCGCCCCCCACCCCCTATTGGGCACAGAGCTTACTTTAAAAATACCGATGCCTGTGCCCCACTCCCAAATACGTGATGTAATTGGTTTGGAGTGTTCAAAGATTTCCCCCATGTGATTCTAATTGCCAACATGTTTGGGAACTGCTTGAAGAGGTTATAGGTAGAAGAGGTGAGTTTATGCTACAAAATCCCAGAGAAACCCAGATCAATGAGAATAATTAGAAAAATAAGTATCTTAAAAGGGGGGGGGGCGGTGCCTGGCTGTCTCAGTCCGTTAAGAGTCCGACTTCAGCTCAGGTCATGCTTTCGCAGTCCATGAGTTTTTGAGCCCCTCGTCGGGCTCTGTGCTGACAGCTCAGAGCCTGGAGCCTGCTTCGGATTCTGCGTCTCCTCTCTCTCTGCCTCTCCCCCACTAACACTCTGTCTCTCAAAAATAAATAATCGTTAAAAAAAAAAAGAAAGAAAAAGAATTATCTTTTAGTTAAACTTAAAAACCCTTGGTTTCTGGAACAATGGAATGTCACCCCTCGAGGATTTCCATATTACTAGAGGTGGTTTAGTGCAAACTGAGTGAGTGACTGATTCATACAAGGATCCCTACCATAAGCTGAGCATTGAACTATATGCATAAACACACAATGACAAGTTGGTTTCTGTCTTCAGGGAGTTTACAGTTTAGCACTGATGGGGTATTTTAAAAGGTACTGAAGCACTGATTAGGCGAAAAACTGCAGTTTTGAAGAGAATGATTCCAATTTTGTACAGGATCTCCCAAGTGGAGAGGGTCTTAAAGGCAGCTAGAAAGATGGAACTGGAGTGTGGGGCTAGAGAAGGGAGAGTTTGGGGTAATCAGTTTGTAAGTGGTAGCTTTAGTCTTCAGAATGAATGAGCTTCACAAGAAAGCAACAGCATGATGAGTGAATCGTTGGCAGTGAGAACCAGAAAATGAGCAGGGGAGCAAGGCAAGGATGGTTTGTTTAGGAATACCCACAGGGAAAATGAGAAGTAACCAAGAAGAAAACAGAATAATTAAAAGAAATGAGATGGGCTATCATAGAAGTCAGTTTATGCAAGTCAGTCTTTTTTGGAAAGTCTGGGAAGAGGTAGACTGAGCATAATTTTTTTTAACAGTTTGAGGTAGGAAAGGATTTAATTACATAAAGACATGTGAAAACTCCCATTTACAGTGAATTTAGAGAGTCTAGATTGAAGTTTAATTCTTGATGTCTTTTGAAGTTATATTTTACATTAGTTTGCAAACTTCTTTGTAATTCAGAGATTTAGAATGATTTCCTTAGCCATGTCTCAATGAAATGTTTGCTCTCTTACAGGTAGAGCTTAGTAAAGAAGAAGTAAAACGTCTCATTGCTGAAGCAAAGGAAAAATTACAGTAAGTTTAAGATTGTTGATAATCTGGGGTGCCTGGATGGCTCAGTCGGTTAAGCATCTGACTTCGGCTCAGGTCATGATCTCACAGTTTGTGAGTTCAAGCCCCGCATTGTGCTCTGTGCTGACAGCTCGGAGCCTGGAGCCTGCTTCGGATTCTGTGTCTCCTTCTCTCTCTGCCCCTCTTCAACTTGTGCTCTGTCTCTCTATGTCTCTCAAAAAATAAAAAAATAAAAAGATTGTTGATAATCTACTTTAGGTAGACTTTAAAGTCTAGGTGAAGTGGAAGTCTTAAACAGTGATGACAGGTGGTCTTGTTATTGAATGGTACCATTTGGGTGATTTCTTTATCTTTTTGTTTCCTTGGCATAGAGAAGAAGGTGGCAGTGATGAAGAGGAGACAGGCGATCCTTCGGAAGATGGCATGCAGAGTGCACGTACCCAGGCACGACCAAGGGAACCCCTGGAAGATGGTGACCCAGAGGACGACAGGACGTTGGATGACGATGAACTGGCCGAGTATGACCTAGATAAATATGATGAGGAAGGTGACCCAGGTTAGAATTCACTCACTTCTTCTGGTTTTTAATCACAAGCTTCGTGTATTAGATCATGCTTCTAGTGTTGCAGACTTTCACTGTGAGATTTCGTTGTCCTTTATGCCAGTTAAATAATCTGGCTCAAGGCTCGGGAAGATCGTGTGTTTCCTAAACTAGTTTAGAAAATAAGTTAACCCACTAATTTAAAATCTAAAAAAAAACACAGTATCATATATTTTATTGTAAGTAGTGAATATAACCCGTACCTTGGGTTGGGGGATGGGCAAAATGGGTGAAGGGGAGTGGGAGATACAGGCTTCCAGTTATGGAATGAATAAGTCATGGGGAGGGGGATGAAAGTTACAGCATAGGGAATATAGTCGCAGGTACTATAATAGCATTGTATGCTGACCGTCAGTAGCTACACTTGTGAGCATGGCATGATGTATAAGAGATGGGAAATCCCTGTGTTGTACACCTGAACCTAATGTAATACTGTGTTTCCACTATACCTGAATGAGTCTCTTTGTGTTAATGAGAGAGGAGTTATTACCCCCATTTTACAGAGAAAACTGAGGCTTACACAGATGAAGTAACATTACCAGTGTGACACAGCTGCTGAACAGTGGAGCTGAGGGTTGAACATTCTCTTGCTCTAAAGCCTTTATTCTCTCCGTGTACTTCATTAGATGCAGAGAATAGTGTTTTCCTTCGGACTCGGGGTTGTGGGCCCCTAACCTTGCTCCCATCCTGCTAGGACAGAGTGCCATGGGAATACAAAGAAAGGAAGAGCTAACCCAACCTGCAGAAATGGCATTCAGAAACTGCTTCCTCATTATCCCCACACTATGTGGACTGTTCGCTCTTTCTCATCCAGTTGAAATTCCCATGTCTGTTGCCGGTCAAATGTTCAAGACTGAATCGTCCTCTTCCTTAAAGTAGCTTCCCCCAGCAATTAGAGTATCTTTCTTCTCCTGAGTTTTCCATTATTTGGGGTGTACTCTGTGTCACCCTTGCAGATAATGCCATAAGAGAATGCCAGTTGGAAGTACGTTTAGTGGAAAAGGCACAGTAGTGGTTCTTTCAGAGTCATATGGCAAATTAGCATATCCGCAGTTCTCAGAAATCTTGCAATAAAGAAGCCCATTTAACTTTGTGAAACTCATCATTTTTTAAATTTGATTTGGCCAGGCCACCCTTATTTGTATCAATTCTAGTGTTTTAGGGTAATTTTATCTCCACATTTTCAAGGCCACCTCTCTGTAGCACTTTTTAATAATGACTACAAGGAGCAAGTTAGAGAATCTGAGCAGAGTTGTAATATTTTCTGAGAGCTTCACAGTTTAATTCTTTTATTGGAACATTGTGAATACCAAGACTATCAGATACGCAGTCCAAGATCACATATAAATGGCTTTTAAATTCCTGTTGATTACTCAGTATTTCCTTTCCTGACTAGGGATGATCCAGTTAGTTATGAAATAGACAGTTGGAGTTTAGTCTAAATATTGGATACTGTAGGAGAATGCTTTCGTCAAAATGACTTACTGGTTTCAATTTATGAATTTTTACAGATACTGAAACTCTTGGTGAGTCTCTTTTGGGTCTTACAGTCTATGGAAGTAACGATCAAGATCCTTATGTTACTCTGAAGGATACGGTAAATACTTACATGGCTTTTCTAATTATGCTTCTTAGTAAGTCTTTGGGAACCTTACCAAATATATGCTTCTAGTTAATGACTTTTTCTTCCCACTTAGGAACAATATGAACGTGAAGATTTCTTGATCAAGCCCAGTGACAATCTCATAGTCTGTGGCAGAGCTGAACAAGACCAGTGCAATTTAGAGGTGCATGGTAAGTGGGGGACATCGCTTGCAGAAAGGTCCTCTAAGATTAAAATAATCACTATAATAGTTACTATTATGAGTTTTTAGGTGCCAGGTCCTGCTAGATTTCGTTTCAGTTACGTGGTTAATTACATATAGTCTACAGAAATTCTGGTCATTGTGCCTGGGCGTGTGTGGTCTGGTCTGTCACTTTGGTATCTGGCTTTATTTATGGAAATAGGTCTCCTGGAAGGTGCTAATGGGGTTTTAAAATCTTTTATCTGAACGTTTTTGCCAGTTTTTCACTCCCCTTCTCCCATCCTCCCCCCACCCCCCACTGGAGAAAACCTAGAAGTAAAACAGAATGAAAATGCAGGAAACAATTATAGTCTCATTACCCTATGGTAACTTGTTGCCCTGGTTTTTTACTGCATTCTCTTTTTTGGGTATTTTCTCTCTATGTGGTAAAGATTACCTTCAAAAGACAGGTTTTTATCCTACTTTCCACAGTCAACTCAAATATTTCCCTTTTTGCAAAACATTTTATTTCTTCACAATAATTCAGTGCTAAAGTCTCCATTCCTCTGGTCACCTTTCCCAGTTCAAGGAATGTTTGTACCACTGCCAGAGGTGAATGCTTTGAATCTGAAGTAGGCACTGACTTGAATTTTTCATTTTCATTTGGATTTTTGTATCAGATGTATTTAATGTTGATATTTATTCAACAAACATTAAATAACTGTTTTCTAAAAAAAAGACCTTCAAGATGTCTACAGTATTCTGCCTCTAGATTTTCCCTTTTGTTTTTCTTGCCCCTTTTCCCGTGCACACATCCTCAGACATGTCTGTCCTTCTCCAACAGTCTTCTATTCATCTGTCTTTAAAATTCGAAGCTCTACAGATACTATTAGGCGAAGGCCTTTTATTATAGGAAACATAGCTGTATAGCTCAAAAATTAAAATCTTTAGGGCACCTGGGTGGCTCAGTTGGTTAAGCATCCAACTCTTGGTTTCAGCTCAGGTTGTGATCTCACGGTTCCTGAGTTCAAGGCCCACCTCAGGGTCTGCACTGACAGTACAGAGCTGGCTTGGAATTCTCTCTCTCTCTCTCTCTGCCCTTCCATCTCTCTCTAAATAAATAAATACACACACACACACACACACACACACACTAACTTAAAAGAAAATTAGGGGTGTCTGAGTGGCTCAGTCAGTTATGTGTCTGACTTGGTTTCGGCTCAGGCCATGGTCTCACGGTTTGTGAGTCCAAGCCCCACATTGGGTTCTGTGCTGATGGCGCAGAGCCTGCTTGGGATTCTCTCTCCTCTCTCTTTGACCCTCCCCCACTTGAACGCACATGCTCTCCCTCACTCTCTCTGTCTCTCAAAAGTAAACATTTTAAAATATATGTATTTTTTAAAAATTAAGATCTTTATGTTTAATGTTTTTTGACATCTTCTAGGTTACTTTGTCACTTAGTCGATTTCGTAGCTTGGATTTCTGGAACTCTTTAAGGCTGCCTGCAGGAAGCCTGTAGATTAAGCCATTTTAATCCCATAGCCCATTGTGGATCTATTTATAAAATGAAAAGGCTTTAAATAGCAGATACCTCAGTGTGAAGTTATTCTTCTAATGATCTTTGATCTTTATGTATTTCAAATGAAAACCATGTTGGTGAAATTTTTAAAAGACCATTTTTTTTTTAAATGTCGGCTCTGTGCAGCTATATCTCGCCATCTCTCTCTCTCTCTTTTTAAGACCAATTCTAATTTCAGAAAATTGAAACTGTTCGCATTTGCCATCGATTTTTATACATTCTGTGTGAGCTTACTGGAGTCATTCCTTTGAATTTAGTATCAGGAGTTAAGTTAAATAAAGCAGTTGCATTCCCTCTTCCTTCTAAGCTAGGTCAATAAGGATATATTTTATTTGGATTTGGTTGGATCTCCAAATTATTCAGCATATCTCTAATCAAGAATGAGTTCAAGGGGCGCCTGAGTGGCTCAGTCAGTTAAGTGTCCAGCTTTGGCTTAGGTCATGATCTCGTGGTTCGTGAGTTGGAGCCCCACAGTGGGCTCTCTGCCATCAGTGCAGAGCCTGCTTCAGATCCTCTCTGTCCCCTTCTCTCTCTGCACCTCCCCTGCTCATGCACATGTGCTCTCTTTCTCTCAAAAATAAACATTAAAAAAAAAAAAAGAATTCAAAATTGCACTCTAACGCTGATCTGAATGTTGATTTGACATGGTTAAAAGAAGATTGTTTTGAAGCAGCCTTATCCTTTTTATCTAAAATGTAAGCTGAGTACATTGACCATAGTTGAGATTCTTGCAGGATCACAAGCTTATCATTTTGAACATATATCTCAATGTGAAGTCATATGGAAGTCACATGACATGGAATCTGCTGTTCCCAGGATCTATCCCAGATGCAGAAGTTTGAGGACTTTTTTCTTTTTTAATTTAAATTCCAGTTAATATACAGTATAATATTAGTTTCAGGTATACAATATAGTGATTCAACGCTTCCATATAATACCTGGTGCTCATCACCACAAGTGAACTCTTTAATCCCCATCACCTATTTTACCCTTTCTCCCCACCCCCCCCCCTCTGCTAACCATCACTTTGTTCTCTGTAGTTAAGAGTCTTGGTTTGTCTCTCTTTTTTCTCTGTTGCTCATTTGTTTTATTTCTTAAATTCCACGTATGAGTGAAGTCATACAGTATTTGTCTTTCTCCATCTGACATATTTCATTTAGCATGATGCTGTCTAGCTCCATCCATGTCACTGCAAATGGCAAGATTTCATTCTTTTTTGTGGTGGGGTAATGTTCTATTGTGTGTCACACTCTACATCTTTTGGGTTTTTTAAGTTTATTTTGAGCGAGGGAGGGGCAGAGAGAGGGAGAGAGAGAATCCCAAGCAGGCTCCGTGCTATCAACACAGCCCTCTGCGGGGACTCAGTCTCACAAAACGTGAGATCATGAGTTGAAATCAAGAGTCAGACTCTCAACCGACTGAGCCACTCAGGTGCCCCTATACCATATCTTTTTTATCCATTCATCAGTCAGTGGACACTTGAGCCGTTTACATAATTTGGCTATTGTAGATAATGCTGCTATAAACAAGAGGTGTTATAAATAATAAGAATTCACCATAGCTGCACTTTCAGTTTCATGGAGGAAGACTTTATTAATTATAAGGAAAAGGAAGTATAAGTAAACAAGAGGGAGAGAATTACAGTAAACAAAGAGGGAGAGGTATAGAGAACAGAGAAGGCTTAACACATCAAGTCGGGTACTTATAATAGCCAACCTTCTGGCTGGGGAAGCCCAGCGGTGAATAGCCTGGTTGGAGTCCCAATTGAGGTTCCTGGGCAGAGTGTCCCCCAGGTGAGATTTCCAACTAGCTGCTCCCTAGGGGCAATATATATATATATATATATATATATATATATATATATATATATATATACACACACATACATACATACATACACACACACACATACACCACTCGGGTGTGATTTATGTTTAGTCATTAAGTTTGCCTAAGTGCAGTCCCAAGTAAGCTGTTTCTTCCTGTTTCTCTTATGGTATCAACAATCTTAGGAGCCCAGGTGTCTGCATATTCCTCTTCCCTCCCTGATCCATTCCAGGGGGACAGGCTGGTCTGGCTCAGGGAAGAATGTGAGGCACGTTAATCCCTCTTAGTGTCAGGAACAGAAGGGCCAGTTTTGATCCTGAGGCCAGATACAGAGTGTAAGCCAACTAAGCCCCCATGACTGTGTATGTGCGGCTCCAGGCGGAAATGCATAAGTCACACAACATCTGTACAGAACACCAGGGTGCATGTATGTATCACTTTGTATTAGTATTTTTGTTTTCTTTGGGTAAATACCTAGTAGTGCGATTGCTGGATCATAGTAGGGTAACTCTATTTTTAACTTTTTGAGGAACCTCCACACTGTTTTCCAGAGCGGCTGCACCAGTTTGCATTCCCACCAACAGTGCAAGAGGTTCTCCTTTCTCCACATCCTCGCCAGTACCTGTTGTTTCTTACATCATTGTTTGGCCATTCTTACAGGTGTGAGGTGATATCTCATTGTAGTTTTGATTTGCATTTCCCTGATGATCAGTGATGTTGAGCATCGTTCCATAGGTCTGTTGGTCATCTGGATGTCTTTGGAAAAACATCTGTTCATCTCTTCTCCCCATTTTTAATTTGGGTTATTTGCTTTTTGGTGTTGAGTTTTACAAGTTCTTTATATATTTTGGATACTAACCCTTTATCTGATACGTCATTTGCAAATACCTTCTCTCATTCTGTAGGTCGCTTTGTAGTTTGTTTTTTTTGTTGTTTGTTTGTTTTTTAGAGAGGGCAAGAGTGGGGAGAGGGTAAGAGAGAGAGAATCTTAAGCAGCCTCCACTCTTAGTGCGGAGTCCAACACGGGGCTCATTCCCACAATCCTGGGATTATGACCTGAGCCAGAATCAAGAGTTGGACGCTCAACCAACTGAGCCACCCAGGTGCCCCTGCTTTTTAGTTTTGTTGATTATTTCCTTTGCTGTGCAGAAGCTTTTTATTTTGATGTAGTCCCAGTAGTTTATTTTTGGTTTTGTTTCCCTTGCCTCTGGAGACATACCTAGAAAGTGGTCTGAGGAATCTTTTTAAAAAATCCTTGGCCTCTCTCAGTAATGCTTCTTTCTAATAAAAAGCATATTTGGAGGAATTTCTGATTGGGTTCTATTTTATCAGTGTTTCATTATATAATTTTTGAAAGACTTTTTAGTCACTGATTTTAACAGTATTTTTTGCTCCTTAACAGTATAACTGCGAATGATAAGGAGCTGATTCTTTTAGTTGTCCGATTCCAATAGTAGTCTCAAGAGCTTTATTTACATTGTTGGTCTCTAAATATTAAAGAAGCAATTTAAAAAATAAAAGTAATTTTCGACAAGCTTTGAGATTTCTAAGTACGAGTTCTTTCTCTCCAGTATTATTTTCTGTTTCTTCTTATAAGCAGATAGACCTCTAAAAGATCGTAATGAAGTACTCCCTACGGAGCCCTTATGAGTGTTTTCTGTAGCGGGCAGACCGGAAGGTAGGACCGTGTGAACAGTGCGCATGCAGAGTGCTCAGGCAGATGTCCATTCTCTGTCCTTGCTCCTGGCTTCTTGGAGCACACCAGATGACAGGAATATATGAGATTTGCACAAGTTTTGCTGAGCAGTAACAATTTTGGAGGCTCCTTTTAATGCCATCAAATGTGTCTCACTTTAAGCCCATGGCTCCGGTAGGTTTAATAGGGAGAGTCTGTTCAGTGGGATGTGATTTCTTATTCTCATGCGATAGAGTCTCATCCCAATATTTTCAGTTTATAATCAGGAAGAAGATTCTTTTTATGTGCATCATGATATACTGCTGTCTGCATACCCTCTAAGCGTGGAATGGCTGAATTTTGATCCTAGCCCAGATGATTCTACAGGTAACTAGAACAACTCAGATGGCTCAGTGTTTCCTGGTCCTGTATGTGATTCCATAGCATAAGTCATGTGTCCTGTGTGAATGTTTTCACAGTTGATGATTTTTTATGAAGTTAATGTTACTTTATGAAGTTACATAGTTCTTAAAACACAATCACTTAGTTGTTTTGAGTCTGCATGTGTCTGGACATCAGATAAAAAAGAGGTGGCTGCTCCACTGAGGGCAGAAGAACAGGGCCTGACAGCATTAGCCTCTGTAGAACTGGGTGAAGTTTAAAAAAAAAAAAAAGCCCAGCATAAAATAGCATGAAGTGTCCAGGAGTTCAATGGCGTGACTGTTTTCAGAAAACATCAAGTAAAACCAAAATGAAGAGAGAATTAGGTTCTCATGTTGGTGTTTTTGGCCACAGCTGCACATTACTAGTTGCACCCCCTTCTCCCTAAGAAAGGTGAAATCTGGTAATACTCCTACCTTACATCTTGTTGGCCAAGCTTATTCACATTCGTCATCTGATTAGATCTTCCTCCTCACAACACGGGTGGAGGTGGCAGAGGGTTTTTGTTCTCCTGACTTAAGTGAGGACCCTGGGCCAAGAGACTGAGCCCTCGTTATTCAAATTATTGTCTAAGGACCAGCAGCACAGTATTGACATCACCTGGGAACTGGTCAGAAATGCAGACCTAGGGCCCCCCACTCAAGAATTTCTGAAACAGAATATGGATTTTAACAATATTCAGGTGGTAACACATGCATATGGAAGTCTGAGAGAAACCACTCTGAGCCGTTAGTCTGCAGTACAGTATTTTTAATTATTTAAATCAAACACCTCGTTTCCTCCTGTAGGAAATTACATTGCTGTGGGAAATATGACTCCTGTTATTGAAGTGTGGGACCTTGATATAGTGGACTCTTTAGAGCCAGTCTTCACACTTGGAAGTAAACTGTCAAAAAAGAAGAAAAAGAAAGGAAAGAAGGTAAACAAGTTAATTACTTAAAACAACAATGACAGAGATAAATTTACTGGTTGGGGGGACAAAGAGAGCATACACTTTTTCAGTTAGACACTTTGGTGGAACAGGACAGATAGTTATGTAGTTACTGTAGTTTCTGGTTTCAAAAAGCCCGTCCAAGGAAAAACTGATCTCTGATTCCACAAAGCTTCCATTGGTACCTTATACATCCTTACACAAAACAGTTTACTTACTCTTTGGTTATGATCCTTTTTGATAGGTGGTAACTATTCGTGCTAATATGCTGGTTTTGAACTTTTGAAAAATTTCTATTTAGCCTTTAGTATATTGAATTCCAAATACCCATGGTATTAATTCCTGTAGCTTTGAAAACTTGACTTTGGGGGTGGGGGGTGATATTTATAGAACTGTACCACCTAGATTAAGAATGACTACAGTTTCTCTTCTGTAAGGAGTATTTATCATGGGTCTCTAATAGGAAGACAAGGTATTTCTTTATCTAGGTCTTCAAGCAAGTTTGCTTAAGATGGAACAATAACCTTAAGATTGAAAGAATCTTTCAAATTAACCCATCAATTACAGGGGGCACTTTAATACAAAAAGTAACTAAACAATTATTACAGAGTTCCTCAGCAGAGGGGCATACTGATGCTGTCCTGGACCTTTCTTGGAATAAGCTGATCAGGTAAAAAGCAATAACATTTGGAGGATTGTTAGAGACTGTAACCACTGTCCTCTCACCTCATGCCTACACCTGTGTCTGTGTTGTGCGTTGGGGGGTCTCTGTGTCCATGTCTTCTTTCCCTTTCCTGCAGTAGGTCCACTTGAAGGCAAGAGCTCTGTTGTCTGTATCCTTGCGGCCCCCACACCACCTGCCAGCTCTACGCTTGGTGGGCATTCGGGCTCGCTACATACGTGGCGAGCAGGTGCCCTCTCCAACACCACTGGAAAAATTGTGTGTGTTGCGGCACCCACGGTGCCAAACTGTATCTCTTCCTGGGAGACGTTGCCCTCACTTCATTTAGTTTTCACAAAATCTCACCCACATTTGTTAAAACTTATGTAATTGTGGTAAAATATACATAATATTTACCATTTTTAACTATGTTTTAAGTGTATGGTTTATTGTTATGCAGCCATCATCGCCATCCAACTCCAGAACTTTTTTCGTCTTCCGAAACAGAAGCTATGTGCCCTTGAAACCAGCTCTCCATTCTGGCCACCCCCAAGCCCTACGACCCATCACTCTACTGTGTGTCTCTGAATTGACTCCTCCGATTACCTCATACGGGTGGAATCCCGGGACCTGCCCTTTTGTGACTGGCTTCTTTCACTTAGCGTGAGGTCATCCATGTTGTAGCATGTGGCCAGCTTTCCCTCCTCTTTAAGGCTGAATGATACTCCATTGTACATATAGCCCACATTTTGTTTGTCCATAATTCTGTCCATGGACACTTGGGTTGCTTCTACCTCCTGGCTGTTGTGAATAATGCTGCTGTTTTGCACATTGGTGTAAATAACATGGGTGTACCAATATGTGTTTTCAGTCCCAGATTTCAATTCTTTTGAGTATATACCCAAAAGTGAAATTGCTGGATCATGTGGCAATTCTGTTTACCTTTTTGAGGACCACTCTTCAAGTGCTTATTGGCCACTTGTATATCTTTGGAGAGATGCTGACTCAAGTCCTTTGCCCCATTTTTGAATTGAGTTGTTAGGGTTTTTTTTTATTGAGTTGTAATTCTTTATTCTGGATAGAATCCCTCATCAGATTTACGATTTGCAAATATTTCCCCCCATCTGGTGGATTGCCTTTAACTCCTTTGATAGTGTTCTTTGATGCACAGTTTTTAATTTTGATGTAGTCCATTTATTTTTACTTTTGTTGCCTGTGCATTTAGTGTTCTATCCAAGAAGTCTTTGCCAAATCCTTGTCATGAAGCTTTTCCCTTAAAAGTTTTACAGTCTTGGGCGCCTGGGTGGCTCAGTCCATTAAGCATCTGACTTCGGCTCAGGTCATGATCTCACGGTTCACGAGTTCGAGCCCTGGGTCAGGCCCTTTGCTGACAGCTCAGAGCCTGGAGCCTGTTTCGGATTCTGTGTCTCCCTCTCTTTCTGCCCCTCCCCCACTCATTCATTTTTCTCTCTCTCTCTCTCAAAAATAAATAAAAACGTTAAAAATTAAAAAAAAAAGTTTTACAGTCTTAGCTCTTGGGTTTAGGTGTCTGACCCATTTTGAGTTAATTGTTACATATGGTTTAAGGTAAGAGTTCCACTTACTTCTTTTGCATGTTTCATCTGCATATCCTTTATATTCATCCTTAACAGTTACCCCAAAAGACCATTTTCCTAATAGCATGGTCGGCTTGAGGGGCTACTAAGGCAAAGAAGGTAAGCATTAGGTTGAGAGGTAAAAACAAACTGGGTTGTCCGAGGCACATTTTCTTAGCATTTCTATTACACAGGATACTTTGGAATTGTGAGCATTCTGGGGAGGATCCCAGCGTGCTAGCTTATCAAGGGACATCTGCATCTCGTTTGTGTTCGGACCTCTTTAGAGTTAGAACCTTTTGGTGAAATGGACCCAAGAAAGTTATGTAGGTTAGTATCTCCCAAACTTAACCTGCCAGTCAGAATCTTCTGGGTGACCCTTTAAGGTACCAGTTTCTAGGCTCTCATCCTCTCAAGATTGAGTCAGATCTGGAGCAAGGGACCAAAAATCTGTTGTGCTTTGTTTTATTTTGTTTCTGAAAGCTTCTCCAGGCTTTGTCTAAATTGGGCCTGTTCCTGATGAATGGGTAGATAAATAAGAGATCGAATATGAGTGTACCGTGCTTTGAGGAACCTGCTCATTTACAGATCTGAGCTGTCACAGTAATTACAAAAACTAAATTTTTATTATATAGCAGCTGTTACTTTGGGTAACTGGAAGTTTGTTCTGATGGAACAGCCCCTCATCATCAAGCTGATTCCACAGTCCCTGTCCCCAGCCACGGTGGCTCCCTTTTCCCGCTCACATTCTGCCAGCCCCCCCTGCTCCTGTCCCGCCCCGTCTGCGCTCACGTCTCCCTCACTGCAGTGCCTCATGTGTCTTCATCCCGAAACTCTTCTGCTTTCTCCATCTTATTTTAGACCTGGGTCTTCCTTTACCCTTTCTTTACCAAAACGGTGCAGAATGCTTTTAAATACTTTCCATCTCCTGGTGCATAGGGTTTGGGATCATGGTGAAGAACAACATGCTGATGTTGTCTTTGTTGGGGACCTTGGTTTCTCCTAAAATGCTCCCAGTGACCAAATGCATGTTCTCTGCTCGTACTCTTATTGAAGAGTGCTCTTCTTGGGAATGGGTAGCAATTGGGAGTTTTGTGGGGGTGTTTATTTTTAAGCCTCATACAAGAAGAATTTTAATGTGGAAGGAACCTCAGATGTTTGAGAAAGGACTGGGATGAGAAACAAATGTACCGTAAAATTCTTAACTTTCTGCTGTTGGCAATCATTGAATATAAATAAAATATTGGGAATTTAACATTTAGTCTGTGACATGCCAAGGACTTAAAACATTAATGGCTTGTTTATGGGACTTAATGTTAGAAGGTTTGAAATTCATTGAGTAGGGGAAAAAGCTAACATGATCTGAATACACATGATCATCTTAAAGAGAACCCTACCCGTGTCACTCAAATGGGAGTAATAAAACTGAAAGCAGTTTGTATAATGGAAATACTTCTTGAGGAAATAATATCCAAAAATGAACCCATTGACATTTTAACAGCATACTAGTTTTCTGAACAAATACTACTATCACTAATGACTTGATTCTGTATCAAGCCATGTCAAACTAGATATTGAAGAATGAGCTTTCAATTTCAGGAATATCTATATTTTTACAAGGAGAAAAGGCAGGCAACTAACATCAGGGGCCTACTGTATTCTGGTCATTCAGCCATGTGCTTGAATAGTAATAACTTTAAATTGATTGTAGCATTCTCATTGGTAGGCAAGGGGGTGTGACTGACTTTTAAGTCTTTAGCTAAGTCTTATAGCTAATAAATGGCAGCACCAGAAATCCGTCTCAGGTTTCCTGGGCTCCAAGCCTGTGTTCACTTGTAGAACGACATTATTAGTGCTTGATCCCTAAGAGATAGGCAAATTGGTTTTTCCTATTAATAGCATTTAATGCTTTTTTTGTAAAAAAAAAAGTTGAGGTATAAATTTACATGTCCTAAAATTCACTCTTTAAAGTGTGCAATTCAGTGATTTGGAGTATATTCCCAAAGTTGTACAACGATCACCACTGTCTAATTCCCTAACATTTTTATCCAAAGAGCAATCCAAACCATTAACAGTCATTCCTCATTCTCTTGTCCTTCCAGCCCCTGGCAACCACTGATCTTTCTGTCTCTATGGATTTGACTGTTCTGGGCATTCCTAGAAATGGAATCATACCATATGTGGCCTTCTGGGTCTGGATTCTGTTACTTTGTATAATCTGTTCAAGGTCCATCCTATTGTAGCATTTATCAGTACATCATTCCTTTTTATTGCTGAATAATATTCTCTTGTGTGGATATACCATATTTTGTGTATGCATTCACCAGTTAATAGACATTGGTTTGTATTTGCCCTTTGCCTATTATGAATAATGCTACTGTAAACATTCATGAACAGATTTTTGCACAGACCTGTGTTTTCATTTTCTAGGATATATACCTAATTGCTAGGACATATGATAATGTGTGTACCGTTTACATTCCCACCAGCAAGGTAGCGAATTTTTCTGTTTTGCTGGCACTTCTTGTTTGTCTTTCTCGTTACAGTCATCCTGTGAGTATGATGGTATCCCATGTTTTCATTTCCCTAGTGAACAACTTTTCACATGCTCACCGGCTATATAGATCTTTCGAGAAATGTCTGTTCATATTCTTTGCCCATATTCTAATTGTGTTATTTGTCTTCTATTTAGTTGAGAGTTCTTTATATTTTCTAGAATCAAGTCCTTTATTATCAGATATATGATTTACAAATATTTTCTCCCATTCTGTGGATTGTCTTTTCAATTTCTTGATGGTATCATTTGCAATACAAAAGTTTTTCATGTTGATGATGTTTCATTTATTTATACCTTTTGTTGCTTAGGCTTTTTGTGTCATATCTGAGAAACCATTGCCTAACCCAGGGTGCAAAGATTTATACCTCTTTTCTTCTGAGAGTTCTATAGTTTTAGCTCTTACATTGGCAGGTCCATGATCTCTTCTGAGTACAGTGTGAGATAGGGGTCTAACTTCATTCTTTTGTGTGGGGATATCCAGTTGTCCCTGAACTATTTGTTGAAAATACTGTTCTTTTCCCCACTGACCAGTGAATGATACGAACCTTCTTGTCAGAAACAAATGACCATAAGTTTGAGGGTTCATTCTTCATTCTATTCTGTTCACCTGTGTGTCTGTCCTTACGCCAGTAGCACATTGTTAGGATTATTGTGGCTTTTCAGTCCATTTTGAAATCCAAACTGTGAGCTTATCAATTTTGCTCTTCTTTTCCAAGATCATTTTGGCTATTCTGAGTCCCTTGCATTTTCATATGCATTGAAAAACCAGCTTGTTCATTTTCTGCCAAAAAAAAAAAAAAGTTTGCAGGGATTTTGAAAGGGATTAATTGAACCTAGATCAGTGTGTAGATGGCAGAATTTCTGTCTTAGCAACATTGTCTTCCAATCCATGAACATGGGATATCTTTCCATTCATCTAGATACTCTTTCTTTCAGTAATCTTTAGTTTTTTAAATTTGAATTCTTTTTAAAATGTATTCTTAAGTGTTTCATTTGTCGTTATTGAAAATGGGATTCTTACATTTAGTGCTCTTGACTTTAAAAAAAGATTACCTGATTTTTCTCCTCCCTTTCTCAGAAACGTGTTGGCAAGTGCATCAGCTGACAACACTGTAATTCTGTGGGATATGTCCTTGGGGAAACCAGCAGCTAGCCTTGCCGTACACACAGACAAGGTATGGTGATTGAGTGGATAAAATGGATTCTAAAAAAATCTGGGACACATATTGGCTACAAATAATCCCAAACATTTATGTATGGCATTTTGTGAATTACAGAATGCTTTGACATACTGTCTTAGTGGATCCTCACAGAGCCCCGTATGATATAATTAATTACCCACCTTAGCGATGCAGACATGAAGACAAAAAGATGAAGTGACTGGAAACACTAGTACATTATAGCATGTTTACCGAGACCCTAAAAAGAGACAGGGGTGTCAGTCACCAGATGAGGTTAAAGAATGTAACAGATGTGTTACTGCAGAACTCGGAGATCTAATGTGCTGGTGTACATTGTGGGGCTTCCAGAGTGTGTGGAGTTGTCCAGGTAAGCTTGGCCACTCCCTGTTTTGTTCTGCACATATTTAGCATTTGAGGGACATGTGCATTCTGTGAAACACAACTTGAGAAATGCTGCATTATGTCTTTTAAGTGACTGCTTTTATTTGAAAATATGTTTTGTCCTTTTGACTATGTAGTACGTTTGTTTCTTTAAATAGTACTGCGTTTCAAAGGAAAAATTTATGGAAACATTGCCAAATTGATTCTGTTGAGTATTAAGCAGTTTTACCAAAACCAAACAAACATAGATCTGTTTTTATGTTTCCTTCTTTTAGGTCCAGACTCTGCAGTTTCATCCATTTGAAGCACAGACTCTGATTTCTGGATCCTATGATAAGTAAGAAAACACTGTAGGAGTTATCCCTGTTGTTTATATCCTCTTGATATGATTTAAAAAGTATCACTTGATGCTCAGAATATATTACTGAGTGTTTAAACTTTTATTAATACTTAGTTTTCCCTTTCAACTTTGGTTCTTCCAGTCTGCATGGGAATGTGTTTTTGTCATAATAATGTAGTTCCTAACTAGCAGCTACTTTGATTTTTAGAGGGTGTATGAGTTAGCCATTGCTATGAAACAAGCTATCCCAAAATTCAGTGACTTAAAATAATAAACATTTATTTCCTATACCACTGCAACATTGAGCTAATCTAGGCTAGATTCAGTCGGAGGTCTGCTAATCTTGGCTTGTTTTGGTAGGGCCATGAAGATTCATCTCTCCTTGTGTTTCACATCCTCGTGGGACCAGTGGGCTAGCCCACACATGTTCTCAGGCTGAGGTCAGAAGCTTAAGCAGGGATACCAGGCCTCTTGAGACCTAGGCTCAGAACTAGTATACTTCTGTCTTGCTTTCTTGGCCGAATGAGATCACATGGAGCAGGAAATGAACTCTGCCTTTATGGAAGGATTCCAACATTATTGACCGAGGGCATGGATTTAGGGAGAGGTGAAGAGTTAGACCCATTACAGTCCATCACAGACGGTTTCTAGTCATGTGTCTGCATCTTTTTATGGATTGGGTCTGAAGGTAGAGATAGCTAATAGAAGCAGAAACCAATTAGCAGTCTTTGATTCCTCCTTCTTTTTCTTTTTTTTTTAATCTATTTTGAGAGAGAGCGAGTGAGCCCAAGCAAGTGTACTTGGGGAAGGAGCAGAGAGAGAGGCAGAGAGATAATCCCAAGCAGGTTCCACACTATCAGCGTGAAGCCCGACGTGGGGCTCATACCCACAAACCAAGAGATCATGACCTGAGTCAAAGTCAGATGCTTAACTGACTAAGCCACCCAGGAGCCCCAGGGTCCTTATTTTTTTGAAGAGTGATAGGTTTATATTTTTTGGTTGGGATTCATTCAGAATCACAAAGGTGTATCCATTAGCTTCCCCCAGCACAGAAACCTACTTGTAGAGAGTAAATGTAGCTCAAACATGGGTTATCTGGCTCTGAGCACTGCTGGGAAAGGGGAAATTAAGAAGTTGTCCTGTCTTTTGCAGATAGGATTCATCTTGTAAGTGGAGGGTTCAGCCTGGAGACAGTTAAGGCTACTGTGATATCCAGAGCCACCAATGCCTTCAAGTGATAGAACCAGAGTCTGCCAGTTAGTGAAAATCAGTTCCTCTTTTCTGCTTTTAGAACCTTAAAACTGTCTGTAAATAATTGGATCTCGAGTTTGCAGGGTTGTTTTATTACCATTTCATTATAAACAAACATACAACATATAGAAGAATTGAACTCTTAAAACCCTGACTTTGCTTGTCTGTGTTCAGGTCAGTGGCTTTGTATGACTGCCGAAGTCCAGATGAAAGCCATCGGATGTGGCGTTTCAGTGGGCAGATTGAGAGAGTGACTTGGAATCACTTTTCACCTTGTCATTTTTTGGTAAGACTACATACTACTGTTTTGCTTATCCAGGTTGCTAATGACTTATTTTTTTAAGTTTATTATTTAGAGAGAGAGAGAGACTATGGGGGGAGGGGCAGAGAGAGAGAGAGAGGGAGGGAGGGAGGGAGAATCCCAAGCAGGCTCCACACTGCCAGCACAGAGCCTAATGCAATGCAGGGCTTGAACTTAAGAACCTTGAGATTATGACCTAAGTGCAAACCAAGAGTCGGACGCTCAACTGACTGAGCCACGTAGGCTAGGCGCCCTAGTAACGACTCATTTTAATTCCACTGTAGAGAGAATTTCTGAAAAGCTTTTTCTGTTGTTTTCTTGAGTAGGCTCCATGTCCAACATGGGGCTTGACCTCATAACCCTGAGATCAAGAGTTGGCATGCTCTGCCCGCTCAGCCTGCCCTGTTTTTCTGTATTAATCTTGTGAAGTATTTAGATCTAAAGATAAAAATAATATTCCACTGACATTTCAATCCATGGAGAAATAACATCCCAGCTTTCATCCAGAAGATTAAAGAAAGTGTGGCACATCCATATAGTTCCTAACTTTCGTAAAGTACATATCTGGTGCATTATAAATGAGAGAAAAACCGCTTTCTTAAACATGTGGACAGTTTTAATAAGGTTCCTGAAACAGTGATTCTGAGAACATTTAATCTCAAAGGTGCTCAGAGGTGCAGTGTCGCTCCCAGCTGTTACCTGAAGCCAGACTCCACTTAACTATGATCGGGAGTGAGGTCCCAGTTGTATTTGAATGCCGTATTGTACATTGGCTCTCGACACTCCAGCACACATTTCCTGAGGTTATTTGCTGACAAGTTGTCCTTGGTACTAAAATCACAAATATTTAGGAAGATGGGAAGGGATTACAATAAAATGGTGTAACCACCTTCCCACGCCTCCCAAGGATGAGACTTCTGTCCTCTTCTGTTTTTGTCCCCTTCCGCAGCCCTGGCTTCAAGACTGAGTCACTTGTCCTTTTTTTCTCCTTTTCCTCTAATGGCTCTTTTGCCCTCAGCCCATATATAGGCTCAAGTCTCTCCCATCCTTGACTAGGTCTGTCTCTACCTAGTCTGTCCCTTTCTTGGAAGTGTAACAACCCCCTGCTGCCTTCCAGTCCTTAGCAGATTAAACCTTTCCACCAAAATGTTGACACCATTCATCACTTTTCTTCAGAAACACAATTTCCTTGGCTCCTCTGACCTTTGTTATGCCCTCTTCCCTCTGATTCTTCTGTGAGTTCCTCCTCAACATGTACCTTAAATGACTGTGCCCCCCCCCACCCCAGGCCTCTGTTCTCTTGGATCTCACCTCTGCTTCCACATCTCTAACTGTAGTCCATACCATGACCAGCACTTTGTCCTCATACCCAACTGCAGAGTTGTCTAAGAGGTGGATTAATTCACGTAGGAACAAATTCAGCTTGTCCACAAGTAAATTTTGTAATAAGCTCCTCAGGTAATAGCTGGGTTTCATTGTAACTTACATTGTTCACCCATTGCTAAGTTTTATTGCCACGTAGCATGACCTTGCCCATCTTCTACTCTTTCCAGGCCAGCACAGATGACGGCTTTGTGTATAATTTGGATGCACGCTCAGATAAGCCAGTTTTTACACTCAATGCACACAATGATGAAATCTCCGGTAAGCAAGAATAGTGTTTCATTTCTTGTAACTTAATGGTAAAGTAAATCTTTATGTCAGAGTCTGAACTGATCTTTTATCTTCCTTCAGGTCTTGATCTAAGTAGTCAAATCAAGGGCTGTCTTGTGACAGCATCAGCAGACAAATATGTGAAAATCTGGGACATATTAGGAGACAGGCCAAGTCTGGTTCACTCTAGAGACATGAAAATGGTAAGACTCTCTCTGGGCATTTTTTCTGCTTTTGACCTGTATTGTCATCTTTCCCTAGGAATCACTGCATTAAAGAATGTGGATTTGTTGGGAAGTTAATTTTGAGCTTAGTTCAATTTGGTGCCAGGTTTATGACTTAATCTTTGATTTCCCCTATCTGGCTCCTTTCCCACCTGACATGATTAACAGTTGCTTGGTAAGAAGAGTGGAAAGAGGCTTGTCTGGGACTCAAGTGGAATGGCCACGGTTTTCTTTTTTTAACTCTAAATTGAGGACCATCCCAGGAAAGCTTGGACCGTTAGGGCATTGCAGCTATTAGGGTCAGCTTATTTAAGCACTGCCTCTTTGCATAACTAGTTTTGACTACACTGAAATTGATTAGCATGTAGTAGGAAAAATTCAGAAATAACCGAATTCATTTAGCAAATATTTAAATGCCAGGCACTGAGTTATATAATTGCATATGCAGATGTTTACAAACGTATGTGAGAAGGTAGGTTACAGACATGTAACTACATGGTACTATCCTATGCTTATATTTGAATGCTTAAGTCCTTACGAGACCTTGTCCCAAAACATGATGGTGATTATCTTAGTGATTTTTATACTTTTTCGTGTTTATATTTTCCATAATGTATATGCATTACCTAGTAATAAAGGTAAATAAGAAGTTTAAAAAATGATTCAGTGGTGACCCATAATAACATCGTTGCTTAAAAGGGAAAATAAAGTTTCTGGGAATACTGAGCAGATTAGAGACCTGAGTGCACATATCCTCACAGAACAGCCGTATCATGCCAAACTTGTCTGGCTTCATTTTGTAATATTCCTTCCACCTTGACTCTGAACTACTTCATAGGCTTAAAAGAGATACCGGTGAATTGGTTCTCTGTTACCATTCAGATAGGTTCATATAGATAGGAACAGGGCTTTACATTGGGGTTTTTTGGAAAGACTGAAATCATTAACCTTCTGTTTTCTTCCCAGGGAGTTCTCTTCTGTTCTTCCTGTTGCCCCGATTTGCCATTTATTTATGCTTTTGGAGGTCAGAAGGAAGGACTTCGGGTCTGGGATATAAGCACAGTCTCATCAGGTAAGAATCTTAATTTCCTTTTTCTGAACGAGTTCTCTGTGGGCTAACACAGAGTGTGTGGCTCGAGTATATTCGGTAGATCCAGTGTTCATCCTGTAATATAGTCTGCTTGGGAAATAGACGAGATCACATTTAATTTGGAGATGTTCATATTCACAAATAAATTTGTCTTCATAATTTAAATGTAAACTGCTTTAAAAATATTTTATGACAAAATTTGAATTTCTAGAAAAGCTGGAAGGAAATGTGACATGGTCTCAAAGAACAGCCCTCCCCTTTCCAGTGTGAATCATCTGCCTTTTCTCAACTACTTCGTACAAAGTCCTGCCTTCCTCAAGAGACCACTCACCTCCCTTCAGGGGAACCTGGCCGCTTATTTATTATTTGGAGTTAATCTGGTTTGTCCTATAAACACAGAAGACATAGCTCCACTGATTCCTGAATCTTCCATGTAGAGAAAAGGTCCTAAATCCATAAAAAGTTCTCTGCTGGTTATGATACAGAGAAAGATGAAAGAAGAGACACTTTATCAAGGTGGATTACATAATCCAGGACAAGACAAAACACAGAATAAATGGTAGACCGATCTAAAACGCGATTAACATTCAGAATGTTACCTTGGACTTCTTGGTAATTTCATTTCCCGTTTATAAAGCATTAAATATATTTTCATAAACTAATTTCCACACTAGGGCAGAGAATCATACTGTTAATCTCTACATCTCTATTTTATATTATAGGTTCTTAATTTTCTGATCTGGTAATTTCTTAACTATTTGTGTTTTAGTAAATGAAGCATTTGGAAGACGAGAGAGGCTTGTTCTCGGCAATACAAGAAGTTCATCTATTAGTGGCCCTTTTGGGAGCAGGAGCTCAGACACACCAATGGAGTCTTAATGAGGATCGTAAACTTTTTATTACTTTAACTCCGTTTTTTAAAAAGCTAGCCTAAAAACATCCATGTATGGCTACGGCCATGTAGTGACTGAAACAAATTTCATCTCCTACTGCCAGACATTCTCCTGCAGCTATGGGGGCAGCACAAACAGGGTTGATCTTTGTGCTTGCCTTTTAAATGTGGTGTTTAGGGCTCCCACTGCATTTCTTAAAGAGGGTAATAAAAACAAAAAAAGTCTTTAAAAAATAATTCCTTAAATATGCCATCTGTCATAGGTAACCTAGGTTTGTAAAATAGTCATTTATGGAATTTTAGAAGAACAGTGATTTGGCCAAGATTTCACACTAGCCATGAACACCCAGGAATTGTTCTTCCTGAGTTGATTGTTCTCCAGTTGATGTTCATGATTTTAGAAGTGTTCTCTATGCTACTTGTAAAGTTTAATCACTAAATTAAAAGTGGCCTGCCTCCTCCCCCCCCCCCCCCCAGCATGGTATTCATTGTTATCAAAGACAGGGGGCACAACATTATGATGGTATCAGTCCAACAAGAGGCTAGAACATCCCTAAATATCACAACCTAAATATATAAAGCAAATATTAACAGACCTAAAGGGAGAAATAGTAATACAACAATAGTAGGGGACTTTGGCCTTAACAGACATGTACAGAACATTCCCTCCAGAAGTAACAGAATACACATTCTTCCCAGGCACACATATCACATGTACCACAGAAAGCTTTAATAAAAAATAATTTCCACACTAGGGCAGAGAATAAATTGCAGAAAATTGAAATACCAAGTATCTTTTCTGACAATAGTATGAAACTAGAAAATTACATGAAGCAAACTGGAAATTTTTCAAATATGTGGAAATTAGATAACAGGCTACTGAACAGCCAATAGATCAAAGAAGAAATTAAAACATACCTTGGGACAAATGGAAATACAATATACCCAAACTTCAGGGATACAGCAAGAGCAGCTCTAAGAGAAGTTCACAGCAGTAAATGCCTATATCAAAAAAACAAGCTCTCAACCTAATTTTACAACTCCAGGAACTACAAAAAAAAAAAAAAAAAAAACGAAGCCCAAAGTTAGTAGAAAGGAAGGGAATAAAGATCAGGGAGGAAACATGTGAAACAAAAACAGGAAAAGATCAATGAAACCATGAGCTGGTTTTTTGAAAAGATTGACAAACCTTTAGCTGGACTAAGGTAAGGAAAAAGGATGCAAACTCAGACACGAGAAGGAAGTTAACTGATACGCCACCAAAATGCAAAGGGTCATAAGCGACTTCTGTGAATATAGTACAACAAATCAGACAACCTAGAGGAAATGGAAAATTCCTCAAAATATACTTCCTACCAAGTCTGAATCATTAAGAAACAAAATCTAAAGGGACCAAATTACTAGTTAGATCAACTCAGTCATCAAAAACCTCCCAGTAAACAAAAATCAAGGACCAGACAGCACCACGCGTGAATTCCACCAAACATTTGAATAAGCATACTTAATCTTCTCAAACTCTTCCAGAAAATTGAAGAGGAGGGAATACTTCAAACTCATTTGATAAAACCAGCATTACCCTGGGACTAGACTAGAAAAGGACATCACAAGAAAATTATAGGCCAATATCATGAACATAGGTGCAAAAGTCCTCAAAACACTAACAAAATTCAACATTAGACAGATCAGACATCATAATCAAGTGGGATTTACTCCAGGAATGCAAGGGTGGTGCAATACCTACAAATTAATCATACATCTCATTACGAAGGATAAAAACAGGGTCATCTTAATAGATGCAGAAATGATATCTGACAAAATTGAATAGCCATTATAAAAATTCAGCAAAGTGGGTTAGCAGGAATATACCTCAACTAATAAAGGCCATATATCACAAGTGTGATATGTTCAGTGAAAAGCTCAAAGATTTTCCTCTAAGATCAGAAACGACAAAGATGCCCACTCTCCCCACTTTTATTCAACATAGTATTGAAAGCCCTTACCAGAGCAATTAGACTTTGGAAAAAGTAAAACAACCAGGTCAGACCACCAAAAAACCTGAAACTAATAAAGTTCAGTAAGGTTCCAGTGTACAATCAATACACAGAACAGAATATAGTTGTATTTCTATACACTAACAATGAGCTAGCAGAGAAGTTTCTTCATCCCATTTACATTTGCATCAAAAAGAACAAAATAGGAATTTAACCAAACGGGAAGACCTATACACCGAAAACTATAACAACGTCCACACTACCCAAGGTAACCTACAGCAGTACAATCCCTTTCTAAATTTCGGTGGCATTTTTCACAGAATCCTAAAATCTGTGTGGAACCACAAAAGACCCCAAATAGCCCAAGCAATCTTTTTAAGATTTTATTTTCAAGTAATCTCTACACCCCACATGGGGTTCAAACCCACAACCCCAAGATCAAGAGTAGCACACTCCACTGACTGAGCCGGCCGGGAGCCAGCCAGGAGCCACTAACCAAAGCAATCTTGAGAACAAGAGCTGGAGGCATCATGTTTTCTGATTTCAAACTATATTACACAGCTATAGTAATCAAAATAATAGCACAAAAGCAGGTATACAGATCAATGAAACAATAGAAAAATTAGAAACAGAAAAGAACATACAATGGGGAAAAGAGTCTCTTCAATAATTGGTGTTGGTTAAACTGGGTATCTACATGCAAAAAAAGAAAAAGAAACTGGGCCACTATCTTCTACCACATATAAAAACCAACTCAGTGGATTGAGACTTGACCATAAGACCTAAAGCTATAAAACTAGAACATAGGTGGTAATCTTGGCATTGGTCTTGGCAATGATTTTCTAGATCTGACACCAAAAACAAAGGCAACAACAATAAAATAAATAGGATAACATCAAATTCAGCTTCTGCACAGTAAAGGAAACCAACAAAATGAAAACGCAACCTACACAATGGGAAAAAAATACTTGCAAATCATCTGGTAAGGCATTAATGTCCAAAATATATAAAGAATTCACACAACTCAATAGCAAGAAAACTTTAAAAATGGGTAGAGGGGCGCCTGGGTGGCTCCGTCAGTTGAGCGTCCGACTTCAGCTCAGGTCATGATCTCGCGGTTCGTGAGTTCGAGCCCCGCATCAGTCTCTGTGCTGACAGCTTGGAGCCTGGAGCCTGTTTTGGATTCTGTGTCTCCCTCTCTCTCTCTGACCCTCCCCCACTCCTGCTCTCTCTCTGTCTCTTGAAAATAAATAAGCGTTAAAAAAGAACTTTTTAAAAATGGGTAGAGCACTTGAACACTTTTCAAAAAGATATACAGGGGGGCGCCTGGGTGGCGCAGTCGGTTGAGCGTCCGACTTCAGCCAGGTCATGATCTCGCGGTCCGTGAGTTCGAGCCCGCGTCAGGCTCTGGGCTGATGGCTCAGAGCCTGGAGCCTGTTTCCGATTCTGTGTCTCCCTCTCTCTCTGCCCCTCCCCCGTTCACGCTCTGTCTCTCTCTGTCCCAAAAATAAATAAACGTTGAAAAAAAAAAAAAGAAAAAAAATTTAAAAAAAATAAAAAAGATATACAGGTGGCCACAAGTACATGAAAAGGTACTCACCATCACTAATCAAGGAAATGTAAATCAAAACCACAGTGAGACAGTATCTTACATTCATTAGAATGGCTGTTGTCAAAAAGAAATAAGGGTTACAAGAGTGGAGAAAAGGGAATCTTTCTTTGTGCACTGTAGATGAGACTGTAACTTGGTGCAGCCACTATAGAAAACAGTACATTAGAGGATCCTCAAAAAAAAAAAAAAAAATAGGACTACCACATGATCCAGCAGTTTTGCTTCTGAGTATTTATGCAAAGGAAACAAAAACACTAACTCAAGAGGATATCTACACTACCATGTTCGTAACAGCTTTATAACATACACACACTGGAATATTCAGCCATAAAAAAAAAAAAAAGAAAATCTTGACATTTGCAACAACATGGATGGACCTTGAGGGCATAAATTATGCTAAGTGAAGTAAGTCAGAGAAAGACAATACCATACGATTTCCCTTGTATGTGGTATCTAATTTTTCTTTTAAATCTGAGCTCAGATACAGAGACCAGATTGGTGGTGGTTACAGGTGGGGGTTGGGTGAAATGAGTGAAGGCGGTCAAATGGTACAAACTTCCAGTTATAAAGTATGGAGATGTAATGTGCAGCATGGTAACTATAGTTAATAATACTGTATTGTATATTTGAAAGTTGCTAAGAGTAGATTGTGAAAGTTCTCATCACAAGAACATTTGTATGTATGTGAATTGATATTCGCTAGAATTGTGAACATTGCACACAATATGTACAAAAATCTAATCTCAATGTCCTATAACTGAAACGAGTATAATGTTATATGTCAATTATATCTCAGTTTTAAAAAGTGAATGTGAAACAAAGTAAAGATTGCTCTCTGAAGCAAAAGACAGTATATCTTAACTGCTTCTGTCAAGGTCAAACTATATTACTTCTCTCAAATGAACTACTTCTTCCAACACTAACTTCCTCTCCCCCCAAATGAGTTAAATATAACCAAAAAAGAAATTGTATATGATGACTATATTAAAAGCAAATGAAACAGACGGGAACTCTACAGTAGATTAATTGGGAAGTATTCTAAAACAAAACCTGTAAGGAAGTAAGAAAAGCAGAACTGGGCAGAGGGAAGAGCTGAACCATTATGAAGTTTCAACAGATGTCCCTTGCAGATCTCTAGTTCCAAAGCTGAAATGACCCTTCACAGAAGTCCTAATTGAGTCACTGTGGCTGAGACATACTCCCATCTCAACTAATCATTTAGTTCAGGCTATCTTCCCAGGCAAGGCAGCTGCCATAAGCTGAGCCATTTCCAGAGAAAAACTCAGCTGCGAGCAGTCACTAACCAGTGTATGTGGTACCTCTGGAAAGAGCTCATTCATGAAAAGGATTCTAGGTGGTACATCCCAGCATCCATTACACAGTTCAACATCTATTTCCGCAGATGCTGGATGGAAATACAGGTCATAGAAAGCCCAGAGGTACTGAGGAAAGAAGTCATTGAGAAAATAATGCACCAATAGTCAGGAGAAAACATAAAACCCAGAAAAGAACCTGGCATTGGGGACAATTTATTCCTTAAGAATATTGTGAATTCCAGAAAGTGGCTAAGGGCCTGAGAAATATAGATTTTTTTTTTTTAACCATGCAGTGCTAGTGGGAAACAAAACTGGTATTGAGAAGGATCAAGTAGGTGGTGCTTGAATACCCACCCCCCACAAGGCTTTGAGTTGGCTTAGAGCTAATGACTAACTAGAAACTGTTCCTCCGACAAATAGAAGTCCAGCTTTAAATCTTCTGAATTATAATTCATTACTGTAATCCAGGATTACTATTACCTTTAGCTGCCTACCAAAAATGTAAATCTTCTCTGGAGGAAGAAAATGTCATATTGGGCCACACACTTTTATTATAATTTTTGATATGTACTAATCAGGGCATGAAAATAACCATGTACATAAGGAAATAAAACACAACTGTAAACTGAAAAATATAGACACTAGGAACATACAAGAGATCTAAATAAAGGCCCTACCAGAAACATATTTTGCAATATGGTCAAGCAAATTTAAAAATTGAGAATTTTGACCAAAAACTAGAAATTGAATTTTAAAATGGAAAATCTGGAACTGAAAGGTATAATATGAGAAATGGAAAACTCAGTAAGTGGCATTAACAACAAATTAGATAAAACTGAAAAGAAAAGCAAAAGGCCATGTAATTTCTCTGAGAAGGAAAAGCTAATAGTACAGAAGAGATATGTGTAAAAATACTGGCTAAAAAGTTTCCAGAACTAATGACATCAAACCAGATTTGGAAGAACCACTAACCCCAAACAGAACAGACCAAAGAAAACCACATCTAGCGTACTGTGGTAAACTAAAAGCTAAAGCAAAGGTAAGGCACAGCCATGTGAGGCATGAAGGAGTGTATTATCTTGAAAGGAGCAACAATTCAACTCCTGGATGACTTCTTAACAAAACTATGGAAGTTGGGAGATAATGTACAGATTCAAAGTGCTATAAAAAATAGCAGCCAAATTTTAATACTAAGTGAAAGTATGCTTTATGAAAACAAGTGAAAGTTTTTTCAGATAAATAAAATGAGAGTACTTCCTATCAGGAGACCCACATCAGAGTAAGTGGAACAGGCAAATATTAAAATATACGAAAGAAAAATAATTCTACAATAAAGAGAAACGTTAAACCAAAGAATGAAAATGCCCAGAAGTATACTTAGCCATAAAGTGTTTCCTGATTACTCTGACCTAAAACGAGGGTTGGCAAAGTTCCAAAAATTTTCCAAAAAGTAGACATTCCTTTTAGCTGTCTAGTTGCATCTGTCACTACACTTAACTCTGCTGTGGCACAAAAATCGCCACAAACAATCCATAAATGGAAACCTTAAAAAACAGACTGTACATTCATTCTCAAACACCGAATGCCTATCCTGTGCCTAGTGCCATATAGAGCACGGGAGATTCAGTGTGAATAAGAAAAGTCTTTGCTCTCTAGCTAAGGGACAAAAGTTCTCTTAGGGGACCCGATCCTAACTTAGTCGGATAAAAGAGCTATCAGTCCATGAACCATTAATATTTCCTGTGTGATTCAGGAATATGACATCAAGCAACACCCCGTCTCCTGACCCAGGCCTTTTGCATGGCCTCAGTGATGGCAGCAGTGGTGGCAGCAAGTTGTATTTCACAAGCAGGCCAATATACTCCTTTAAAACAGGCACGACGCAGCCAGCGACCAAACACTGCCCACAACAGGCAAAGAGAGCCACAGAAGACAACTGGGCTGAAAGAAAAAGAGGCAGGACTCAACAGCAGGGCACACGCAACACACACGGGAGACACTCCCTGAACTGCCGGGTACTGGGGAACAGGAGACACTGCATGGCAAGGCACTACCGGACCTCGTCTTCATAAGGCCATTACTTTCAAGAGCAAAAGATCTCCATCTTTTGATTTCCTAACACACAGAAGCAGAGAAGTAGACAACATGAGGTGACAGAGGAGTATGTCCCAAATGAAAGAACAGGACCAAATCACACAAAAGACCTAAGCAAAACAGATATAAGTAACGTGCCTGATGGAGAATTTAAAGTAATAATCGTAAAGATACTCACTGGACTTGGGAAAAGAGTAGAGAACATGACTGATATCCTTAAAGAGATAAAAAAAGAACCAATCAGAGATGAACACCATAAATAAAAATACACTTGATGGAATAAATAGCAGGCTACAGGAAGCAGAGGAATAAATTAAAGACCTGGGAGACAGACTAATGGAAAGTAAACTGAGCAAATGAGAGAGAGAAAGAAAATTATGCAAACTGAGAACGGTCTTAAGGAGCTCAGTGACTCCATTAAACGTAATAGCATTCGCATTATAGGAAGGAGAGAGAGAAAAGGAGGCAGAAAATTTATTTGAAGAAATAATAGCTGAAAACTTCCCTAATCTGGAATGATATTCATATCCAGGTGGCACAGAGATTACCCTAAATACCCAAGGAGGTCCACAATAAGACACATAGTAATTAAAATGGCAAAAAGCAGTAACAAAGAAAAAAATTTAAGTAGCAGGAGACCGTTACATACAAGGGAAATCCCATATGGCTCTCAGTGGATTTTTTTCAGCAGAAAATTTGCAGGCCAGAAGGCAATGATAGAATATGTTCACAGTGCTGAAAGGGAAAAATCTGCAGCCAAGAATACCCTATCCAGCAAGGCTATCATTCAGATTAGAAGGAGAGATAGTTTCTCAAACAAAAATTAAATAAGTTCATGACCACTAAACCAGCTCTACAAGAAATATTAAAGGTGACTCTTTGAATGGAAAGACCATAAGTGAGAGTATGAAAAGTAAAAAAACACAAAAGCAGGAATAATAAACATTTCTGTAAAAATCAGTCAAGAGATTCATAAAATAAAAGGATGTAAAATATGATGCCATCTACCTAAAATGTGGGCGTAGGGGAGAGGAGTAAAGAATGGGTTCAAACTTAAGCAACCATCAACTTCATATAGACTGCTATATGCAGATGTATGCAAATCTAATACTAACTACAAATCAAAAAGCAGTAATAGATATGCAAAGAATAAAGAGAAAGCAGTCCAAATATATCACTAAAGAATGCCCATAAACCATGAAAGAGAGCAAGGATCAGGAAAAAAAAAAAACAAAAAACTACAAAAACCACCACAAACAAGTGACAAAATGGCAATAAATACACATCTATCAATTTCTTTGAGGTGCCTGGCTGGCTCAGTTGGTAGAACGTGAGACTACTAATCTCAGGGTCAGAGTTCGAGCCCCATGTTGGGTGTGTAGCTTACTTTTTAAAAAAATTAAATAGTGGAAAAAAATACTTTGAATGTAAATGGACTGAACACTCCAATCAAAGGACATAAGGTGACAAAATATATTTAAAAAAAAAAAAAGACCAACTATATGCTGCCTACAAGATACTCATTTCAGACCTAAAGACACCTGCAGATTGACAGTAAGGAAATGAAGGAACATTTATCATGCAAATGGATGTCAAAAGAAAACCAGGGTAGCAATGCTTCTTTCAGACAAAATACTTATTTTAAGGTTTTATTTTTAAGTAATCTCTACACCCAGTGTGTGTGGGGCTTGAACTCACAACCCTGAAATCAAGAGTCCCATGTTCTACCAATTGAGCCAGACAGGCACCCCCAAACAAAATAGACTTTAAGGGGCAACTGGGTGGTTCACTCAGTTAAGCATCCGACTTCAGCTCAGGTCATGATCTCGCGGTTTGTGAGTTCGAGCCCCACATCAGGCTCTGTGCTGACAGCTCAGAGCCTGGAGCCTGCCTCAGATTCTGTGTCTCCCTCTGTCTCTCTGCCCCTCCCCTGCTCTCTCTCTCTCTCAAAAATAAATAAATGTAAAAAAAATTTTTTTTAAAGAAAACAGTCCCATTTACAATTATGCCAAAAACAATAAAATATGTAGGAATAAACTTAACCAATTAGAAGTGAAAGACTTGTACTCGGAAAACTATAAAACACTGATGAAAGAAATTGAAGATGGGGTACCTGGGTGGCTCGGTCAGTTAAGTATCTTACTTTGGCTTAGGTCATGCTCTCACAGTTTGTGGGTTTGAGCCCCACATCAGACTCTGCTGACAGCATAGAGCCTGCTTCAGATCCTCTGTCTCCTTCTCTCTCTTCCCCTCCCTTGCTTGTACTCTCTCTCTCTCAAAAATAAACAAACATAAAAAAAAGAAAGAAATTGAAGACAACGTACACACAAAAAAGTGGAAAGACATTCCATGCTCATGGATTGAAAGAATATTGTTAAACTGACATACTACCCAAAGCGATCTACAGATTTAATGCAATCCCTATCAAAATACCAACAGCATTTTTCACAGAATTAGAATAAACAATCCTAAAATTTGTATGGAACCACCAAAGACCCAAAATATCCAAAGAAATCTTGAAAAAGAAAAAAGAAGCCAGATATTACAAAGCTGTAGTAATCAAAACTGTGGTACTGGCATAAAAATAAACACATAGATCAACAGAACAGACAAGAAAACACAGAATTATATGGTCAATTAATCTTTGACAAAGGAGGAAAGAATATACAATGAGAAAAGGACAGCCTCTTCAACAAATGGGGGTGGAAAACTGGACAGCTACATGCAAAAGAATGAAAATGGACCACTTTTTTACACCATACACAAAAATAAAACTCTAAATGGATTAAAGACTTAAATGTGAGACCTGAAGCCATAAAAATCCTAGAAAAGGGCATTGGCAATAATTTCTCTGACATTGGCTATAGCAACATTTTTCTAGGTATGTCTCTGAGGCAAGGGAAGTAAAAGCCAAAATAAACTATTGGGACTACATCAAAATAAAAAGCTTCTGCACAGCAAAGGAAACAATCAATGAAGCAAAAAAGACAACCTACTAAATGGAAGAAGATATTGGCAAATGACACATCTGATAAGGGGTTAGTATTCAAAATATATAACCAACTTATACAACTTAACACCCAAAAAACACATAATCCAATTTGAAAATGAGTAGAAAACATGAACAGACATTTCTCCAAAGGTGGCATCCAGATGGCCAAGAAACACATGAAAAGATGCTCAATGTCACTCATCATCACAGAAATGCAAATCAAAGCTGCAATGAGATACCACCTCAGACCTGTCAGAATGGCTAAAATCAAAATCGTAAGAAACAGTAAGTGTTGGCAAGACTGTGGAGAACAAGGAACCCTTATGTACTGTAGGGAATGCCACTGTGGAAAACAGTGGAGGTTCCTCAAAAAGTTAACAATTACCCTGCAACTCAGTAATCACACTACTGGGCATTTATCAAAACACAAAACAAAACAACAACAAAAATCACTAACTCAAAAGGATATATGGGGGTTTCTGGGTGGCTCAGTCGGTTGAGCATCTGACTTCGGCTCAGGCAGGTCATGATCTCATGGTTCATGGGTTCGAGCCCCACGTCAGGCTCTGTGCTGACAACTCAGAGCCTAGAGCCTGCTTGGGATACTGTCTCCCTTTCTCTCTGCTCCTCCCCTGCTCACCTCTGTCTCTGTCTCTCAAAAATGAATACATATTTTAAAAAGAATTTTTAAAGGATATATGCACTCTTGTTTATTGCAGCATTATTTACAATAGCCAGATTATGGAAGCAGCCCAAGTGTCTGTTGATAGATGAATGGATAAGGAAGACATGGTATACATATATACAATGGAATATTCTACCACACAATGGAATAAAATCTTTGCTTTTGCAACAACATGGATGGTGCTAGAGAGTATAATGCTAGGCAAATAAGTCAGAGAAAGACAAATACCATACAATTTCACTCATATGTAGAATTTCAGAAAAACAAAATAAAAACATGATAACTCAAAAAACACACTCTTAACTATAGAGAACTGATGGTTACCAGAGGGGAGATGGGTGGGGGGATGGGTGGAATAGGTAATGAGTATTAAAGACTACACTTATCATCATGAGCACCGAGTAATTGTATAAATATTGAATCACTATATTGTACATCTGAAACTAACACAACACTGTATATTAACTATACTGGAATTAAAATTAAAAACTTAAGAAAGAGTAGAGGAATATATATTATGCAAGTACCAAAATTAATGTGGTATGGCTATTTTGCTATCAAAATAGACTTTAAGGAAAGACACATCATAAAGACAGCATCCTTTTTATTTTATTTTTTTTTTATGTTTATTTATTTTGAGAGAGACAGAGTGAGAGTGGGGGAGGGACAGAGAGAGAGAATCCAAAGCAGGCTCCAGGCTCTGAGCTGTCAGCACAGAACCCAACACGGGGCTCAAACTCATGAGCTGTGAGATCATGACCCGAGCCAAAGTCAGACACTCAACCAACTGAGCCACCCTGGCACCCCAAGACAGCATCCTTCTTATAACAATAAAAAGATTGGTCCCACAAGATACATTTCTAGATTTTTAAACATTCAGAAACACAGTTTTAAAGTATGTAAAGCAAAAATGACAGAACTAAAAGGAGAAATAGACAAATGTACAATCAGAGTGGGAGAACTTAATATATACCTTTCTTGGTAACTGATTTAACAAGGAAACAAAAAAGTAAGTTGATTATCAAGTTAACTATCAAGTTGACTTAACAGCTATTCATAGAACAATGTACCCCAAAATAACAGAACACACATTCTTTTCAAGTATGAAAGGAACATTTCCCAAAATAGTCCCAATACAGGGCCATTAAGCAAATATAAACAAATTTTAAAGAACTGAAATTATTCAGAGTATGTTTTCTGATCATGGCATTAACCTAGAAATCAATTTGAAAAGAAACTATAAAACTCCTGAAAATTTGGAAATTCTGGAATTCATGTATAAATAATCTAAGTAGACTGTCTAAGGAGAAAGCACAGCAGAAATTAGAAAACATTTTTAACTGAGTGACAATGAACGTAAGCCTCGTAACATCTTGTAGAATGTAACTACAACTGTATCAAAGAGATGACTTTCAGCCTCAAATGCCTATTAGAAAAGTCAGTTTTCAGTAGTCCTCATAAGATGAAAAAGAACAGCAATTTAAATCCAAAAATGTAGAGAGAAGGAAATAATAAAGAGAAGAAAATCATGTCATAGAAAACAAATACACACTACAGAAAATCACCAAAGCAAAAAATAGATACTTTAAAATGCTAAGAAAATTGATAAACCTATGAGCTGTAGTGATCATAAAAAAAACACATGTTATCAACATCAGGAGCAAAAAAAAGGGACCTTACAGGTCCTATAGACATTGATAAGATATAGAACAACTGCATGTAACTAAATCTGAAGATGTTTAGAAAATGGACAAGTTCCTAGAAAAGCATAGTTTACTAGAACTGATACAAGAAAAAATGGAAAACCTTAATATTGAGGCAAACTTCATATTCCTATCTAACTGCCTAATAGACATATACGCTAGGTCAGAGAACCAGGAATTATCCATGACTGTCCCGATTAGTATCTTCCCTCTGGTAGCCATAAGGCTAATATGGTGATAAACCAGAAGCAGAGTCTGAGCCAGTTACTGATTTACAGCACAGGTTGGACTCACAGTTTCAACAGATTTCTTAAATGAAAATTATTATATTTCAGTGGGAAAAGTACAATCCCGAAACAGGGAATGGTGATACTTGAGAGAATTCCAATACTGTAACTCCAAGTACCCCAACAGAAGCTCCTTCTCCTCCCCTATCTAATGAGAATGGTTGACTTTCTTGAATACCCTCTAATGACCACACCAAAATAAAATTCCAATTCTCGTTTACCATTCATACACCTCTTACTGCCTCTGACCTCTGACTAAGCCAAACCCTGGAAAAGAAGGCTGACATATTAAAAGAGTTGCAACAACTTTCTAGCTCTTGAGGAATACAGGTCAAAAAAATTCTGAGGATACTAAGCCAGGGGAAGAAAAACATAGTTTAGATCAAGCTGAATTGATTGAGTACATTTCATAGCAAGTGATCAAAGGTGAAGGTCTAACACCATTCCAGCACAATTCTGTGTCCCATCTTCTAACAGTAGCTGGGTTCTCGCTGCCGTGAAACGCACCCAGGTCATATAACTAAAACTAAGATCACATTTCCTTGAGGATATGTTTCCTGCAATATTTCTGATACCAATTACTTAATCAATATTTGTATTTTCAAACAACAGAATCTCCTCAATCTAGTTTAAGCAGTATCGTAAACTCACAGTATCATTGAAAACGTTTGATAGGATTCTAGGCTGAATTCTAGGAATGACTCCCAATCCCATAACTGTAGAAGTAAACTCACCAGGCGCAACAGCTGCTTTTATGACCAAGGAGCTACCTGCCACGTCAGAAAACCTCCATCCATCACAGCCACTAGCTCCCAGATCACATCACCCTTGGTAAGAGCCAAGCCTGCATAATAAACAGATGCCTCAGGCCTTGCTTCTCTCCCCACATAACTCAGTTCTAAATCAAAATCTCATACAAGTCATCTGATCAGAGGAACTTTGGTTTTGTTTGGCATCTTAGCTCTGGAGGAGTCTGGGAAGCAGGTTTTAGCTTTAGCATAGCACAGGAAAGTATAAAACAGGACTGACAATCTATAGTATATTCTTTATACAATTCAGGGTTTTTTAAGTATTAGATAGATAGATAGATAGATAGATAGATAGATAGATAATAGAAGGTTAGACAGCATACTTTTTCACTTAATCTATTTTGGAGATAATTCTATGTTAACATATGGATTACCTCATCCTTTTAGATAGCAGCACCGTATTGCTTCATATGGATGTGCCATAACTTACTCAACATCACCTTTCTGGAGGATACTTAGGTTTCTTCCATCTTTACTGTTTAAAACAATGATGTAGTTCTTCATCCTAACCACACACCTGTAACAAAGGCCTAGGATGCTGTCCATATGGTTTTTTTTTTTTTTTCCTTCCTTTTTTAGAAGCTTGAAATTGGGTTTTCTGGTCAGAGCCATTGTTTTTACTTACACATGCACCTCTCCCCTTGCCACCCTTAAGGTCTAACATGTTCCTTTCCCAAAGAGTATACATGCTGACACGTTTACTTGCATTTGGGGAATTTCAGACAGAAAATAGCCTGGTTTACTTTTTTTTGCTGCAGCATATCTGAGTCAGTCATCTTGAAAAAGTCCCTAATAGAGCACTGTGTCCTCTCCCACGCTTTTGAATAATTCATCTTTCGTAGAGTGCCAGTTCTCTAAACCAATTAAGAACAGTGGCTCACAAAGGCATTCTCTGTTTATAAAAATGCATTTCACAACCCCAGGGTAAACATACAACTACTACAGGGAGAGTGTGATGCCCGCTGAAATGAGCAGTCACATCATCAGATTAACATGAAAAGCTAGAAGAGAAATATACACATTTTAAGAAGTGCTCCCAGGTAGCAAATCATTGAATATGAAATGCAGAAAATCGTGATTTTTCTGAACTTCATTTTCACCATTTATAAAATGGGGTAAAACCCACTTCCATAATGCTTCTTAAGGACTAAACAAACATTAAACTAAAATAGCCTACTACTATACTGGGGTGCCTGGGTGGCTCAGTCGGTTAAGCATCCGACTTCAGCTCAGGTCATGATCTCACAGCTCCAGCTCAGGTCACGAGCTCACAGTTCGTGAGTTTGAGCCCCGTGTCGGGCTCTGTGCTGATAGCTTGGAGCTCAGAGCCTGGAGCTTGGAGCCTGAAGCCTGCTTCAGATTCTGTGTCTCCCTCTCTCTCTGCCCTTCCCCGCTTGCTCGCTCTCTCTCTCTCCCTCTCCCTATCAGAAATAAACATTGAAGAAAAACCTAATAAAATACACTAGTACTATTACATACTAGATGTACAAGTAAATGTATCAAAATGCCCTAGGACCATGTTAGCTAAGAAGGGCTGTAAGTTGTCTATTGACCAACTTTTCCTAACATTAGTACCTTTCTCCTTAAGTGATTTTCTTTTATTCTGGCTATAAACTGATTATATGTTTGTCCTACCCCAAAGCCCATCTCCAGCCTGTGCCTCAGCAGGTGCGCAGCCAGGACAAAAGGGCAGGGGGAGGTGCTCCAGCAGAGACCAGAGACCAAAGCATGCTTTTCATGAGCTCCCTAATTCGTGTATACACATATGCTTTGTGTAGTGGAATAGTTTAGATTTTGTGATTTCCTTGCAAGACTTGTAACCTGGATATATGCCATGGTGAGATCCCAACTTTCACCGAGCCACTGCTGAAGCACCAACAAGGCACACACTACCGCTTACTAGCCGTGGAACCGTGTGCCACATAATTCTGCACCTCAGCCTCTTCTTACGTAAAAATAATCACAGGTCACCGTGCAGAGTAAATGTTATTTCTAACGCATTTAGAACAATGCCTGCCACAAGGAAACAGTATCACTGTAATCAAAAATAAAATAATCAAAAAGCAGCTATTGATTTGGTAAGCTAGGTATTCTCTAAAATTTTTCGTCCTGGATCTCAAATGCATTGCCCCATCTTCATTTATTACACTTAGACCCAGTTCTCCCCTGTTTTACTAGGCTTCTCTTACGACTTTTTCACTCTTGCTCTTAGATTTTAATAATACTTATACCTGTAACACTCACCATGGTATGGCTTGCATCAGGTACAGACGTCTACAACTGTATCTTCTGTGGTCTCCAATAGAAGACTCCTGCGGACGGGTTCAGGATCACCTGGGGAGTCCAGGAGACTCATCAGTAGGTCTGGAGCTGACCCAGACACTCAACATTGTTTAGCTCCTTAGGTGAGCCAACTGTGCAATCAGGTCTCTAAGATTTTGAGTTCCAGGGGGCAAGGGTAGAGTCCTGGCTGTTCTGTTGTCCTCTACAAAGCCTTACACTGTGCTGGCGCTTAATAAATGTTTTGTTTTAAAAGATTTTTTATTTTTTTACTTTTGTAAAGTTTGAGAGAGAGAGGGCAAGCATGAGCAGGGCAAGGGCAGAGAGAGGGAGAGAGGGAATCCCAAGCGGGCTCCATGCCGTCAGCACAGAGCCCCATATGTGGGCTCAATCTCATGAACCGTGGGATCATGACCTGAGCCGAAATCAAGAGTCGGATGCTTAACCAGCTGAGCCGCCCAGGCGCCCCAATAAATGGTTTTGGAAAAGTCCTTGTGTGAGGACTACACAGGCCTGGGGGCCTCCAGGACTCTCAAGTGTGTATACGCGAGAAAAATGAAGGAACAAAAACATAGCTGAGAAGTGATGCTCTCCCTTTCAGAAGTACAGAAACCTGCCAGCGGCAATACATTCCACTACAAACTGTCGAACTGTCGCTGCCATTCACGTTGCGAGTGATAAACTGTAAAGCTAAGGTTACAGTTACAATCACTATACTGAAAGCTGTTCGTTCAGCATCCATCATAAAGGTGATACCTTCAGGTGGACAGTGTCTAGCTCGCCAGGGCTGCCACAATAAGTACCACAGACTGGGGGACCGAAACAACAGAAATTAATTTTCTCACAATTCTGGAGGCCAAAAGTCCGAGATCAAAGGATCAGCATTGTTTCCT
The DNA here is from genome assembly GCF_027475565.1 of Acinonyx jubatus. NCBI lineage: Eukaryota > Metazoa > Chordata > Mammalia > Carnivora > Felidae > Acinonyx > Acinonyx jubatus. The sequence goes on from NC_069387.1 coordinate 124,827,132, forward strand.
CTGAGGCCTCTTTTCTTGTCTTACAGACGAGTGGTTTCCTTCCCGTGTCTTCACACGGTCTCCCTGTATCCAGATTTCCTCTTCTTAATTGGATCAGTCATACCAGATGAAGGAACTCACTTTTAACTGAATCACTTCTTTGAAGACTTTATTGCCGAATATGCTCATGTTCTGAGGTATTACAGGTTAGAATTTCAATATATGAAATTTTGGAGTAACACAATTCAACCCATAATAGTAATCACTTGTATACCTGAAGACTCATTGAGTATTTGACTCTACGGGGTAGCATTGGTGATCAGATACCGTAAGTTTACAAACCTGATGAGAGGCTGACCACTTCTGGTACGCTGAAGACACAAAGGAGGGTTTACTAGGAAGCGTGTATGGGGCACCTGGGTGGCTCAGTCGGTGGAGCATATGACTCTTGATTTCGGCTCAGGTCACGATCTCACGGTGAGTTTGAGCCCCGTATCAGGCTCCACATGGACAATGTAGAGCCTGCTTGGGATTCTCTCTCCCCCTCTCTGCCCGTCCCCCTGCTGTCTGTCTCTCTCTCTCTCTCTCTCAAAAACAAACTTTAAAAACAAAACAAAAAAAGAGGAAGTGTATATATAGGCCAACAAGCTGAAGAGGTTGAAGGAAACAAATTCTTGTCACCTCTTTGCCCTTTGATGTGCTAAGGACCTGAGTTCACACACACAAGGTTATAAGCAGCTCACCTTTTAAAGAAGGAAACACCAAGTACTATATACACTCATGTACAAGAAAACTAAACCAGCTTCTAGGCTTGGCCTTGAAGGCTCCAATCATGCCAGTTTTACTTGTTTCACTAAAACCTGGAGCATCTTGAGTCAACGACAGACTTTAAGGCTAGAAATCTATGTGTGGCTAATTTAAAACTGAAAGATTATTAGCTAACACTGCTTTCTGTATGTGGGGCACTATAATAGCCCTTTACATTAAATAACTAGTAATTAGTATAACTTTAACATCGAACAGTATTATAAAATGGGAACTCTTATTATTCTCTATTTACAGTTAAGTAAACAGGCATAAAGTGGTGGCAAAACTAGGCTAAGGATATGAACCATCATGCAGCAAGGCCCATGCTGCGGACATTCAGCAGGGCTCCAGAGCCCACACTCCTATCCTGTCTCTCACTGTGACTATCTTCCAACAACAGACTGACCCCAGCAGCAGCAACAGATGAGGCCACCTTTAATAGGTAGAGAAGGCAGAGTAAACTCTTGTCAAAAGGGCAGTTACCAGGCGGTTCATTTTCTGGGAACAACTTAGAACGTGCCATTGAGGTCGAAGAGGCAAAAAAGGAGAGGCGATGTGCCTGGGTGGCTCAGTTGGTTAAGCATCTTGATTTCCACTCAGGTCAAGATTTCACGGTTCATGGGTTCGAGCCCCCACACTGGGCTCTACGCTCACATTGCAGAGCCTGCTTGGGATTCTCTCCTCCTCCCTCTCTCCGCCCTTCTCCCACTCATGCTCGCTCTCAAAAGAAACTGAAAAGATTAAAAAAAAAAAAAGGTAAAAAATGGAAGAGACAGTTCTAAATAAGCAACAGCTACATTCTCAAACTATTTTCCAGGCTTCCTGTTTTCATACCAGGCTTAACTATCTGTGATGGCATTTCAACCAGTGCTGGGAAATGAAGGAATTTAACCCAGCCTGAGCTCCAGAGACAGAAGGAGCAAGGGGGCCTGTAGTTCCAGCACCAGCAATTTCCTAAGAACAGAGGTGGCCGGCCACCAGGATGCCTTCAGCAAAAGGCTGAGTTTGGAGCTGCCCCAGTCCCACCAGTGCTGCCTGCCAGAGGCTTCATGAGCCAGTATCAGCAGCCAGCCCTCACCCCATCCCTCAACCGTAGACCTGCCACAGTTCTCCAAGGAGGCAGCATAGTAAGGGACCCTCAGGGAGGAAAGAAGCAGGAGAGGAGAGTGGGAAACACAGGAAAAAGAGTTTGATCAAGCCCTGTTATGCAGAAATACATTATCTCAAAGTTACACTACTTAGGAAATACTTTCTCCACTTCTAACCTTAGGGGGAAAAATCATACCTGATTTTTCCCTAAATGACTCATTCTTCTTCCTCCACAAAATGAGATTACAAGCAGAATCCTGTATTTTAAAAAAGGCTTTTATTTTAATCCTTCCTAGAGGAATACAGATTTGAATGAAATACATTCATTCCATAAATACATTAGCAGCAAAACCTTCCTACCAGAGTCCTCTGTGCTCCAGCCCCAAGGCTGCACCTTAGAGCAGGCGCACGTTCTAGCAACCGTCAGCTCAGGGATGTGTCTGCCTCTTGCTGTGTAAACAGGGTACGCATGTGAGACCAAGTGAAGGACCGGAGGGATGAACTAACTAAGCTGGGACCCTGAAACACACCCATGTGGTGACCATTAAGCCTTCTACACCTTCAAAATCCTTTGGCACCTGCCATGCTTAACAGAGGAGCTCCTTCACCACGGACAGCTGAGGTCTAACCTTGCAAATGCCCCAATGTGTTTGGAATCATTTGTCATTCCGTGCTGGCAACATTTTCATGGTGTCTTGTTCTTTTTCATAGGATAAATCAGATATAAAGGATCTTTCCCTCATTCCTTCCACGGTCCAAGATACCACTTTGCCAGCTGAGTCCACATGTGCTTGTTGTCAGGAGATTATCCAGCAGGCATTACTTGGCTCACTACACCTCCGGGTCCCCTTTGTCTAGAGGCTGGAGGCTTTATTGGAGACAGACACATGTCTGAACCTACAAGGATCTCTAAGCAATAATAACCAGGTGGCTCAACCTGGCTTCCGCCAAAGCTAGTTTTCTGGACAGTGGCCCAAGTGTCTCTCCTTTTCTTTTCTCCACCATTGCCTGCTGCCTGGCTAGTCCTTTTTAATCTGCCCTCTCTAGGCATCTGCTGAAATTCTGAGAAGCAAGGTCTACCCTAAATTCCCAAGAAGCCAAGAGAGATTAAGGCAGGTGTTGCTTTAACCTTGTTAGCTGCAAAGTAACAAGCTTACACTGCCGTGTTCCAATCCACTCTGGGATGACTTAAGTCACGATAGTCTACATAAAACGAAACACCGGAACCACAATCAGCAATCAGGATGGCTGTGAGGCAGGGACCAAGGCATGGGGCTGGGAGGAAAATGGAACAATGGAAGAATCTAAAATAAATCTGATTGGTCTGGGCAGAGGACAGCTCTGACTCAGGTATAAATGCACCACCTAGTTTCCCATGTAAATAAAGAACAGACTTCAAAAGCTGATGCTTTCCTCCCCACACATCACTTAAAAATAGGTTACCTGCTCTTTTTTCCCAATCTGTTCTAAAGTGTTTTCATTAGGATACTCTTCTCTAAGCGCTTTATCCTTTCCCAGTCTGCTTTGACTGTCGGCTGGAAAAAAAAATCAGAAACCATTTTATACAAAAACCACTGTAGTGGATAGCTAGTTGTACGTTTTTCCCTTTTGCATTTTCCATCCAAAATAGTTGGCTTTTATTTATGTGCCGAGAGAGACTCATCTGCTGAATACACAGCACTGTTAATTCGACAGTCTTCTGTCCCCACAGAGTCTGCTAGCTCTTCCTCCTCGGAGTCATCCTCTTCTTCCTCCTCTTGTGCTGATGAACTGGAGGTGGGACCTTTGCAGGTTTTCAGGTGGCGGGTGAGATGATATTTGGTAAGATAAGCCTTTGTACACTTTTCACAGACATAATCGCGTTTTCCTTCGTGAGAATTGAGATGTTTCTTTAAATGATTTGTTCTCAAGAACAGCTTATCGCACTTGGGACACTTGATCTGGCGCTCTCTAAGAGGAACACAAGGAAAAACCTTTGACTTGGGGTTACACACGACAACCGAGGCACACAATTATTCTGCACAACCTCACGTCTTTGTTAGAGGAGCTCTACTCTTCTGGAAATCCGGCTTTTTTTCATAGCAAACAGCAGAGTCATAAAACATTTGTATAGTTTAAACAGCAGAGATGGATTCTGCCTACCTGTATGTATCTCCTTTGTGTTTAATGTTCATGAAATGCATGCAAGTTGCTGTGAGAACGAGTACTTTGCTCCCTTCCACTGCTGTGCGCTGCTTACAAATATACCACAACTTCTCTGTGGTACTGGATTTGTCTACTGTTTATGGATGTTTGGGTGCTTTCCAATTATTATCACAGGCAACAGTACTATGAATATTTTTATACTTGCATGTTGTTCTGCATATGCACGAGTTTCTCTAGGGCATGTACTCAGGGCGCTAGAGTTAGATGAAGGGATATGTACATCCTTAGCTTTACTGAATAATGCTAAACTCTTCTCCACTGTGATGGGTTGTTTTTTTTTTTTTTTTAAGATTTTATTTTTAGGGGCATCTGGATGGCTCAGTTGGTTAAGCATCCAACTCTTCATTTCAGCTCAGATCATGATCTCATGATGCTCATGAGATCAAGCCCCACCTCGCACTAGGCACTGGGAGAGGAGCCTGTTTAAGGTTCTCTGTCTCCCCCCTGCCTATTCCCTGTTCAAATGTGTGTGTGCAAACTCTCACAAGCTCTCCCTCAAAAAAAGAAAAACAAAAGTAATAATTTATTTTTAAATAATCTCTACACCCAACATGGGGCTTGAACTTACAACTCTTGCTGTTGTAGAGCAAGAGTTGCATGCTCTACCGACGGAGCCAGCCTGGTGCCCCTCCAATGTGGTAGTACGAATATACATGTCCATCAACAGCCACTTGAGAGCTCCTGTTGCCCCACATTCTCAACAGCTGGAAGATTCAAATTTGAACATTTGTGCCACCTGGCCAATACATAATGGGATCTCACTGTGGTGTTAATTGTATCCCATACAACAAAAATTACCCAGCTCAAACTGTCAGTTGTATCAAGGTTTGAGTAATCCTGGCTTAGACATTTGAGAGAGAAAAAACAGAGATCATGAAAACCTGGAATTTTTAAAATCTAGTTGAACAAGGCTTAACAAAGGCTCAGTATACAAAACAGGTAAAAGAAGGTTAAGATCCTCGAAGAGGTAGGGTGCAGTGAGAAGTTCTGAAGCCTGAACCTGTTACCATTTCTACCACCTTCTCCCAGCAGGAGAGGGCACAGAGGGATTCTGTGTAGCTACAGGATATGGAAAACGAAGTCCCTGCCTTCAAGGAGTTTATGTTCTTTTTTTTCTTTTCTTTAAAAATTTTTGAAGTTTATTTATTTATTTTGAGACAGAGAGAACTAGTGGAGGACGGGCAGAGAGACAGGGGGACAGAGGTCCCAAAGCAGGCTCTGTGCTGACAGCAGAGAGCTCAATGTGGGGCTCAAATTCACGAACCATGAGCTCATGACCTGAGCTGAATTCTAACACTTAACTGATTGAGCCAGGCACCCCTCAAGGAGTTTATGTTCTAATAGAGGAGTTATACCATAAACAAAAATAAGAAACATGATACCAAACAGTAAAAAGTACTATGAAAAATGTACTATGAAATGTACTATGAAAAGTACTATGAAAAAATGAAACCAGGTAAGAGCAATGGAGTTCTATTTTAGATAAGATAGTCAAGAAAGGCTATTCTGAGATGACAACATTTTTGAGCAAAACCTGAAATGAGACAGAAAGACAGGGAGATGTCTAGGGTGGGGGGATGTCTAGGCACAAACAGTTCAGTGCAAAGGCCCCGAGACTGAAGTGTGTTAGTATGCTGAAGTATCTTCAAAGGGAAGGCAATGTGGCTACTGCAGAATATGAGGAGAAAAGTAATGAAGATGAAGTGGGAGACACGGCACTACCACACCATGAAGGACTTCCAGACTATGGTAAAAACCTTCTAACCCAAGTATGATGGGAACGACGGAGAATTATGAGCAAAGAACGTTAACAGTCTGACTTGTGTTTTAAATGGATCATTCCAAGGGCGCCTGGGGGGCTCAGTCGGTTAAGCATCCGACTTCAAACCAACTTTGTGGGTTTGAAACCCGCATCAGGCTCTGTGCTGGCTGGCAACGAGGAGTCTGCTTGGGATAGTCTCTACCCTCCCCCCCCCCCCCCCCCCGCCAACTCACACTTTCTCTCTCTCAAAATAAATAAACTTGAAAAAAATAAAAATAAGCTAAATAAATGGATCACTGTGGCTGCTATGACAGAATACAGTGTTTTTATGTGTGTGTGTGCCTGGGTAACTGTGTTAGGGAATGCATGAGGAGAGAGCAGGAGCAGAAAGGGTGGCTAGAAGACTACTGAAATGGTCCATACAAAAGAGGCTGGTGGTCTGGACTGGGTAAAGCTGAATGAAGAATGGAAGACTGAGTTAAAGATGGCTCCAAGGTGTCGGACTTGAGCCACTAGGATGAATGGTGGTACCATGTACCGAGCTGGTGAACACTGGGGGAAAATCAAGTTTGTGGAGGTAGTATTAAGAGCTGAGTTTTGAACACACCAGCTTTGAGTTGCTTTGGTGGACATCCAAAATTCAGAGATGGTGACTGGTTAGATACAGAAGGTTGGAGATATAAATCTTAAAGCTGATATCTAAAAACCAATGGGACTAAGAAGATGGCCTAGGGAGTAAGTGTCCCTGCTCCTGTTCTCAAGTTCCTCTTTCTGAAAGGACAGGCAAAGTCAATCTCTGCTATGTGCCTCACACTCTCCTCACACTGTGGGAGGGAACTCCTCCTGCATTTGGCTTTAGGGCTGTAGCCGGGTTTTTTTCTAAGAAGATAAAATGCATTCTAATAGTACTATATCCATTTTGAAATGTCTAAAGGTAAAAATACAAACATCTGAAAATTTTACCAATGACCTCCATAGGAAAGGAGCTGTGCTGACAGCTCAGAACCTACAGTCTGCTTTGGAATCTGTGACTCCCTCTCTTTCTGCCCCTTCCCCACTCATACTCTGTCTCTGAAAAAATAAATGTTTAAAAAAAATTATAAATAAATAAACATAAAAAAATACTTTACGTATTGCATTATGCTGTGAAATGGCTACAGAAAAAGCAAGTGCAAATTCAGCCATCACATGAAAGAAGAGAAGGTCAAGGTCAATGAAGAAAATAACTCCACTTTATTAATGTTCATTTCTGGGTACCAAATTTGAAACCAGGTGATGAGGGAAAGTTGCAGAAATTAGAGGCATGAAGGCTGATGAAAAGAGGGCTTAAAGGGAACATGACAGCAATCCCAAGTATGAAAGTCTGTGAATTAAAAGACATATTAAATTTACGGGTATCATTCCAGAAGACAGATGTAGCATGAATGGAGGCTGACATAAGTTGATTCAAGCAAAACTTTCCCTCAAAGTATATCAGTTGTATGGTATTCAAGAAGAAACTAACCACTCGTGAGAAACACTGTGGAAACAAGTGGAGCATTTGGATGAACTCAGTAGCTCTCAACCCTGGCTGGACATCAGAGTCACTTGGGGAGCTTTTAAAAAATAAAGTCCAGGCCTCTCCCCCTAACCAACTAAATTAGAATCCCTGGAGGTAGGGTCCTGGCACCAACTGGTTTTCACATTTTCTAAGTGATTATTATGAACAGTGTTACAGGTTGAATGTCTGTGTGCCCCACCCCCCCAAGAAATTCATGTTATAGACATAAACCACAATGTTATGGTTATTTGGAGATGAGGCTTATGAGAGGCAATTAGATTTAGATGAGGTCACGAGGATGGGACCCCCATGATGGGTAAGTGTCACATGAAAAGGCAAACAGACCAGAGCTCGCTTGCTCTCTCCCCAATGTGAGGACAGAGCAGGAAGTTAGCTATCTGCAAGCTAGGAAAAAGGCTCTCATCAGAACCCAACCATGCTGGCACCCTGATCTTGGGTTTCCAGTCTCCAGAAGGTATTCTGTTATGGCAGCTCAAGCTGACTAACATAAGCAGCTGGATTAAATGACGCCAGAGATCTCTTTCAGTGCTAATATGTATATTCTATACAGTATTTGATAATTAGTGTGTCTAATTTCCAAAATTCACACTAATAATGAAACTATTTCATGAAGACTTTGTTTTAAAAAGTCATTTTGAGCATTATAAATGTAGACCTAGACTCCTTGTTTTAGTGTCTCAGGCTGCATTTGATTAGGAATCAGACAAAAGAGCTAATATCTTTACTGAGCCTTATCAGAATATCAAGTTTCCATTGAACATAACTTTCTAAATAGTACCTCCCATAATATAAGCTAATATCTTCTCCTTCTTCTGACACTTACTAAAAGCTCAGGACCACAAAATCTGTTCTCTTCTCTTTACCAATACTGTAACTAACAAAGCCCAGACATTTAATTACACTTGGATTCATGTAATTTAAAAAAAAATTTTTTTAAGTTTATTTATTTTGAGAGAGTAAGTGAGTGGGAGCAAGGGAGGGGCAGAGGGAAAGAGAGAATCCCAAGCAGGCTCCATGCTATCAGCATAGAGCCTGATATGGGGCTCAATCTCACAACTGTGAGATCATGACCTGAGCTGAAACCAAGACTTGGACGATTAACCAACTGAGCCACCCAGGCGCCTCTCATACAATAAATTCTTTTTTTTTTTTTTTTTAATGTTTGTTTGTTTATTTTTGAGAGAGAGAGACACAGCGCATGCGTGCGCACATAAGGAGTGGAGGGGCAGTGAGGGGGGTGGCTGGGGAGACACACACAGAATCTGAAGCAGGCTCCAGGCTCTGCACTGTCAGCACAGAGCCAGACATGGGGCTTGAACCCATGAACCATGAGATCATGACCTGAGCCAAGGTTGGATGCTTAACCAACTGAGCCACCAAGGTGCCCCTCATGCAATAAATTCTTAACGAGTCTCCTAACATTTGACCTTCTCCTTCAATCCTTTATAAAATGGAATATCTCACCTTGACATTTTTCCTCCAAGTCCTTCAACACTTGTATAAGAGTGTGAATACACTTAACATTACTGAACTGTACACTTAAAAGTGGTTAAGACAGTAAATTTTATGTGATTTTACCATAACTAAAACACACACATGGCACAGAACGGTGCCTGCGACATGGGGAGGTAAAATCCTTCAGTGGCTCCCCATTACCTCCAGAATGAAATTTAATTTTCCTAGTTGGATAAAAAGCTCCTGACTTTACTGCCGCCTCTCTCTCCATTGTTCTCACATGCACACTATGCTCTAACTGTAAAGAACCACTTGCATTCCACAGTCCTTCTCGTACATGTATTTCTAAATATGCCTTTCCTCTGTCTAGAATACTATTCCCATCCTTTATCCTTCTCTGCCTCCCTAAATAATTCTAGCTTAATCTTCTTTAATACTTAGCTCAGACTACCAGGAGGCTCTCCCAGACACCCTGGCCGGGTCAGTGACCCTCTTCCACAGCCTCTCAGGATCTGATGCTTACTCTGACTGCAGCATGGTATGGTAGTGCTGTACTGTTCTGCCTCTCTTACCGGACTTCGAGTTCTTTAAAGACAAGGTCTGTGTCTTTTATCTCTGTATATTCACCAGTTGGCATAATGCTGGACATCAAGGAGATACTTAAATATTTGTTAAATCAAATCAGACTATGTGTTGGAAAAAAGCGAATACAGAGAAGTGAAAAATAAGAAAAATAAAGCAAACAAGTAAAACCTTCCAGGATAAAACCAAAAACTTAGGTTTCCAACCTTTGCTTGGCTGTGTGGACACAAGCAGTGGCTACCAGGGTGCCAAGCCAGGAGGCACACAACGGGTCAGTGCGAGCGAGCACTCGAGTTCACCACCCCAGGGGCGTGTTGGCTGTTGGAGGACTTACTGTGTGTGGATGAGTACGTGTTGCTTGAGGTCCTGCCTCCGCATGAACAACTTGTCGCAGTAATCACACTTGAGATTCTTCTCGCCCGTGTGGATAACCATGTGGGACTCAAGGTGAGCCTTTTGGGTGAAAGACTTGTCACACAAAGTACATCTGTAGTTCTTCTGACCTGCACATGAACCCAAATTGCCACACTGTGACTAACACAATCATTAGCACTCCCAAGATGAACAGGCACATGTATGGGCATGTGGCAGAGGCAGAAATGAAAGAACTGACTGGTAACTGGAACATCACTTTCTAGGGCTGTCTACCAAGAACCAGTCAGAGAATATGAACTTATATTCTGTGACTAAAGCCAGGGAAGCTAATAAATCTGACCTCCTTCTAGGACCACTTACCTGGATGTATGTAAATAATTTTTTACTGTTTATAGCTGACACGGGATATAAAATCTGAAAAAAAAAACTACTTATAAGCCTAGAGACCAACCTAACTCAACTATGTTTTAAAAACCTCATAAATTCTAGCACCTGTCGACAAACATACTTTTACAACCTAAATTTATAGTTTTCCATTTTTTAAACATATGACCTCATAAACCAGGGATGAAATAAAATACTAAGAATGCAGAAATAAGATTACTCTAAGTCAGGGGATGGCAAACTTTTTCTAAAGTCTAGTCTGTATCTTAAGCTTTGTGGGCCATACAGTCTCTGTTATGACTACTCAGTCTTAATGCAAAGGACAAGAAAGAATTTTACTTTCAAAGATTTGGAGAACCAATGACTCAGACAAGAAAACTAAAACTTCACCAGATATTTTGTAGTATGTATTTTAAAAAGTGTTAAAACAAAGGGGTTGGTTTACATGGAATTTAGAAAACGGAACCTCAAAAAATAGAATTTGGCAGTGTTTACTGAGCAATATTCACAGGAGAGAAACTGGTTCTGGCTGGTGTCTAGGAGTGAGCTCTCATGAAGGCTCAGAGTGTTTCCTTAGAATTCCCTTTGCTTTAACGTCCAAACGCAGGGGCACCTGGGTGACTCAGTCGGTTAAGTGACTTCGGCTTAGGTCATGATCTCATAGTTGGTGAGTTTGAGCTCTGTGGTGTTGGTGTGTTGGTGTGTTGAGCTCTGTGCTAACAGCTTGGAGCCTGCTTTGGATTCTGGGTCTCCCCCTCTCTCTCTGTCCTTCCCTGCTTGTGCACGAGTATGCTCTTTCTCTCTCAAAAATAAATAAACTTAAAAAAAAGTCCAGGGGCGCCTGGGTGGCTCAGTCAGTTAAGTGTCCGACTTCGGCTCAGGACATGATCTCACACTCCGTGAGTTCGAGCCCCGCGTCGGGCTCTGTGCTGACAGCTCAGAGCCTGGAGCCTGCTTCAGATTCTGTGTCTCCCCCTCTCTCTGACCCTCCCCCGTTCATGCTCTGTCTCTCTCTTTCTCAAAAGTAAACATTAAAAAAAAATTAAAAAAAAAAAAAAGATAGCAAATTAAAAAAAAAAAAAAAAAAAAAGTCCAAACATGGATCACCTTTCTAATTCAGTACATTTTCCCAGTCACCTTCACACTATGGGGTGGGGAGGGGGGACCTTGAATGGGGAACCCTGTAATAACTGGAGGTAACACTCTCTGAGGAAGCACAATTATTCCACCCAGATTTATCACCCAATGAAGTCCTGCTGACAGCCAGCTGGATTCATTCTCTAATATCTCAATTCTATACCCGCAAGACTATCTTGTTGCAATTTCTTTACTACCGCAATTTCTAATTATCGTGAAATTCCATTTTGATGGTCCAATATAACGTACCTGTATGTATCTTGAGGTGGGTCCGCAGGTTGCTAGGGTCACTAAAAGCCTTGCTACAGAAATCACACTTGTGGGGCTTCATACCCATGTGACCCATAAAGTGGACGTGAAGTTTGGAAGGAGAGATAAAAGCCTGGGGGCACATGGAGCACTTCCACTTCCTCTCTTTGCTGTGGCTTGGTCCATGGCTGCTGCTGTGGCCCTGGCTATGAAGATGGTTATGGATGTGGCTGGTAAGGTGAGCTTTGAACTCTGTATAGGAATTGCACTCCTTGCCACAGTTACAGAGGTGCACATCTGGGTGTTCAGGAACACCTTCAAAAAAAAAAAAAAATTACTCAATGTCTTCTCGTAGTTAAATTTTAAAACTCGTTCTGGGTATTAATAATGTTGCTTGCATTCTCCGTTCTACCAAAATTTCCACCTTGCCCATTACCTGTAAAACTAAAATGTCTTGTTCGATACTCCCAGCATCTCACAGAGCATGCCAGACACAAAGGAAGCACTTGGTAACACTGGATTATAATACATCTTTCCCAGGCAAAAAATTTTTTTTTGTTAAAAAAATTTTTTTAGTGGGGCGTCTGGGTGGCTCAGTGTGTTAAGCATCTGACTTCGGCTCAGGTCATGATCTCGCAGCTTGTGAGTTCAAGCCCCATGTCGTGCTCTGTGCTGACAGCTCAGAGCCTGGAGCCTTCAGATTCTGTGTCTCCCTCTCTCTTGTCCTCTCCCCCAATCGCACTCTGTCTCTCTCAAAAATAAACAAACATTAAAAAAATTTTTTTGGTAGTACAAACTTTTAAACTTGTCATCATGACACAGGGCAAAGGAAAAGACTGTGAAGATTAAATCCATTAAAGGAGATTGTCTGTTTTTTATGAATTTAAATTACAATGGTACCGGCTCAAAAAGCAGCCTCAGGAACTTCAAATACCCCAAATCAAAATCCTAACGCAAAAGTTCCTTTCATATGAATACTGCTTAATCAATAACATTCAGTTTATGAAGAACCTCACAGATTTTAACACTTCTAACATAGGGTAATATCCTACTTTTGTATATACAAACGTATGTAATTTGGTTCACCTAACACGTAAACCATTACCAAAACTACTTCTGGTCCTTGGTGTTTTTACCATGCTAGATTCAGGAGAAATAAGTCTTCTCGTAACTTACCAATCTGCTGAGCATAATCCCGGCTGTAATAAAAAAGCAGTTCATTTTCAGGAGGGATATCTTGTGAAGTGCAGAAATAGATTTTTCCATCATGGGGATAAGCCACCAAATTCTGTTCTTCCCGGTTCCTAAGTTATCACATTTAATAGACCAAGCATATCAATTTTGAAATATATGCTAAACACATCATATCCCTAGAACAAAACTCTACATGAATACTTAGACGTAACTATTTTCTTTAGGTTATTTTTCTAATTCCCTACCCTAGTGATTAGGAGGGACTCATATAGAAGTACACAAAATTCATACTTGTGTACATCAGCTGATTGCCCTTTATAGTCAGAAACACTAGAGAGTCTTTCACCAGAAGAAAAGTTAATAAAATGAAATATTAAGAGCATATGACAAAGACACGGAGATAGAGAACTGAACAAGAACCACAACAGCCTGAGGGTTGATTAATAGTGGATATAAAGAGAAGGTACCCACTTGCAAATTCAATGATAACTGTATCATTCCTTATGGTTTAAATAAACTAGTTTAAAAAAGGATAGTTTCTTGTGTTTTGACTTACAATTGCCATTAATCAGCAACTACTGGAGGAAAGAAGGTAAAAAGCCTTAGGTCTTAACATATGTTCAGACAGCAGTATAATCTGGACTCTGACTCTTCCCTATTTTATGCAAAGCTTCCTACTGAAAAACATTCAAATCATAACTATTTCTTCATCCAGACTACTCTTACCTGGCTTTGCGCACAAACATCATCCAATTACATTCATTTTCATCAGTTGTAATGATGCAGAATTCTAGGACACCGTTGTGGTATATCTGTCAACAGAAGGTAAACATACATATCAAATGAACTAACAGACAATACAAAGCGCTATTAAACTTAGGCTAGCAACAATTGCATTTACTCTGCAGTAGATCTCAGCTTTCATAGTCAGTGTGGAAATCCATGGTTGCCTTCTCACACGTTTGTCATTCCACTAGTCCCCCGTTTCCAGCAACGTCATAAATACCATCAGAGACTGACAATGCTCAAGGTACAGAATGACCTTGCTCTTGATTATTCACATTTTGGCTTGACTGGAAAACACAGAAACAGTCTACTTGTCTTCATCACCTACCATATGGTGGAGGTGGATCACTGAATGGACAAAAAGGTCAGAGAACCATCTCTTCTCATTCTTTTTCCACTGGACCTAGCGTTCTTCTGTGTTCTTTCTGGAAACCAAAATTCAAGTCCCCAGTGCCAGCAACACCATACCTTTCCACTGATCACACTTCCTCTCACTCCAATTCTGCAGGCATCATTCCCAATCTATTGACTACAAGTGAATCTCTACAAACATGTTACAGGAATAGCTATTTATGTCAAAACCCTGCATTTCCAGCCCCTCCCATTAGAAAACTAGAGAAATGGTCTCAGCTTCCAATCCCAGAACTGTTTCTCAAGCTATTTGAGAAATGTTTTCGTTGATTACAAAATAAGACTTTCATCATATAAACAAAGTCCATGGCCTCAGCTGCCACAAGTAATTAGAATGAAGAATTACTGGATTATCTAACAAAAGAAAGACTAAAAACAGTTTATCTTCTAAACTCAATAGCTGGTATTTTGCTAAATATTATAATTTGGTTATAAAGAACAAAAAGGACATAATATTAAACAAGTGACTGACAGGTGAATGGCACCGTATGAGTCTTGCCCAATTTTGACTTTTACTACGTCACTTCTACTGCTTTTACACTTTTAACTACATCACTGTAATAAAAACATCCAAAAGTCACAGAAGAACTTCATGAACGCTGACCTTCCATATATGGTTAACCGCCTTGTCTGTCCATTCTGCTACTTCCATGGAGTGACTCTGCTGGCCAATGAGAGGCCCAAAGCAAGTCCGCACAGGAATGGTTTCTCCAGTCCATACACCTAGCAGGGGAAAGACACCAACTACCCAGTCAATGATTTAAACATCTAACAGGATATACAAGAGAGAGTAGCTTAGCTCATGTAAAGAATCTTATCCTCAGTGAACCAGAACTAACTGATACTCCAGCACTCCTGTGAGGTAGCTGAGTTTTATGGGTTCTATCCTATAAATATGGAAAATGTAATCAACAGATTAAAGGGAACTCAGAGGAAATATGCAGAGTAAGAACCACTATCAGAAATTCCTAAATCCAGTTTTATACACAAGGAACCAAAACAAGTCCTTCCCAAATGACTAGAGAACATTACTTGATGATAAAAACATAGACCAATTACTGTAAGTCAAACTTATGAAATCATCTGTGCTTAAAGCACTGCTCTATATTATCTAAGCTTTTTAATGCTTTCAACTGACTCATACCCAAACTACAGCTGAAAAATAATGAACCTAGTTCGGTATTTTCAAAGAAAAGGCACAGTAATTTAGAAACCATTTAAAAAAATTTTTTTTTCAACGTTTTTATTTATTTTTGGGACAGAGAGAGACAGAGCATGAAGGGGGGAGGGGCAGAGAGAGAGGGAGACACAGAATCGGAAACAGGCTCCAGGCTCTGAGCCATCAGCCCAGAGCCTGACGCGGGGCTCAAACTCATGGACCGCGAGATCGTGACCTGGCTGAAGTCGGACGCTTAACCGACTGCGCCACCCAGGCGCCCCAAAACCATTTTAAATTCAAATATGGGTAACCAAACTCTGGCAGTCTACACTTCTTATTCCTTTCTCCTAAGGAGTATTAGGAAATTTAAAAACACTTGATCTTTTTTTTGTGACCAAAGGTTATCAGTGGTGAATTTTCCATGTCTTAGAGAAGAAACTTAAGTTTCGAGGAGTGTTTTGTCATAATTGTTAGAGGATGATACAGCCAAGAATCAAAGTCTTCAGACTCAGGCCAAGACTTTCTCCTTTATTCAATTTTGATTCTAAGAAAGGGGAATTTTCTCAATAAAGTTTCAACTTGATTTATTGCTATTACTACACAAATGTTCCTAAAAGAATAATGCTTAAGCCATAAATTAACTTTTGATCAACCAAATAATGATGAAATTACACCTATCCACTTTTACAACTCTACACTACAGAGAAAGAAGAGAACTGATGGGCTTTGAGAGTTCCAAGGTTCTTACCAACTTCTGCTCCCACAACTGACTGGCGAAGAACAAGCTGCTTTGGGAGAGAAAGCCTCGCCCTGCTCTCTATTGGAGTGTCAGGAACAAAAGTCACTGGTCCGTGATCAGGGCAGTCTGAGGGATAGGCTCGGTCACAGAGCGTGCACCCTATGGATGGGAAATTTGAGAGACACAAACGGGGTTAGTTCAAGCAGCCTAAATTGCCACCTGCTTTTTAATTTAAATGCTAATTACTAAAACATAACCAATAAGAAGCAAAGTTCTAATAAAAATATTCTGATCAAACAATCACTTTCTTACACTAAAATACATATCCCAGTCTTAGATCTCTGACAGGATCTAAATTTTTTTTTTTAATCCCACAGGACAATTTTACTATTCAGTCCATAAGAGACTGACTGAAAAGTAGATTACTTTTTATACTAGTAAAAGTAGATTACACTAGATTACTTCAAAAATGAATTACATTATTCCTTACATTAGGTAGATACCTTTACATATGATATCTAAAGTCCCAAGATTCCAACTCTACCCAACTATATGAGGACAGTGAGTTGAAATGCTGTCATGCAAGGCCAAAACAGAGAGGACAATACAGGTCAACAGAGTCAGAGACAGCAGCACCACTGTTCACTTTTCTTTCACTATCAACAAATTGGTCAACCAGATTTTTATAACAGATTCTTTTTTTAAAAAGGCGGGGGGCAAAAAATGCTCTTTGGGACGATAGGTAGAATCAGATTCTTGCAGACATGTTTGCTTAAAATTCTTAATTTCTTACTGTTCATACTGTCTTTCTTTTTGCATTGTCAGAAAGGGTGCTGCCTTTATATACTGATCTCTATGCTTACTGTAACTTCACTTCTACAACAAGTGTCATTCTCTGTAAATCTTCTGCTTTTTTATTTCTGTTAAGGAAGAGCATACATGACCCCTTTTTGTCAAATGATTATGTTCAAACTTTCCGAATTCATCCACAAATAGTTGGAATACATAAACCTTAGAACCATAGCCATCAAAGTGTCTTTCTCCTAAGCAATCATTACACATTTCCACTTATATGACATAAAATATCAAAGTTTTCATATTTAGGCAAAGCAGAGATAATATCTTACTTCAACTACTACTTGACTAAAAATTCCTTGAATATTAAAGATCCCCTACAGTTGGTGAGAACTGATTCTCCAATGCACTGAAGAATCCATGTTAAATCTCCAAATGAGATCAGATTTCATACCAGAAAAATGCTTAAAGGCTTCTCCGAAAATACACAAATGGCAAATAAGAACAGACAGAGGTTCAACATTGTTGTCACTGGGGAAATGCAAATCTAATCCACAATGACATGCCACCTCATAGCCACTAAGATGGCTATAACAGAAAGTGTTTAAAAGATGTGGAGAAATTAGAACACTCATACACTGATGTTGAGAACTGAAAATGGTGCAACTACTTCAGAAAACAGTCTGGCAATTTCTCAGAAAGTTAAACATAAAGCAATTCTACTCTTTTTTTTTTTTAATGTTTATTTATTTTTGAGAGACAGAGAGAGACAGAGTGTTGGGGGGGGAGGGGCCGAAAGAGAGAAAGACACAGAATCTGAAGAGGCTCCAGGCTCTGAGCTGTCAGCACAGAGCCTGATGAGAGGCTCGAACTCACAAGCCATGAGATCATGACCTGAGCCAAAGTCGGACGCTTAACTGACTGAGCCACCCAGGCATCCCAAAGCAATTCTACTCTTAAACATATATCTAAGAGACTTAAAAACATGTTCTTACAAAAACTTGCATATGAATATTCATAGCAGCATTATTCTTAATAGTCAAAAGTAGAAACTAAATGTTCGAGAATGAAAGGTAGATAAACAAAATGTGGTTATCACCACACAATGGAGTAGTACTCAACCATAAAGAGGAATGGGGTACTGATCCATGCTACATGGACGAGCCAGGACATTATGCTAAGGGGAAGAAGCAAGACAAGGAAAGCCACAGGTTGTATGCTACCACTATATGAAGTGTCCAGAATAGGTGAATCTATAGAAAGATTAATGGATGCCTGAGAATGATGGCAGGGAAAGGAGGAGGGGAGGAGGGGTTAGAAGGGAAGGAATGATGAGTGACTGCTAGTGGGGTATCTGGGGTGATAAAATTGTTTTGGAATAAGATAGTGGTGCTGGTTCCACAACCTTGTCAATATACTAAAAGCCACTAAATTGTACAATTTAAAATGTATATGTGAATTAAAAAAAAACACATAGGAGCAAGAGGTTCTGCATACCCATATAAAAAAGGATCAATAGGCTTATTTAGGCCACCTCTTAACTTCTGCTAAGTTAATGAGCCTACATTCCTAAATTATTTCAAAATTATAAATTTCAGACTTTAAAAGGTTAACATAAAAGTCCTCCTCACTGCTTGGCTTCTGAGGCACCAGAAGCTCTGTCCTACTTTTCTGACCCTCCTGTTCAATCTACTTTGGAAGCTCTTCCTCTGCCATCGCATCTTAAAATCCCTAACCCTCTTATATGCCATACTCGCACTAGGAGCTAATTCCACTCCACTTCCATGGCTGTGATTAACGTCCTAATGCTGAGGGTCCCTAAATATCTGCAGACAGATCTCTGTGTTCCAGATTAAAATTCTCACTAAACACCTCTACTGGGTATCTTATAGACACTAAAATCAACAGGTCTGAAACCAGACTCACCATCACTCCTCAAAAAAACAAACAAAAAATAGAAAACTACAATAAAAAACAACAGTCCTCCTCCGCCATTCATTATCCTAAGGAGTGGTACCACTACCCCCTAGTCTCCTGCCAGAAACCAGGGGTATCTCCTTAACCCTTCTCTCCCCACTTCTGTAAATATACCCCACTTTTCCTCACCATCATTCCTTCTATTTTAGGTTAGAAAATCACCTTTCACTTAAATTATGGCATCATCTCCTTTACCTGCTACTTGCCTCTAACAAACTAGCCCTCACCTTGCAGCAGAACCCCCATCCCAAACCTCACTCCTTCAGATCCTTGACTGGTCTTAGAAAACCCTTTGTGTTCTGGCTCCTACTTCTTTCTCATCACCCCCATTTTATGCTTCAGCAGTTCTGAACCATGTAACATTCTCTTAGTTCTAGGCACTTATGGGTGGCAACTCCTGTCTGGGATGCTGTTCTTCCTGATCCTCTGCTGCCAACACCTTTGATGTCCTTTGAGTCTGTGCTAACACATACACAGTGTCCCCTGATAAGTCTTCCCTATTGCTTCCATGGCGTTGTTAGATGCCCACCTCAGGCTCCTTTAGACCTGGCACTTAACCCCACCTTCCCACTTATCATACCATATCTCGACAGCCCCTTTACTTGCCCACGCTTCCCATCAGATTATAAGCTCGATAAAGGCAGCTGTCCTCTGCTGCAGACTGCTTTCTACCCCATGTCTGGCACAGAGGCCGGCATATACTAAGCACTCAACATGTTTCATGCATGAATGACGCATGTAATGACACCAACAAACCAACAGTTTTTCTATTGCTTTTTGTTATTCTTGACCCATAAAAAGAACTTTTACATGCCCAACTACAGTAATTTATACGCAATCTGAGCAAAAATAAAATTTGCATTTGTATCTACCATTTCCATAGGGATAAAGAAGTACATGTCATCTAATAAATCTTATGTTGAAAAAGCACACAACCTGACACACAGAATACCTCAGAGAACACCTCACTACAGTTCTATAATTAACTCTATTTTTGAAACACAGGGATAGATCTTGATTACGGGGCTGAAAATATCTGTAAAATACAGAAGGAAATGACTATGGTTTCATTACTTCAGGATACTGTAAGAACCAACAAAATGACTGTATGTCATCTGACTTACTTAAGAAAAAGCCATTAACATAACGGACAATGCACAAAGAAAAATTCCAAAGTCTATTACTTTCTATACTCCCTTAATCAACACCTGACTTTGTGATTAAATCTGTTAGAGATGATAGCCCTTTCTACCAATATTTCCAAAAGAAAAAGGCTAAGCACACTCACAAATTGTAAACAAGGTTGCCATATTTTCCTTGTTTGAATTGGAGTCTTCCATTTGCAGTGAAGGTGGTACAAAAGAAAGACTGTCTGAAGATACATCTACATGACCTGTCCCCATAGCAACCTCCTGGGTGATGGAGGAGACAGCCACAGGTTCTAGGCTTAGGCCAACTTCATGGAGGGAAACAGATTCTAAGGAGGCGAGGTTGTGTGAGGTAGAGAGTGCCACGCTTACAGAGTTGGTGCTCATGGCCACGGTGTGGATGGAGTCACTGAGGGCACTGTCAGACATCCCGTTGACTCGACTTGCAATGTGGTCTGTCTCCATGACCACAGGGAGCTCCAGGCCATTCCCATGAATGGGTATCACACCACCATGTCCTACAGTGTCTGCTGCAAGGTTGTTGCTCACAGAATCTACAGACAGAGGTTCATGACTTCTGGAGCCATTTGGGATTTGGGCATGCTCGCCTGCAACTCCGTCCATTGTAAGCTCTTCTGCCATTCCATCTGTAGAGATTGGGCTGGTAACCCTAGAGACATTCTCCATAGTGATTGTTGTGTCCAAGGCCACCTCATGGCCATCACTGGGATGAAGACTTTGGGCACCATGTGTGTTCACAGAGCGAGAGTCTATTGAAACAATGCCTGGTTCTAATCCAACATTTCCATTGGACTGATAGGGATCTAGAGCTGAAGCGTTATTGGCGATAGATAATGCTGTATTACCATCAACATTTATAGAGTTAGGGTGGATATACTGAGGTGGTGGTCTGTCAGCTAAATAAGATAAAATGCCTGAAAAAAGAAGAAGATGAGATTTTAGAGACTTTTTAGTACATTGTTAAATATAAGGAATTCCAAATCTTAGAAGCTACTTTCCTTAAAAATGTAACTAAATTAATCTCTTATCTACTTCTTTGGTTTAATTAACATATATGCTTTATAAAAATAGCAACATAGGAGTGCCTGAATGGCTTAGTTGGTTAAGCATCTGACTCCTGATTTCAGCTCAGGTCATGATCTCATGGTTCATGAGTTCCAGCCCTGTGTTGGGGCTCTACACTGAAGAGCAGGGCCTGCTTGGGATTCTCTCTGTCTCCCTCTTTCTCTCTGCCCCTCCCCAACTCATGCTTGCTCTGGCTCTCAAAATAAATAAAAACTTAAAAAAAAAAAAAAAAAAAAAAAACTTTAAAAATAGCAACATAAATAGGCCATAATCTCCTATTTGGTTTAACTGATATATACCTTATAAATAGCAACATTCATATACCATAATTCAGTTTTCCCTGTGAAACTCAGAAATCGTAAAAAAAAAATTAACTATGTTCCTTTGAAGTCACTGGAAATTGAGCATTTAAATGACACCTTTAATATATATACAGTTGGAATTCCTGAAACTTAAGATACTGAAATTTCCTCTATTATAGTTAAAAGGTAATAAAAGCAGATCTTCCACATGAAAATGTTAATTAATTTAATAAAATTTAATTAAATACAACTAAGTTTTAAGTTATTAAACTATCATAACACATTACGGTCTATTCAAAATAAGTCACAATTGTATCTGCTTTATTAAAACCGAAAGAAACATTTAAACACTCATGCTTGTAAGGATGTGGTCAAATGGTACTTGCTGCACTGCCAGTGGGAATGTAAATTACTAAAACCTCTTTGGAAAGTATACATATCTTAATATATAAAAGTATACATATACTTTTAGATATATATATAAAATTAAATATATACAAGTACATACATACTTAATACATATACTCATGTGCAAGAGCATATGAACCCCAAAAACACTTTCATAGGCTCTTGCACAAGAAATTCCACTTAATGGTAATCTTCACTAAATGCATTTCATAAATATTATACACAAAGACATTCCTATAATAGTAATAACCTGGAAAAAAACCAAACTGTCCAACAATAAAGATTAATATAATAACAAACGATGGAATATCCATTCAGTAGACTGTAATGCAGCATTAAAAAGAATAATTACAAAAACCATGCAGAAGTTAGGAAAAATAACTATGTAAAAACACAGGAAAATATTAAGTGGAAAAAAGGACACACAACCATATAGAAAGTACAGTCTTAGTTATGAAAAACAGTAAAAATCTATACACCAAAATAAAAGACAGGAAGAAAGTACACCAAGAAGACGGATGATAGGACTATTGGTGGTTCTTCTCCCCATTTGCTAAATTTTCTGAAACATAAACTGAGAATAAGAAGTCAATAAACTTAAAACCAATAAACCTTAATTTATAATAGATAGTGACACTAGCAGGACGTGTGGTTGACAGGAATTACAACTGCAAAATTATGAAAATTAAATCAAGGAAACACTGGAGGAGAAAGGAAAAAAACTGTTCATCTGTCATTAAGAAATCATGCTTAGTCTGGGGCGCCTGGGTGGCTCAGTTGGCTAAGCGTCCGACTCCGGCTCAGGTCATGATTTTGCGGCTTATGGATTCGAGCCCCGCGTCGGGCTCTGTGCCAACAGCTCGGAGCCTGGAGCCTGTTTCGGATTCTGTGTCTCCCTCTCTCTCTGACCCTCCCCCATTCATACTCTTTCTCTGTCTCAAAAAATAAATAAACGTTAAGAAAAAAATTAAAAAAAAAAAAGAAATTATGCTTAGTCAAACTGCCATATTAATAATGTGTGATCTGTATACGCTAAAAGGAAAAGTACAAAAACATATAAAGATTTTTTTTCCCCACCTAGAGATTAATATCTAATACTGACAAACAGAAAATCGGGTTATTCAAGTCTTCAAGAAGTGAAGTTAATAGGAGGCTCTATTCTTTCTTCAAATTTCCCAAATAACTATAATACTTACCAGGTAGAATGGTTCTGAAGTAACTGCTCTCCAGGTGGGGGTAAGGTGGTGGAGGTAGGGTGTAGTTTCTTTCGGGTAACCCACACATCACCCCTCGATCCCCAATACCCATTGGGAGCATCAGAGACAAAGCAGAAGGCAGAGAGCTCAGGGAGGGACCCAGGTTTGGAATTGCCACTGGCAGGCCTACAAAAAAGTTTTTTTTCTCAATTAAAAGAAAGTTAAGTACTTAAAAATTCTCTCAATAATCACTAGCTAAACTCAAGAAAGTTTCTGCAAATGGGGAAAAAGCTCACCTAAAAGCCCTTTATATCCCCAGACAGGAAGTGTTGTGCAAATATCCACAAACAGGCCCTAAAGTTAGTTCTCAAGTTAGTTTTAAAATGGCCAAGTTGATCCTCCAGTTGTCTGTATTGCTTTTAAGTACTAAAACATTTAATTACAATTAAAAACCTAGTTTAAATAAAATTTAAAAGAACAAATCATACAGAGATAAAAATGGGAAAAAATACCAAAGCTCACAGGAGTAGTCTTTGAGTAATGATATTACAGATTTTTAATTTTTTTTTAATGTTTTTATTTATTTTTGAGAGAGAGAGAGAGCATGAGCAGGGGAGGGGCAGTGAGAGAGGGAGACACAGAATCCAAAGCAGGCTCCAGGCTCTGAGCTGTCAGCACAGAGCCCAACACGGGGCTCAAACTCACAGAGTGTGAAATCATGACCTGAGCTGAAGCCGGACACTTAACCAACTGAGCCACCCAGGCACCCCTACAGATTTTTTTTAACCGCATTATTTATATTTACTATTTTATATGGTGAGAATGTTTTACTGTTTAAAAATTCTTAGCCGGGGCGCCTGGGTGGCTCAGTTCGTTAAGCGTCTGACTAGGCTCAGGTCATGATCTCACAGTTCATGAGTTCGAGCCCCAAGTCAGGCTCTGTGCTGATAGCTAAGAGCCTGGAACCTACTTCGGATTCTGTGTCTCCCTCTCTACCCCTTGCCTGCTCACATTATGTCTCTCTCTCTCTCAAAAATAAATACACATTAAAAAAATTAAAAAGGAAATTCTTAGAGGGGTGCCTGGGTGGCTCAGTCAGTTAAGCATCCAACTCTTAATTTTGGCTCAGGTCATGATCTCACAGGTTGTGAGATCGAGCCCCACATCAGGCTCTGCACTGACAGCATGGAGCCTGCTGGGCATTCTCTCTCTCCCTCTCTCTCTCTCTCTGTCCCTCCCCCACTTGTGTGTGCATACGTGCTCTCTCTCTTTCAAAATAAATAGACTTAAAAAAAACTTTAAATAAAATTTCTTAGATATGCTTCTACTTGGAAGCGCAAAACTGTACAAATATAGTCTTTTGTACATATGCTGTATTTCATGATTTAAAAAAATTCAAACTTTAGATTGTATCTACCTTGGATTATATCTGCAAGGTGTGGAAACGACTCTTACTGTACCTAGGTATAATAATGAATACTGAGCAACTTGAGCAGTGATTTATGTTTGCCCATGGCAATATTTTTTAATAGGCTTTTCCTCCTTAACGAGAGTGTTCACTAAAAGGAATGCCTAAGAGATAATCAAATGAACTCACTAATAAATTGTTTAATTTCTTTTGTGGACACTGAAAGGAATGTGGAGACCCTAGTTCAGATGAATTTATTTAACTGCTGCGCAGTAGTAATTAAGCAGGTAATTCCCTACAGAGAACTATTTAAACAACTTATAGATTTAAAATATCCTTAGGGGTGCCTGGGTGGATCAATCGATTAAGCATCCATCTTCAGCTCAGGTCATGATCTCCCAGTTTGTGAGTTCGAGCCCCATGTCAGGCTCTGTGCTAACAGCTCAGAGCCTGAAACCTGCTTCCGATTCTGTGTCTTCCTCTCTCTCTCTGCCCCTTCCCCACTTGCATTCTGTTTCTCTCTAAAATAAATTTTAAAAACATTAAATAAATTCTAGGGAAAAAAATACCCTAAACATTAATTCTTATTTCGGTAAAGTCCATTACGATGTCACAAATCTTTAACGACCACTAGCTTACCACTGTAAGAACAAACAGCTTATCTCTTTTCTATTTCAGTAGCAAAAAGAAAATAAAGCAGATAAAAAGGTTTTAAATGTACAGTGGTAGAGAAAATGGGAGCTTTTTCTGTACAACTCCTCTCTGGATACTGAGGCTCCCGGGGAGCCCTACCTGGGAGCTCCGTCTCTGACATCTCCTGTTAGAATTCTCAGCCTCATGCATTTGCGGTTGTTCCCGGTTTTGGATGTAATGGAAAATAAAGCTCAATTCCTCCTATTTACTGAGAATACTTAATAGAGTAACTTTCATCCTCTTCTATTGACCCAGGGACAGAGCGCCAAGGGAGTGAACCAGATGAATGGGTAATCCTAGAAAAAATGCCAAGCAAATTACAGCTCTAGGTAACAGGCCACCCACCCCACAAGAGGACTAATCAGAAAAAGCTGCCACTCCTGTCCACTAGCACTCCAGGACTCCACAAAAACATTCCTTCCATTATGCCGCCACTCGCAGAACTGCTGTTCACACCTGCCTGGCTTCCCCTTCACACTCGTAAAGGGGTTTTGACCCCCTGCAGGCTCCATTTAGAACTGATAATACAATTAAGTGTTCAAATCCAGTCGCTCTCCCTTCCCACTCACCTGGGGCAGGGATGGCATTGTGAGTGGGTGAGGCAGCCAACCCTAGGTGACTCCCTGAGCCTGGCAAGGCATTGCTCACAGAGGATGAAGTCAGCTGCTCCATCCCCACTGGGCTCAGGTTCATTTCATTCATCCTAGGAAAGAGCACACACGAGTTAGGCAAAATCTTACCTCAGTGATTCCGTTTTAAGGTACTGCACAACCTGAGGCAATCAGGATAGGGAAATGAAAGCGGACCAACTACTAATTCATTTTTATGCTCACAGCTCTCAGACAGCGAATGTCATATTCTTTCTAATCATAAAAACTCTGGGATTCAGAGACGCTAACTCAGTCAACGTCACAAAGCAAAAATATGATTTAACTCAGGTGTGCTTTGTTTCAAACCCTACGCACACTACCTGAAGCAAAGCACAATCCTTATCGAGCACATGGCAATAAGAGTTTGTTTTTGTTTTTTTAAATACCCAAGCTTTTTCTTTCACAGTATTTTCTCCAAATGGCCTATTACTTCAAACCAGACTTTTGTAGATGGTTTGGTTTAATTCACTCAAAAGAATTTTTACTAATTCTTTTTACAGGAGTTATAGTGATACTGGGTCTGAATTAAATTATTAATAATGAGGGGCACCTGGGTGGCTCAGTCGGTTAAGCGTCCGACTTCGGCTCAGGTCATGATCTCGTGGTTTGAGAGCGCAAGCCCCGCATCAGGCTCTGTGCTGACAGCTCAGAGCCTGGAGCCTGCTTCAGATTCCGGGTCTCTTCCTCTCTGTGTCCCTCCCTTGCTCACGCTCTGTCTCTGTCTCTCAATAATAAATAAATGTAAAAAAAAAAAAAAAATTTTGAAATATGTGATCTGGATGAAGCAATGCATCTTCATCCTTACTAGAAAGGCAACTAGAAGCATAGGATAAATGAGGTGCATCAAGGACAACACATTAATAACAGTACAAGTATTTAATTATGCTATAAAAGAATGCAAAAAAAATCCTATAGCCTAAAGAAACAACAGCTACCTATAATTCTGAAAGTTTCTAGGTGAGTTTGTTTAAAATGGACTTTTCCTGTAATTTCTTACAGCTATAAATGTAATTAAAACTCTACAACCACCAGAGCAATAACCTATAACAAATGGCTACAATATTTTTTTTAAGTAAGCTAAAAGTCTATAGCTTCAAATCTCAGTCTAAAAATTCCTGAATTTAATCTGTGTACCTCATCTCCAGATAAAAATCAAAATGGTGTTTCTGGGTTGACTCCTAGGCCTTCTTCTCAAACCAGTTCAAACCAGAGTTTAGTGTGAGGCTCAGCAGATTTCTGCTTTGTCGTGAGTCACTGAAATGTGATGACCTCAGCAGCCATAAACCAAAGGTAACAAATACCCCACAGAAAGCAAGCAGATGAAGGGAATTTACAATGAGATCCAAAGACTCTCATTCTAAAGTGCAATTCTATTCTACCTACCTTTCTCATACGGGTTTCTAGGAAGCAAGCTTGGAAGAAGAGCTAAAAATCAAGATACCAAGCTCTCTCTTCTTCCCTACTCATTCCTGGTAAAATCATTTCCTTCACACTTCTGCAGTTTGTATGTGTGTGTTTCTGACTTACAGAATAAACCACAGTTGCCACTTGCTAATCTTACAACTTTTTCTTAGAATGACATATAAAAAGCTAACTGAAATGCACCCACTTTGCAAAAGGCATGGACAGGTTCAGCAGCTTCAGTGAATTCGTCTTCCTCATCCTAAACATACAGCCTATGAAAGGGTCCCAAAACAACAGCCAAATGTAACTCTATCTGGCACCGATCTGTACTGCCATGGTATCATCAAGTACCTGAAATATTTGCATGAAACCTGCAAAACTAAGAACTTAATTCCCCCACATTACCATCTGAGCCACAGGGTAACCAGCAAAATTCAAGGTGAAGCATGGTGTTAAGCTAAAAATACACTCTGGAATCCAGATCAAGATATTAAACTCTCAAATAACTCAAAGACACAGGGAAAAGGGGTGAATGAGCCAAAAATCAACGTGTGGCTATCTAGAACGATTCACATTTGGAGTAAATTTGGTTGCATGAGGCTGGATTCAACCTAACTCTGGTTTCTGGATTTCTGGTCTCCTTTGGGACATAAATCCATTTGCAAATCGCACCTGTAACCTCCCTCGTGGCACCAAAACCAAAGAAAGGCACTCTGAACTCTGATTTGCCACACTCTTCCCAAAGATGTCACCAGCACAGGGCCCATCACTCACCTGTGATGCATCTGCTTGGGGCCAAGTGTCAGAGAAAAGAACACACGCGCGGCGGGGAACCGGCATCAGGGTTTGCGTTCCAGGGTCACGTGCTACCGCATCTTGCTTACAACCGCTGCACAAACGCGGCCCCTCGGCCCCGCGGCCGTCCGGGGCCGCCCAACTTCTCCCGAGGGCCGGCGGCCGCGCACCCCGCCGCGAGATGGGGCATGCCGGGGGACACCCGGGGCTTTTCCTCCAGAAGCTTCGGGAGGGGGGCTGCCCAACCTGGGGGGTGGGAGGGAGGAGAGGACAAGGGCGGTCACCAAAACGGAGTGGATGCGGTCCCCGTCCCCTCGCCACCGGCGCGCCCGGGCGCTTCGGACACCGCCTCCCAGGGGCGGCCGACTGACTCGCCCGCCCGCCGGCTTGAGGCCCGCAGGCCCAGCCGCCCTCGCCCAGCCCCGGCCGGGCCCGCGCGCAGCCCACCTGCCGGCCGCGCGGGGGGCGCGCGCGCCTGCCCCACCGCTTTGTTCCTCATCCGGGCAGAGCTTGCCTCGGGCCCTCCCCGCCCGCTCGACCCCCGCGCCCCGGGGGCCGCTGGCCTAACGTTTCCCGCCCGGCCCGGCCCGGCCCAGCCCGCCGACTCCTCAGGGCCGCACCCTCCGAGGCGCGTTTCCGGCTCCTCAGCCACTCGGGACGCCTGCCGCTCCGCCCCTCGTGCGTGCGCCCCTCCCCGCAGTGGCCCGCTAGCGGCGACTGCGTTCCGGCGCCCCTCCCCCAGCCGAGCCCCTTCCGCGCGTGCGCACCGAGAGGACTCAGGCCCGAGGGGTGCGGGGCCCGGAGAGGCTCTGGAGGGAGCGTCGCGTCTCAGGCCGGCTGGATTGCGTCGAGCGCCGAGCTATCGACCCACAGTTGCTAAGCATGCAGCGCTGCAGAGCATGTATTGAGCGGGTTCTGAGTCCCCTAAATCCTCAGACTCGGTTTCAGTGTTCGTAGCGTTCTCCTGCTAGGGAAGCGTGGGTCCACGCAAGCCCAAAAGATTCGAAGTAAGGGACTTAGCCCAAATATGTTGGCGCTGTTGCCCAGGAGGAATTGGGACTCTATCCTGAACAGTTTTCACCTTATGTTACACCTGAAGGTTGCCCAGTTTCCCTGCTTTAAGTCATAAATAGGGGTGTATGGGATTTTGTACAAATTTTCTTCCCCTTGTCTCTTTGCCCTTCTTCTCTCCTGCATGCCAAGCATTGTGCTAAGCTCCGGGAATACTGAGGCGGGACAGTTTTTCTCTAAAGCCAAGTTCATGAGCAGTGACATTAGAACTACAGACAAGCGGCCTGGTAGCTTCCTTCCACACCAGCAGAGCAGCAGAGACCCAGGAATTCCTCCTTTCATTCAGGAAACATTTACTGAATGTTTCATCTCAAACATAGTAATACAAAATAAGACCTAGGTCTTAACCTTGAACAGCTTGTAGTCTAGTGGAGACTGGTGGGTTTTGAAAATATAATCCCAGGTAAAGGGCAAAGGCATGCACAATGTTTTGGATGAGAGGTGGGAGTGGTCTCAACTCAATATAATGTTTCCTTTACCTTCTCATAAAAAGAAAACACATTCCAAATGAGGAAACTAAGCACTTAACATTGACAGGTCATACTGGTTTTGCTCTCTTGGTAACAACAAATAGAAGTCTAAATCAGGAAAAGTTATCATATCACAAGTGTATGAGACACAGTGTTCCGTAAAATGCCACTTCAAACCTGGGACCTAGAGAATGATGATGTGTCTTATAAAAGGCTGAATAATTTCACTCTGGTTTTCCATGCCTTTTTTTTTTTTTTAAGTTTATTTATTTATTTTTGAGGGAGGGAGGGGCAGAGAGAGAGGGAGAGAGAGAATCCCAAGCAGCTCCTCACTGACAGTGTGATGCCCAATGCAGGGCTCAAATTCACAAACCAGGAGATCATGACCTGAGCCAAAATTGAGACTAAGACACTTAACCGACTGAGCCACCCAGGCACCCCTTGAACAGTTTTATTAATTTCAGAGATGTAAAATTCATGTAAAAAGTCATGATTACATATAATACATGATCACATATAACCTAAAACTATAATAGTTACAGAAGAAAATATACAAGAAAATCTTTGTAACTTTGATAAGACACCAAAATCAAGAACCACTAAAAAATTGACAAATTGAACTTCATCAAAATTAAAGCTTTTTGTCTTGAAAAGATGTGATTAACAAAATAAAAAGTCACACCAGAAATGTGTATAAAATATTTGCAAAACAAATATCTGACAACTGACTCTTATCTGGAATATATAAAGAGCCCTTTAAAGTCAATAATAAGAAGGCAAGCAACCCAAATTTTTTAGGTGGGCAAAACATTTGAATAGCCACTTTACCAAAGAAGGTATGTGGATGGCAATTAGGCACACAAAAGGATGACCAACAGAATTAGTTATTAGGGAAATGCAAATCAAAACACAATAAGGTAAAATGGGCAAAGTTTAAAAGTGTATAACAACTGTTGGTGAAGATACAGAATAATTG
This sequence comes from Acinonyx jubatus, assembly GCF_027475565.1. Classification (NCBI taxonomy): domain Eukaryota; kingdom Metazoa; phylum Chordata; class Mammalia; order Carnivora; family Felidae; genus Acinonyx; species Acinonyx jubatus. The sequence continues at coordinate 124,857,385 of NC_069387.1, forward strand.
GAATTCTCAAACTTTGCTAGCAAAATGCTACAGCCATATCAGAAAACAACTTAGCAATTCTGTATACCATATGATTCAGTAATCACATACGTAGGTATTTACCCAAGAGAAAATAAAAGCAGATTCACAAAGACTTGTACACAAATGCTCGTAGAAACTTTGATAGTATAATAGTCCCAAACTGTAGACAGCCAAAATGTCTATTAACTGGTGAATGAATAAACAAATTGGAGTATATCTCCAGGGTGGAACACTACTTGGCAATAAAAAGGGGCACGCTATTGATATGTGGATGAATTTCATCCTTCATACACAAAAGACTACCTATTCTGTGTTTCCATTTATGTAAAATTCTAGAAAAAGAAAAACTATTGTAATAGAAAACACGTAAGTGATTGTCAGGATTTGGGGATGAGTGGGAAGGATGAGACTGCCTATAAAAAGGCATGAGGAAAATTTTAGGGGCGATGGAAACTATCTTGATTGTGGAAGTGGTTACACAACTGTGTCCACTCATAACAATTTGTCAAACCGCACACTTAAAATTGGTGAGTTTTACTGTATGTAAAAATACCTCAAAAAGTCAACTTTTAAAAAATGATGTCATGGGGCGCCTGGGGGGCTCAGTTGGTTAAGTGTCCAACATCGTCTCAGGTCATGAAATCATGGCTCATGGGCTCAAGCTCCGTGGAGGGCTCTGTGCTGACAGCTCAGAGCCTGGAGCCCACTTGGGATTCTGTGTGTCTCTCTCTGCCCCTCCCCCACTTGCACTGTGCCTCTCTCTCTCTCTCTCTCAAAAATAAATAAACATACATACATACATACATAAGGTAAGTAAGTAAGTAAGTAGGTAAGTAAGTAAGTCATGGTCACCAAAAATTGAAGGATCCTAACCCTATTCCCTAGACTAGATTAGGTCCACTGTGTGCTCTCTCATCATTCTTATCTTGATTGTAATTACTTGTTTCATTTTCTGTCTTGCCAAGTAGATTTTAAGTTTTGGGAACAAGATCCATATCTATCTGATTTAATGCTATATGAGATAATACAATACCTGACATATACTAGGTGCTCAGTAAATATTTGATTAATAAATGAAAGTCAAACTGGCACAATCCTAAACTATGCTTATTAACTTGCATATCGCCTTCCTTGGGACGATGCCCAAGGCAATGAATGCCCAAAGGTTGCCTAAAGAGATGATTTAGGGTGACTTGTCACTTTAAGGAGATAGCAAGGACCCAGTAAAGCAGTAAAAACAATGAGAGAATTACTGACCTATCAGATCAATAGAAATGAAGAGTGTAGCTGTGGAACAAAAAATGTAGGTTTGCAACCACAGAGTGAACCCTAGAGATAAGTGTATATAAGACAAACAAGATGGGGCCCCTGGGTGGCTCGGTCGATTAAGCGTCTGACCGGCTCAGGTTGTGATCTTGCAGTTTGTGGGTTCAGGTCCCACATGGAGCTCTATGCTAACAGCTCAGAGCCTGCTTTGGATTCTGTGTCTCCCTCTCTTTCTACTCCTCTCACGCTCATGCTCTTTCTCTCATTCTCTCTAAATAAATAAATAAGCATTAAAATTTTAAAAAGAAGGGACAAGATAACAACCATTCACATTTCTGCTGGATGGAAAAGGCAGAGGCAGAAAGCAAATTAACTTTAAACATTATCTTCTGTCACTAAAGATATGGACAAGAATGGGTAAATTGGGGCCTGGATTGGGCTGCTCAGAATATCTCTTTTTTCACTTAACTCTAATTAAGGTATAAAGCCCTGCTACTGACCTCCCATGTTAGGGAGAGTCTGGAAATATGACTTTTTATGTGGATACACCTGTTCTTTGGCATTTTTTGAGATTCTCCCTATATGCCTGAAACAATTATAATTTATTGTATTGGATTCTAACTGACTCCTTTCCTTATTTAATATTTGCAGAAAGGCATGGGAAAGCTATAATTTATTCAAAAAACATTTGTTGAGTACCTACTATATGCGAGGTATTACTCTAGGCCCTGGGGATACAGCAGTGAATTAAACAGGGAAAAAAAATGCCTCTCTCTAAAGAGCTAACCAACAAGTAACTAATTAAAACATGTAACATTCTAGATGGCAATAAATACCGTGACAAAAGTATGGTAGGGAAGAAAGTGCTTGCAGATAGGAGCTGCAATTTAAAATAACATAGAGAGAGAAATCATCATTGAAAAGGTCAAATTTGAACCAAAGGAGGTGAGAGAATGATCCATATGTACATCTAGAAGAAGAGAGTTTCAGTCAGAGGTAAGGGAAAATGCAAAGACCCTGAGGCAAGAGAATGTCTGGCAGGTTTGAGGAATTGCAAGAATGCCAATGACACTAGAATTGTACCTCCTACATGGCAGCCATTAGCCACATGTGGTTATTAAGCCCCTAAAATGTACCTAGTTCAAATTGTGTAATTATTTTAGGGCAAGAGAGTAAAATAGAGTCACTGTGTTAATGGCTCCAGTTTTGTACTCCTCCTTGAGACCACGCCCTTTGCAAGGTGACTTTACAGCTCATCTCAGTATCAAGTAGAATCCTTTGTTTCTGCCCCTTGATTCTGATTGGCCATACTAGACATTTACTAGAACCCAGCCTAAATCATTGCCCTTCAGGCTCAAGAACTAAATAAATACTCCTTGTCTTAAGCTACTGAGCCTTGGGATAGTAAACTTGGTGGCCACTCTGAAGGAGGCTGGCTTCCTTTCCTTGGATGCCACTGATTTTCTGCCCCGATCTTTGGAAACTGTTACACGGGTATGAAAGATTCAGCTCTAGTATTTGGAACATTATTTCTCTTGGGTTAATGTCCAAGCACAGGCATACTTCATTTTATTGCACTTTGCTGATACCATGTTTCTTACAAATTGAAGGTTTGTGGCAACCCTGTATCAGTCAGTCAATTGGTGCCATTTTTCTGACAGTATTTGCTCACTTTGTGTCTCTGTCACACTTTGGTAATACTCCCAATATTGCAAAAGTTTTCATTATGGTTATATTTGTTATGGTGCTCTGTGATCAGTGATCTTTGATGCTCTTATTGTAGTTGTTTTGGGGGCCAAAACCTCACCCATATAAGATGGTAAACTTAATTGATAAATGTTATATGTTCTGACTGCTCCACCAACCAGCTCTTCCCCCTCCTCTCCCCCTCTCATTGGGCCTCCTATTCCGAAACATAACAATATTGAAGTTAGGCCAATAAATCATCCTACAAGGGCCTCTAAGTTTTCAAGTGAAAAGAAGAATTGCACATCTCTGTCTTTAAGTCAAAAGCTAGGATTGATTAAGCTTCATGGAGAAGGGATGCTGAAAGCTGAGACAGGCCAAAAGCTAGGGCTCTCGAACCACTTAGCCAAGTTGTGAATGCAAAGGAAAAGATTTTGAAGGAAATTAAAAAACGCTATTCCAGTGAACATACAAATGGTAAGAAAGTGGATGTGGAGAAAGTTTTCACTGATATGGAGAAAGTACGAGTGGTCTGGAGTGAAGATCAAACCAGCCACAACATTCCCTTAAACTAAAGCCTAACCCAGAGCAGGGCCCTAAGTCTCCAATTCTGTGAAGGCTGAGAGAGATGAGGAGGCTCTGGAAGAAAAGTTTGAAGCTATCAGAGGTTGGTTCACGAAGTTTAAGGAAATAAGCTGTCTCTATAACATAAAGGTACAAGGTGAGGAGGCAAGTGCTGATGTAGAAGCTACAGCAAGTTCTCCGGAAGATCTAGCCAAGATCATTAATGAAGGTGACGCCAGTAAACAACCGATTTCAATGTAGGCAAAACAGCCTTATGTTGGAAGGAAGAAGATGCCATTTAAGACTTTCATAGCCAGAGAGGAGAAGTCAAAGCCTGCTTTCAAAGCCTCAAAGGACAGGCTGATTCTCTTGTCAGGAGATAATGCAGCTGGTGACTTTAAGTTGAAGCCAATGCTCATTTGCCATTCCAAAAATCCCGGGGCCCTGAAGAATTGTTCCAGATCTACTCTGCTTGGGCTCAATAAGTGGAGAAACAAAGCCCGATGACAGCACATCTGTTTACAGCATGGTTTACTGAATATGTTGAGCCGCTATTGAAAACTGCTCAGAAGAAAATATTCCTTTCAAAATATTCCTGCTCATTGACAATGCACCTGGTCACCCAAGCGCTCCAATGGAGATGGGCAACCAGGTTAATTTTATTTTCATGCCTGTTTAATGCAACATCCCTTCTGCACCCCATGGGCCAAGTTTTGATTTCAACTTTCAATTCTTATTATTTAGGAAATACATTCTGTAAGGTGATAGCTACTATAAACAATCATTCCTCTGATGGACCAGGGAAAAGTCCATTGAGAACCTTCTGGAAAGGATTCACCATCCTAGATGCCATTAAGAGAACATTCATGATTAACTGGAAGAGGTCAAAACATCAATATGAACAGGAGTTTGAAGAAGTTGATTCCAGCTCTCATGGAGGACTGTGAGGTTCAAGACATCAGGGAGGGGAGGAACCCCAGATGTGGTGGAAATAGCAAGAGAGCCAGGATTAGAAGTGGAGCCTGGACATGTGACTTCATTGCTGCCATCTCACGATAAAACTTGAATGGAGGAGGAGTTGTTTCTTATGGATTAGCAAAGAAAGTGGTTTACTGAGATGAATCTACTCCTGATGAAGATGCCATGTAGATTGCTGACATGACAAAAAAGGATTTAGAATATTCCATCAAATGAGTTGACAAAGCAGGGTTTGAGAGGGCTCATTCCAATCGTTTTTTTATTAAAACAATTTTTTTAATGTTTTTTAAATTTATTTTTGAGAGAGACAGAGCGTGAGTGGGGGAGGGGCAGAGAGAGGAGATACAGAATCCCAAGCAGGCTCCAGACTCTGAGCTATCAGTGCAGAGCCCGACATGGGGCTCAGACTTGTGAATCACGAGATCCAGATGGTGACCTGAACTGAAGTCGGCCGCTTAACCGACTGAGCCACCCAGCTGCCCCACGACTGATTCCAATCTTGAAAGAAGTTCTACAATCCTATCAAACAGCATCACATGCTACAGAGAAACCTGTTCATGAAAAGAAGAGTCAGTCAACGTGGCAAATCTCACTGTTGTCTTATTTTAAGAAATTGCCACAGCCGCCCCAGCCTTCAGCGACCATTGCCCCGACCAGTCAGCAGCCATCAACATTGAGGCGAGACCCTCCACCAGCAAAAAGATTGTAACTCGCTAAAAGCTCAGATGACGGTTAGCATTTTTTAGCAATAACATATTTTTTAACTAAGGTATGTACATTGGTTTTTTTAGACACAATGCTGTTTATTGCAAACTTACTAGCCTGCAGTGTAAACATAACGTTTATAAGCACTGGGAAAAATTCATCTGCCTTGCTTTATTGTGATGTTCGTTTTGTTGCGGTGGTCTGGAACTGAACCCGCAGGATCTTGGAGGTACTCTATAACGTGCAGAATGGCTTGTTTTCCAAAAGTAGCAGATGCAGGACTGGAGCTGACATAATCCTATGTGTTCTGTTAACTCTTGAGACCTCAGAAGCAGAACACATGTGGCACTGAACGAATTCAATTTCTCAGATCTGAAAGAACTCTACTAGTTTCAGTGCAGGAACATCTAGGCTGTGCTTGATGAAGGAACCCTGACTCTGCCCAGGCTTTGGTGCAAGACCCTTCTAGGTGAGCCTGAGAAGAAGAAGAAACTGGGGGGAATGATCTGTGGAGTTTAACCTAAGAAATTTTGATGTTACCTTCAAATTTTAACCTATAAGCGTATTTAAATTTTGGGTTTTAATTTATCCCTAGCAATTTGATAATGGGAGATGTCTTTTTAAATTTGCAGTATTCTCTCTTACTGATGATTTATTTGATTATATAACCTCCAGCAAGCTATATTGGAATGGTCTCCATTAGAGAAAGGAAAAGATTCAGGAATGAATTAACCCTAGCACACCAGGCTCTGGGGTTCATTTAACTAATGTATTGTTCTGATCTATTTTAGAGATTTTTTTTTTAAGTTTATCTGTTTATTTTGAGAGACAGAGAGAGGGCAGGGGAGGGGCAGAGATTGAAGGAGAGAGAATCCCAAGCAGGCCCCGCACTGTCAACGCAGACTCCTACACAGGGCTCGAACACATGAACCATGAGACATGACCTGAGCCAAAATCAAGAGTCAGATGCCCAACCCACTGAGCCACCCAGGTACCCCTATTTTATGGATTTTTAAGGGGCAAAAACTAGACTGTGATTCTAGGGTGATACACAAAAGAGTCATAGTTGCCATTGAAGGAGGGTGGAAACTGGGGAGGAATAGATAAGAACATTACTAATGACCTCCAAAAATTCCAACAGTAATGATAAAATAAAATTTTAAAGTACCTGAAAATTTAGCTCTAAAGAAGTTCCGTGCGTTTTTTGTTTGTTTGTTTTTTGGCTTGGGGGTGTTTGTTTTGTTTTGTTTTAGAGAGAGAGAGTGTGAGAGCAGGGGAGAAGGAAAGAGGGAGAGGGAGAGAGAGAGAGAGAGAGAATCTTTAGCAAGGGCTCAATCTCATGACCCTGGGATCATGACCTGAGCTGAAACAAAGAGTTGGATGCTCAACTGACTGAGCCACCCAGGCTTAATTCCACCATGTGGTTTTTTAATATGGGTTTTACCAAATCTTCAAGGAATAATTTCCACCATTTACCAATGGTTCCAGAGCCTAGAAATAGATGGACAGCTACTCAACTTATTAAGAGTTTGATGGGGCGCGTGGGTGCCTCAGTCGGTTAATCATCTGACTTCAGCTTAGGTCATGATCTCACAGTTTGTGGTCGAGCCCCGTGTCAGCCTCTGTGTGGACAGCTCAGAACCTGGAGCCTGCTTCAGATTCTGTGTCTCCCTTTCTCTCTCTGCCCCTTCCCCCCTCATTCTCTCTCTCTCTCTCTCTCTCTCTCTCTCTCTCTCAAAAATAAATAAACATTCAAAAAAAATTTTTAAGAGTTTGAAATAATCCTAGAAAATCCTAAAAAATCCCAGAAAAGGAGAACATAAGAAGATAAAACTGTGAGCCAATATGATTTGGGACTGTAGAAAAAATTTTTCTAGTGAAATATTAACAAATTGAATCCAGCAGTATACTAAAAGAATTATGACCCCATAAGGTTTAATCCTAGGAATGCAAGACAGCTCAACCATAGCAGATCTGTTGTCATAATTCATGGCAACAATAAAGAAGAAAATATACATGATTATCTTTGTAGATGCATTTGATGAAATTTAATAGGCATTAAATACTGATAATACTCTTAGCAAATTAAGAATAGAAGAAAATGTCCTTTATTTGATAAAGAGTATCTCCTATACGGTGGAACATTAGAAGCTTTCCCATAAAAAATACAAGGATGTTAACTATTACTACTATGATTAGCATTGGACTGGGTCTCTCAGGAGGTGAAATTTAATAAGAAAAATAAATGGTGGGGTGGGTGGATGCCCGGATGGCTCAGTCAGTTAAGCATCTGACTTCAACTCAGGTCATGATGTCATGGATCATGAGTTCGAGCCCTGCATCGGGCTTCTCACCGACAGTGCAGAGCCTGCTTGGGATTCTCTCTCTATCCCTGCCCTCACCTCCCAATAAATAAAATAAACTTAAAAGAAAAAAGAAAAGGAAAATAAGTGAATTACATTAAAAAGAGAAAACAAAACTATCATTGTTAGTAGACAATATGATTATAGTTTAAGAAATCCTAGAATATCATTTTTTAAAATTAACCATTAGAATTATCTTAAGTGGGATGTTATTTCACAAGTGAACACATTTATCAACACTCATTGAATTATATATTTAATATATGTACATTTAACTGTATGTAGATTTTGTCTCAACCGAAAACCAGTAGAAATAATAAGAGGTCAGTGAACTGACTGGATTAAAGATGAACATTCAGGGGCGCCTGGGTGGTTCAGACAGTTAAGTGTAGGACTCTTGATTTCCATTCAGGTCGTGATCTCATAGTTCGTGGGTTCCAGCCCTGCCAGGTTCCATGCACTGGTGACATGAAGCCTGCTTGAGATTGTCTGTCCCTTCTTCTCTCTCTGCCCCTCCCTGTCCCCCACTCACACATGCTCGCTCTCTCTCTCTCTCTCTCTCTCAAAATAGGTAAATAAACTTAAAAAAAAAAAAGATTAACATGCAATAAATCAATAGCTTTGAAAACCAGAAAAGAAAGTTCTATTCACAATAGCAACCAGACCTATCAAATGTCTTGAGATAAATGTAATAAGAAACACATAAGATCTGCACTAAGAGGCTGCCTGGGTGACTCAGTTGGTTAAGTCGCCAGCTCCTGATTTTGGCTCAGCTCATGATCTCCAGGTTTATGGGATCAAGCCCTTCCTCAGGCTCTGGACTGACAGCACAGAGCCTGCTTGGGATTCTCTGTCTCCCTCTGTCTCTGCCCCTCCACCTGGTCTCTCTCTCATACACAAAATAAATAAATAAACATTAAAAAATACATAGAAAAAGAGATCTACACTAAGAAATCTGTGGAACTTTATTAAAGGACAAAAAAAGAAGACCTGAATGAATGGAATTGTATTATGTTCATACAGGAGTCAATGTTTCAGAAAGTCAGTTCTCTCCAAAATTATTCATATATTTAACACAATCCCAATTAGAATCCCAAATTTTATTTCTGTGTCTCCTTACAGATGTCAAAATTGCATGTTACCTTCTCTGTTCTTCTTTCCAGATTTAGACCTCCTGTTCAACAATTGTTCCTCCAAACGAATTGGGCGGTCACCCATCTATTCACCAAGCCTTGTGCTCGTCCCCTTTCTCTAATTCACACCAAGCTGCCAGACGTAGACAAGGAAAAGGCTTTGCGAAACTTGGGGCAGGAGAAGGTAGCCTTAAAGAAGAGAAAAAAGATAAAAGCCATAAGGAAAGGATGAATGTATTTGACTACAGCAAAATATTACATTGTTGCATGACCAAAGAGTGCATAGACAAGGTTAACATGCAAATAGTATTTGAGAAGGACAGAAAAGCTGGGAATAAATTGTACCTAAATATTTGCATTTCTTTAAATCTTGCTGTAAGTTATCTTTTTTTAAATGTTTATTTTTTGAGACACACACACACACACACACACACACACACACACACAGAGTGCAAGAGGAGGAGGGGCAGAGAGTGAGGGAGACACAGAATCCGGAGCAGGCTCCAGACTCTGAGCTGTCAGCACAGAGCCCAATGCAGGGCTCTAACCCACGAACCATGAGATCATGACCTGAGCCGAATGTGGAGGCTTAACCGACTAAACCACCCAGGCGCTCCTCTTGCTATAAATTATCTTTAAAATAGAATGGAATGGTGTGGGTAAAGGATACATGAAAATTTTACCCTTTTGGATGACAATTTGACCTTCAGTTATCTTTGTTTTCTGGCCCTCTGAAACATGATAAAGAGAGAATGTCAGCTATGTCATTAAGCAACCTTAACTTACATTAAAGCAATCACCTGATTGGTAGATTGCATCTGGACTGGCACAACTATAAATACCGGATGGGGGAGTATAGCTCTGGGCTTCGGAATGTGAAGCCTCTTCCACTGGCCCCTGTGAGAGGTCCCTGGAAGCTACACCTGTGGGGTCGTTACAAGAAATACTGGCTCCTGAGGGGTGTGCGACTTCTAAGTCAGGACAGCTGGCCACATGGGTCTGCTGTGAGTCTTCTTTCCTTGCATCTGAGCTGTTACTTGGCTCCAGGGGGTTTGGGAGGAGCACCTGTGTGGATTGCTGCACAGATTATCGCAAGGACTCCTGGGGAGGTAGAATGCCTAATTCTGCTCTGCTTCAAGTGCTGTTCCTGATCTATATCCTTCCAAGAAAATCTGATGTCAAATGTGGCCCCCTGTAGTCTTAATGAGTCTCAGTGTTTAGTTGTATCTAAGAATACCCCTCGAGGATGTTGCACATGAGAATACAGATAGCTTAGACCTGAGCTATGTAGAACAGGACCAACGGAATAGAATCGGATTCCGTGATCAGTTTGATCATGGTTATCTGCACCTGTTTCTATCATGAGGTCATAACATGTTTCTCTGTGTCCCCTTATGGCAGCTGATGCAGACTGCAGGTATGGGGACAGACAGGTATGTAATACTTCTGTGCCACCAGCCTAGGAAAACAGAATCTATAATGTGATATCAAACATTTTGGAAGAAGAGCCGATCTAAGTCTTCATCTCACGTGTTTCAAGCAGGTGGAGAGAGCCCGCCTAAATTTTAGGGGTGGAAGTCTACCTTGGCCTTAGAGATACCTTTGAATCTGCTGAGCCTGATCGTCAGTGAATCTCCATTTCCCCTTTTACAGGCAGATCCGAGTAGGACAACCAAACATAGTTTCAATTGTCCTTGGAGGTTTAGTGTTTAGTCCCTTGATCTAGACATAACTATAACATACCTAGACTTGATCTAGATGGGAGACATCTTTAAAGTTGGAGAGAACAGGGGTGCCTGGGTGGCTCAGTCGGTTGAGCGTCTGACTTCGGCTCAGGTCATGATCTCACGGTCCGTGAGTTCGAGCCCCGCGTTGGGCTCTGTGCTGACAGCTCAGAGCCTGGAGCCTGCTTCAGATTCTGTGTCTCCCTCTCTCTCTGACCCTTCCCCGTTCATGCTCTGTCTCTCTGTCTCAAAAATAAACATTAAAAAAATTTAAAATAAAATAAAGTTGGAGAGAACATTTGTCTGGGTCAAAACTGACCAGAGAGATGGGGAGTCAGAACCTCCTCTTTTGATCTCTTATGTAACAAGAACGCAGCCCCTCCCCACTTCACATTGTGAAACAAAACAATGTTTTTCTCACTGAAGAAGCTACCTATTTCAAATGCACTTGCACCTTCAAAAAGCCTAAGGAAGACTAAGCATTCTTCATGACCACGTCCATACCTGATAACAGTATTCGGACCCTATTAAGGATGAGTAGAGAACCAGGATTTGACTTTTTCTGATGACATTTCAGTAAGAAAAGAAAAAAAAAAAAGTCTTGTAGGTATTTATTCCTCAGAGACAGAATTTATAAGGAGCAAGAAAACCTGGCCCAAGACCTTTACATTATAATGATAAATACAAAAGTAATATGTGCTTTTGGTAACGAATTAAACAGTAGAAAGATTCATAAAGAAAAATGCATAACACTCCTTCTCCCCAAAGCCACCTTTCTTTGGCAACGAACGACAGAAATTTACTGTGAATCTTTCCACTTCTCTGTGTGCACATAAACACATATAAAGACATACATATCATGTAGAACAGTTTGTTTTAAATTCACACCGCATATATTATCCTTAATTTGCTTTTTTTTCACTTAACACATTATGTATAGCTCTGCAAGTTCTTATATATAGCTCTAGCTCATTATTTTTAATAATAGCATAATATTCTTAAAGTATTAGCCCTGTATTTTTTTTGTTTTTAAATTTTTTAAATGTTTACTTATTTTTGACAGACACACACACACATAAAGTGTGAGTGGGGGAGGGGCAGAGAGAGGGGGAGACACAGAACCTGAAGCAGGCTCCAGGCTCTGAACTGTCAGCACAGAGCCCAATGTGGGGCTGGAATGTGTGAACCATGAGATCATGACCTTTTGCTGAAGTCGGAGGCTTAACCGACTGAGCCACCCAGGTGCCTTGTCCTCCCACTATTTTTAAAAAATGTTTATTTATTTTGAGAGACAGGTCAGGGAGGGGGGTGCAGAGAGAGAGAGGAGAGAATCCCAAGCAGGCTCCACAATATTAGTGCAGAGCCTGGCATGGGGTTTGATCTGTGAGATCTGAGCCAAAATCAAGAGTCAGACGCTCAACCAACTGAGCCACCCAGGCACACCCAGCCCTCTCTCTATTGGCGGGCATTCAAGCTATTCCTTTTTTTTTTCCCTTTTAAGAATCACTACAAACAATGCTGCAATAGATATTATTGTGCAGGTAAATTCACACCAGTGCATTTATTTCTGTAGTATCTTTTGGTCAAAGGACATGTGATGTATGCTATTAATTTCAATAGTTATTTTCCCAAAAGCTTGTAGCAATTACGCTTCTGCCCCTTCCCCAAATTCTTGCCTGCCCTGGATGTTAACAATCTTTTTACATTTTCCAATCTGAGGATGAAAAATGGTATTGCTTACCTGTTTTCTCTTGTCCTCATTTCTAGTCTATTCTCCAGTCTGCAAATAGAGTAATTAAAACATTTTTTTTAATGTTTATTTATTTTTGAGAGAGAGCGAGAGAGAGCAGGGTAGGGGCAGAGAGAGGGAGACACAGAATCCGAAGCCGGCTCCAGGCTCTGAGCTGTCAGCACAGAGCCCAATGTGGAGATTGAACTCACAAGTGATGAGATCACCACCTGAGTTGAAGTTGGACGCTCAACTTACTGGGCCACCCAGACACCCCTAGAGTAATGTTTTTTAAAATCAAAATCTTACCATGTCACCTTTCTGCTTAAAATACATCATTTATGTCCCTTCACTCTTTTTTTAAATTTTTTTTTAACGTTTATTTATTTTTGAGACAGAGACAGAGCATGAACGGGGAAGGGTCAGAGGGAGAGAGGGAGACAGAGAATCTGAAACAGGCTCCAGGCTCTGAGCTGTCAGCACAGAGCCCGACGCGGGGCTTGAACTCACGAACCACGAGATCATGACCTGAACCGAAGTCGGACGCTTAACCGACTGAGCCACCCAGGCGCCCCTATGTCCCTTCACTCTTAGAACAAAGGGCAAAATCCTTAACATGGCCCAAAGCATCTTGTGGTCTAATAGTCTTTCTGTCTCTATGGTGGGCTTGTCTCCCAACAGGAAGGACTTTTCTATGGATTGTTCTCAACTCTACTGAGAAATCAAGGTGACACATTAGGTTGTTTCCTGGTACAAGCCTCCCAGGGAGTTTTTAAAATGTGACTAACTAATGCCTAAAAGGAATCATTATTTCTATTTTATTTGCCTTGATGGAGGTGTTTTTGCAGTTGCTTGGGGCAGATCATTTAGGGTAAACAGGTAAGCGCAGCACTTGTCAAAAAAACATGTTAGGGCGACACCCCGGCTCCTGAAGAACAGGCAGAAAGTCTGATCGTAAACGTAGGGGGTTTTTGCTTCTCTTGTTTTTAAGTTGGACTTTTAAAAGTAGAGGCTGCCTTTAATCTGCTGGTTTGCGGAACAAGAGATCTGATTTTCAGCGTGATAACGCATTTTTTGACATTAACCACTGTTGGATTTTTAATGACACTTTTATCTTCAAAGCCCTTCACCAACACGGATGGATTAATTATTCTCCCTCTCTCTCTCTTTTTTTTTTTTTGGTTGTGTGTTAAAAAGACAAGTCTTCAAAGCCATCATCCTTGATCCTTGGAGTTGGGGATCTCCACCTTTCAAATGTTGCTTTCCTGCCCCCAAGGGAGAAAATAAATTGCATCTTTGTTTCTTAAGACAAAAAGAAGAACACAATAGAAATACATTCTTTGCACTATGGAAAAATGTTCTTCTATCCTGGGTGGGATTAGAAGAGGTCGGGAAGCAGTGTTTAACCTGTGTTTACAGTAAGCACTGTGAGAAATAACTGGCTGAAAGTGTTTGTTACTGTTCAACCTTTTGATGTGCTCTTAAAAAGTAGCACAAATCCATAAAACGCCTTGCGATCAACATAAGCGGGAACACAACATTCGAATCCATCTACTCGTTGCTAAGGTATAGTCCTTTCCTCTTCTCTTCAAAACATGTCTAACTGGGCTTTTAAAAGATTTGGTTTTGGAGAAGAAAACCCTCAAGCCTGCCCGGAGGTCCTCCTTTGCTGGACACATCTTACAACCACAAGGGAGCAGTCTTTCCTTTGATGAGGTCTTCCCTCCACCTCCACAGAAATGGCAGAACAAGCGTAAGTTTGCACACCGTCTGAAAGAGATTTCCATTAGCCCTGGACGCCGGAAACCGCAAAGGACAGTCAAGTTTTGATTTTCAAGGGGAAAGCCTTCGCTAAACTTTCGCTCAGCCGCCAGACCTGTTGGTTCCTGGGAGGGGCTCTTTGGAAACCTCGAAGATTCCTGCACTCTCGAAGACCCAGAGCGGTGGATTACGGTAATTGAAAAGCTTGGGTGGTTTTGAAAGATTACTCTGTGTGGTGTGCGCTCACATTTCCAGGCTAAGGGGACCGAGCAGAGGAACCCCTTTTGTCACCTTTTGAAATAAGATCAGAGGGGAAGACAGGATCTGAAGTATGGATTAGGAGGTCCTAAATCTTTGCTTATCACCTCCGCCTGGATCATTATAAATGATCGAGTAGTGCAATGAATTTAGGAAATCATGCAAAGTTTCCTTGCAGTCTGTCCTGGAACCAGAAATTAAAAGCCCGGCTGTGCCAGGCTGTCTGAATGGACCAGCACCTACGCTTTGAAGATCTGAAGTCTCGTCTTGCAAGAGATCGGTCTCTGGGGTGATTTGTTTGCTTCCCGGCGAGGGATGGAGAAACGTAAGCCGGCCGGACTGCTGCCCCTGCGGTCGTGCCACCTCCGCGGCGAGCCCCTGGACCTGCCGGGGTCCCTGCCCCGCCTCCCCCTCGGGGACCCCTTCAGGGTCTCGTGGCGTCTCGACGCCGCGTGCTGGGAGCGGGCGCCCCGGGACTGCGCCGCGAGGCGGTCGTGCCCGCCGCGGCCGCTGGACCGCGCCTTCGAGCCCGCCTTCCTCCGCAGGCGCAACGAGCGCGAGCGGCAGCGGGTACGCTGCGTGAACGAGGGGTACGCGCGCCTGCGAGACCACCTGCCCCGCGAGCTGGCCGACCGGCGGCTCAGCAAGGTGGAGACGCTCCGCGCCGCCATCGGCTACATCAAGCACCTCCAGGAGCTGCTGGAGCGCCACGCCCGGGGGCAGGAGGGCCCCGCCGGCACCCGTCCCCCGCGCGCCGCCGAGTGCAACAGCGACGGCGAGTCCAAGGCCTCGTCGGCGCCCTCGCCCTGCAGCGAGCCCGAGGAGGCGGGCAGCTAGCGCGCGCCCGGGCCCTCCGCGCCCGCTGCAGCCTTGGAGCCCCTGCTAGGGTGGTTTGCATTTTTGAGCTGGTTTTTTAATCCAGGGCTAAATTTTAGGAAAAAGAAATGCGAGTCTTCCGGCGGGAACGTGTCTTCTGACCTTTCTGGCTGCCGCCCCCCCCCCCCCCCCGACCCAGGCCCCAACTGGGTATGTGCCTGCAGACTTAAAGGTGCTTATTAAGGAAACTCTCCAACGGTACTTCTCAAATGCACACTGTACCGGATCCTGAGCACCTCACTCTAAAAACTCAGGAGGGCGATTGGAATTTCCCAGTCAGCGCCGTGGGTACGTTATGCACATAAATATTGACTTCAAGCCAACCTTCACCGAAGACCTTCCCCAAAATGAATAAATAAAAGACAGCCCTTAAGACGAAAGGAACGTTTTTCCTGCATTCCTTCCTTGGGGAGTTGTATTTGAGATTTAATTGACACGGTCACTTTGGGTGAAGGGGACTCCAAGCCGGCACTTGAGCACCCACACAGAGCCCGCTGCTAGCCCAGCGCAGGCTGCGGAGCGAGTTCGTGCCTGGCGGTGGTGCGGTCCACGTGCTGAATTTGATACTTCCGGTTTTATCAGAAAGTGGCCATCTGGGGGGCGCCTGGATGGCTCGGTCGGTTGAGCGTCCGACTTCCGCTCGGGTCATGATCTCACGGTTCCTGGGTTCGAGCCCAGCGTCCCGCTCTGTGCTGACAGCTCAGAGCCTGGAGCCTGTTTCCGATTCTGTGTCTCTGTCCCTCCCCTGCTTGTGCTCTGTCTCTCTCTGTCTCAAAAGTAAATAAACCTTTAAAAAAAAGTTTCTTTTTAAAGTGGCCATTTGGAAACTTCGTAGCATTTAGGCAATAGTAACATATGTTAGTGTGCTAGAACTCAGATTTGTATAAAAACGTATTTTCCTCTCCGTTGTTTTTGTCCACTGGTTTTTCATTTTCCTTTTCCCCCTCCCCACTTCTCACTAAACCTAACCTTTGGTTAAATTAAAGTGACATCCTGACTTTATAAAAAAAAGAAAAAAAGAAATGCATAGATGGTGGAACAGGATGGACTGAAGTTGGTATGTTCTCAGACTTTCATCCCCATGAGGGCTTCTTAGATGTACTGGAATTACCCAGCGACTTTGGCTTTGTTCTCAAAAGTCTTTGAAGAACATTTAATTCTGGTCATTTTTGTCTTAGAAACTATTATGATTTAAGTAGATATGTCAAGTTTTTTTTTAAGTTTATTTATTTATTTTGAGAGAGCGAGAGAGAGAGAACGAGCAGGGGAGGGGCAGAGACAGAGAGAGAGGCGGACAGAGGATTGGAAGCGGGCTCTGTGCTGACAACTCATAAACTGATGCAAGGCTCGAACTCACGAACTGGTAGATCATGACCTGCCCTGAAACCAAGAGTTGGAGGCTTAACCAACTGAGCCACCTAGGTGCCCCTCTAAAGCTCTTTTCTAATAACTTGGATTGACCTTCCACAGAGGCAGTCCTGTGTGGTGGTGGGGAGTGGCGCCAGGACACAGGAAGGAGAGAAAACTGGGTATGATTTCATCCCCCACACTGGCTCATGAGGTAGGCCAGATGTGTCAACTTTTTACAGATGTATCAACTGAGAGAAGTTACTGTTCAATGAGTATCTTTTATGTGCCAGGAATTTTTGTGTGTGTGCTTTTTACATGTTGTTCTTTTAAATTCTCATAAATCTGGGGGTGGATGTTACACATATTTTGTGGTTAAAAATAATGAGGGCTGCCTGGGTAGCTCAGTCTGTTAAGCATCAGACTCTTGATTTTGCCTCAAAGGCATGATCTCACAGGTCCTGAGATTTGAGTCCCAGGTTGAGCTCTGTGCTGACAGCATGGAGCCTGCCTGGGATTCTCTCTCTTCCTCTCTCTCTTTCCTTCTCTGCCCCTTCTCTCTCTCAAAATATATAATAAAGGTTTTTGTTGTTGTTTGTTTGTTTGTTTTTAATGAGGCCTTGTCCAGGTTTGTGTTGCCATGGTTAGTTGAGCTGTGACTCAATGCTGAGTTTGTCTGACCTTAAAGCCCAGGCTTGCTGTGTCCCTTTCTATACCCTCCCTTGCTCCCTCCTTTGCTAGCTGAGTGACAGAGCAAACATTTCTTAACCTGTGAGCAACTCAGTTTCCTCTTCTGTATTGTTTCACAGGAGAAGGTATAGAATACCTTGGTAGTCTGCAAGGTACTAATCAATGGTAAGTTAGTAGTGTATCATCTTTTGGAGAAAATACTGTTACTCAGTTCTATGGAGAGTAAAGCCTGACCAAAAATTATCTCTAGGTGGGGGCGCCCGGGTGGCTCAGTTAAGTGTCCAACTTTTCGGCTCAGGTCATGATCTCACGGTTCATGAGTTCAAGCCCTGTGTCTGGCTGTGTGCTGACAGCTCAGAGCCTGGAGCCTGCTTCAGATTCTGTGTCTCCTTCTCTCTCTGCTCATGCTCTGTCCATCTGTCTGTCTGTCTCTCTCTCTTAAAAATTAACATTTAAAAAATTAAAAAAAAATTTTTTTAACGTTTATTCATTTCTGAGAGACAGAGACAGAGCATGAGCAGGGAAGGGAGAGGGAGATACAGAATCTAAAGTAGGCTCCAGGCTCGGAGCTGTCAGCACAGAGCCCGACGCGGGGCTCAAACTCATGAACTGCGAGATCATGACCCAAGGTGAAGTTGGACGCTCAACCAACTCAGCCACCCAGGTGCCCCTAAAAAAATTTTTTTTTCAATGATCTCTAGGTGGAATTAGTGTGGTTTCTTCAGTGTGTCAGAAAGAGGACAGAGTAACCACATTGTATTAGGATTTTACCTTCTATTGCAAGGTTCCAGGGGACAAGACTTGACCTGTGGAAACTGAATCCATGTTAAAACATGTAATTACTAGAATTTGTAACAATGGGTTATAGTGGTGTCTGTGTTTCTGGCTGCACAGATAAATGCTATGCAGTGATTCACAACAAATCTTTACTTTTTCTTTAAAAAATTTTTTTTAATGTTTATCTTCGAGAGATAGAGAGAGAGAGAGACAAAGTACAAGTGGGGGAGGGAGAGAGAGGGAGGGAGACACAGAATCTGAAGCAGGCTCCAGGCTCCGAGCTGTCAGCACAGAGCCCGATGTGGGGCTCAAACTCATGAACTGTGAGATCACGACCCGAGCTGAAGTCGGATGCTCAATGGACTGAGCCATCCAGGTGCCCCACTTTACTTTTTCTTAAAGAACCACATGGAGTCTTTTAGTTTGAAGGATCAAGATGTAACCCTGCTCTTACCCGTTACTTAGTTACAGCCTCTCAACACCTGTAATATATCCGTTTTGGTCTCCAGGCAGGTTCTTATTCTATATAAAGGTTTCAGTGAAGCAAGACCAAATGAGATATATTTACTACTGGGAGGGGGGAGGGAGTTGGAAAACTTCCTGGCTTGATTGGGGGAACAGCTATTTAACCAAGTTGTTCATAACCTTGAGAAACTTCTTAGGGGTCTTCGATGAGCAGTAATAACACTCTCCATTCCTTTATTCTGCTCTAGCCACGATCAGCATCTTGACATTCTCTTTTCTACAGTAGGAATAATAACAATAAAAGAGCATGTTTTGTTTAATCTGGATACCGTGGTTGCTTTTAAATGTGGGAAAATGAAATAAAGATTTTTCTTCATTCACGTCTCTAAAATAAATGTGTAAAATGTGTGAATAAATATAATATACCTTGCTGAGATGAGCGGTTTATAAAGAAAAGGACAAAGGCAGTTTTAAAGGAGAACTTTATTGTGGATAAAAATGCCTCGAGAGATTTTTAATGTGGTTTTGTTCAAAGCCCTACTGAGAATAAGGCAATGACTTTGAGAAGCCTTTTGGGGAAAAAAAAAAGCAATAAAATTCCATCAAAATCATAAAACTTTTTTTAGAGAAAAAAAATCAGGCCATTTTTCTGGAACCTTCCTGATGACTTGTAGGAGGAGCACTAATCCAGGAATGAGACCTTTAATTTTTTTTTGAATGTTTATTTATTTTTGAATGTTTATTTATTTTGAAGGCTCCAGCTTGGAGCCTGGAGCCTGCTTCTGATTCTGTGTCTCTCTCTCTCTTTGCCCCTGCCCCCCCCCCCACCCCTGCTCTGTGTCTCTCTCTCTCTAAAAGAAAAACCAGGGGTGCCTGGGTGGCTCAGCCAGTTAAGTGTCTTCAGGTCATGATCTCACAGTTTGTGGGTTCGAGCCCCATGTCAGGCTCTGTGCTGACAGCTCAGAGCCTGGAGCCTGCTTCAGATTCTGTGTCTCCCTCTCTCTCTGCCTCTCCCCTGCTCGCACTCTGTCTCTCTCAAAAGTAAATAAAACGTTAAAAAAAAAATTGAAGGAGAGAGAGAGAGCATGAGCAGGGGAGGAGCAGAGAGAAAGGGAGGCACAGAATCCAAAGTGGGCTCCAGGCTCTGAGCTGTCACCACAGAACCCAATGTGGGGCTTGAACTCACAAACCGTGAGATCATAACCTGAGCCAAAGTCAACGTGCCCCAGGAATGAGACCTTTAATATGTTTGATCTTCCCTTTTCCTGTGGATGAATGCTTAATTAACCATTAGACAATTTGAGTCTTAACAAGGACAAAATAGATTACAAAAAAGTTAAGTAGAAACAATGTGGTAAGCAGAGTTTTATGGAAACAGTGCATCCACAAAAGAAGAAACATTTACATGTCCTTTAAGATCTTTCCTGGTTTTTTTTTTTTTTTTTTTGCCACTCAGCCCAGACATACCCATTGATTATACTGTATTTCTTCTAGAATATTCCCTGTGGTTTGTAACTCTGACTAGTCGAATCTCTGTGACACCCCACCGCATACCACCCTGAGGGTGCAAAGGAGGAGGCTGTGGGTTGTGGCAGAGTGTGCCTGGCCTGTGGCGTGGTTCAGCACTGCCATCACCAGCCCGGTGACCTTGGGCAAGCCCCTGACTTCTGTGGTCTCAGTTCTCTATGCTAGGACACGTGAAGTTTAGATTGCATGATCTTTTAGGCTCTTCCAGCTCTAGGATGCCATTCAGCTAACATGTGCCGAGTCTGGACTTGAGGAAACAAGTGTCGGCAAGACATGCCTGCTTCCTGCTACATAGTGCGGGGACAGTTTCTGTATCATCTTTTCCCGCTAGAAAAATCCAGGTCCAGAGCAGCAGTTACTCTTTTCTGAGTCCTTGTTGCTGTTACAATGCCCAAAACAAAACAAAACAAAAACTACATAATTTTTTGTTGAATGGAATTTGAAGAACCTTGCAATCTGGAGGGAAAAGTGGTATGAAAAAAGGTATACATGGTATATCTGATGTCCAAAATGAAAAATGGTATCTGGGTACAGGAGTGCCTGGGTGGCTCTGTCAGTTACACGCACGATTCTTTTTATTCTTTAAAAAAAATTTTTTTTTTTTTTACATTTTATTTATTTTTGAGAGACAGAGAACAATGGGGGAGGGACAGAGAGAGAGGGAGACACAGAATCCGAAACAGGCTCCGGGCTCTGAGCTGTCAGCACAGAGCCCGATGCAGGACTTGAACTCATGAACCAAGAGATCATGATCTGAGCCAAAGTCGGACACTCAACCAACTAAGCCACCCAGGTGCCCCAAGCATCTGACTCTTGATCTCAGTTTAGGTCTTGATCTCAGGATCATGAGTTCAAGATTTGCACTGGGCCCTGTGCTGGGCATGGAGACTACTTGGGAAAAAAAAAAAAAAAAGAATGAAAAATGTTATCAGGATACAGAGAAGAGAGGGAGTTATTTCAGCTTCAAGTGAGTAGAAAACTAGGAGGAAATGCTTTTGGGGGTGCAGCACTTGATAGGTGAAACGGAATGAGGATTATAGGCAGAAGATCCAAGGGTGAGGAAACAGGTGCCTTGGAGGCAGGAACTATGTTTGGAGAATAGAAGCTGAGTAACAGGAGACTAGGAAGATTCTAGGAGGCATTGAAATCCAGGCTGAACTTTAATTTTTAGACAATGGGGAACTATTGAATTTTTTTTTTCTTGGAGAGAGAGTGAACTGTTCAGTACTGTGGTTGAGGATCAGTCTGGTGGCAGGAATCAGCAGACCAACAGGATATTACAGTAATGAAAAGAGAGGGAGGGAGGGTCTCTGCCAACACAGTGGCCCTGGAAATGGGGAGGAGGGACGGGCTGGGAGGGGATGTGGTGTGGCCCCTCGGAGGCTGGGGGTGGGGGAAGGGAAGAGGGAGAAGTTAGAGATAACTCCTGTGAGCTGCCATCAACTGAAACAAGGAACACAGAAAGAGGAGCAGATTTATTCATTTTTTTTTTACATTTTTTTAACGTTTATTTATTTTTGAGACAGAGAGAGACAGAGCATGAATGGGGGAGGGGCAGAGAGAGAGGGAGACCCAGAATCCGAAGCAGGCTCCAGGCTCCGAGCTGTCAGCACAGAGCCCTAAGTTGGGCTCAAACTCACGGACCGCGAGATCATGACTTGAGCCAAAGTTGGATGCTTAACCACCGACTGAGCCACCCAGGTGCCCCAAGAGGAGCAGATTTAAAAGGTAAAAATTGTCTGTTGGAGATGCTGGATTACAAACACCGACAGGCTACTTCTGTCCGCAAGCACCTGGAAATGCCAGTGTCGAGGTCGGGAGGGAAGACAGCTGTGGATTTGGGAGTCGTTCACCTTTGGGCAGTAAGAGGAGTGGCTTCGAGCTCCCAGGCTGAGACTGAGGGGAACATTAGGAGAAAGCTGAGGCAGGTCTCACCGAAGGAGGGGCAGAAGAAGAAATGGCTTTGAAGAGGACTAAGAGGTTGGACGGAGAACCAAGCTAGTGTGAGATCACGGCAATTACAAGCAGGTGTCATTTTTTTTTTTTTTTTTACAAGCAGGCATCGTTTTATAAGAAGGAAGAAGTGGCTGACAGCATCTTATAAATCAGAGGAGTCAGGGAGTTTAGGTGTGAGGGGCACTGATTGAATTCGGCCACTAGAAGATGGCTAGAAACCTTTGTAAGGGCATAACAGGGGCTGGAAGAGAAAGCAGAGGTGAGGTTGAAGCCCGCCCTTTCAAGATGCTTCTCAGCGAATGAAAAAGACAGCTGGAATGATGTAAAGGGGAAGCCAAGGGAGGAAAAGATGGTGTATCAAAGGCAGCTCTGAACCTGGGGTCTGACAGGTGAAAGAGTTCTAGTCGATTCAGAGGCTCATAGGTGACAAGGCTTCAAGGAGTCTCAAGTAAGGGGAGGGTCCTAGGAATTGGAAGAAGATTGACGAACTGGAAGGGCAGGGGGTTGGAAGGTAACAAGTTAAGACTAAGGTAGGTGTTTACGTCTCTCAAAAGATGGAATAGGTGTAGGCAATGGCAAATAAAATGAAAAAAAGGTTGTGTGGAAGTAGGACACTGGGTTTAGTATTGATCCTTAGGTACTGCCTGGCTTTAAAAGCATTGAGATAATGGTGTTTAACGACTTGGTTAAAAAGTTGCACAAAACCCTCTGTGATGACATAACACTTTAAATGATATTTGTGGGACGCCTGGGTGGCTCTGTTGGTTAAGCATCCAACTTCAGCTCAGGTCATGATCTCACAGTTTGTGAATTAGAGCCTGGCGTCGGGCTCTGTGCTGACAGCTCAGAGCCTGGAGCCTGCTTCAGATTCTGGGTCTCCCTCTCTCTGCTCCTCCCCTGCTTATGCGCTCTCTCTCTCTCTCTCTCTCTCTCTCAAAAATAAACAAACATTAAAAAAAAAAAAAAAAGTCAGCAATGGTGCTCCTGGGTGGCTCGCTTGGTTAAGTGTCCAACTTGGGCTCGGGTCATGATCTCGCAGTTTGTGAGTTCAAGCCCCATGTCAGGCTCTGTGCTGACAGCTCAGGGCCCAGCATCTGCTTCAGATTCTGTGTCTCCCTCGCTCTCTGCCCCTCCCCCACTCATGCTTTCTGTCTCTCTCTCTCTCTTAAAAATAAAATAAAACATTTAAAAACATTAAAAAAGAAAAAATAGCCTAGGGAAAAAGAACAGAGTCTGGAGAGTAGAATTGGGATGCCCTTCAGTTACCCAGATGCGTAGAGATACTGTCTGCTCTTTTGGCCAACAGTTTTTGATCTGTGGGGAATATAAAGTCAACCTTGGTGACCTGAACCTACCTCTCATTGTCTTGACTCCAGGGGTTATTCCGCTCTTCGTGGAATTTGAGAGCAAAGTCCCACGAGGCCAAGGACAGCATTTCATGGGATGAGTCAGCGTTACCCAGCTACAACCAAGCCAAACAAGGTTTCAGATGGTGCCTTTCAAAAGCTTTTGAGCTGTTTCTGTCTAGACAAAGGTTTTCTTCAGAGCTTCCAAAGTTATCATTGTCATCTCCAAAACTGGGTGGCAATGAGACTTCTGATGGAGATGTGGACTGGTGGAGTCCTTCTCTGCAGAGCGATCGCTAGAAAGGCAGACTCTTTCCCTAGGCGAGCTCTCTGGACCCTTCTCTGTCAGCCACTGCCAACCCCGCCATCTGCTCATCAGGCACACAGGCTGCTGGGAGACAGCAGAGGTGCCTAAAAGGGCTTTGTGTTTTCCTTATTGGCCCGTGAAACCATAGAACCATTTCTAGCTCTGTGATTATTATCGCTGTGTTGTGTATGAGCTTCACTGGCAGGCTCCCTGGGTGGTGAGATGGGTTTTTAATCCTTCCGTAGTTATTTAGCTGTGTCCTCTGGTGAAAGCCTGTCAGCAGCCTTTTCATTTTGGGTTACTCATTGTCATTAACCATGGCCAAAGTGAAACCACAGCTGCTGCAGAAGGAAGTGCGTCCAGACGATAAAAACTCTCCAAACTGGTTTTTGCCTCCAGAGCAAGCCTTGAGGGGGGCCACTCCTGAAGACATTTCTCATTTCCCTGACAGTGGGGGAAAAACCTCTCTGAAGGAGGAATCCTATCTCCCGGGTCATGGGACTAGAAAGAGCCTTGGAAAATGTCCTGATGCAGCTCCGGGGGTTTTAGTGAAATGAAGGATTAAACCGTGCAGGGTCAAAGCGTATCTCTTCTCTCCTAAAAGACCTCTAATTGACAGAAATTCTCCACCAGCTAACATTTCCTGGGGGCCTTCCTAGATGGCAGGCTAGCCCTTTATATGTAGTATTCTCACCTGATCACAATCATCCTACGAGGTATGTATTGTGTATCACTCCCATTTTATTTTATGTTTTTAAAGTTTATTTACTTATTTTGGTGGGGGGGGGCAGGGGCAGAGAGAGAGAGGGAGAAAGAGAATCCCAAGCAGGTTCCACGCTGTCACCTTGGAGCCCAACATGGGGCTTGAACTCACAAACCATGAGATCCTGACTTGAGCCGAAGTTTGATGCTTACCCGACTGAGCCACCCAGGGGCCCCAGTTCCTCATCTTTAAAATGGAAGTGATATGGGGCGCCTGGGTGGCTCAGTCGGTTAAACATCCGACTTCTGCTCAGGTCATGATCTTGCAGTTTGTGAGTTCGAGCCCCACATCGGGCTCTGTGCTGATCGCTGGGAGCCTGGAGCCTGCTTTGGATTCTGTGTCTCCCTCTCTCTCTCTGCCCTTCCCCCACTTTCGCTCTGTCTCCCTCAAAAATAAATAAACATTTTTTTAAAAAAGGCAAGGAACTGAAGCTCAGAGGTTAAATAATGTACACAGAAAAGTGGTAGCAAAGTAAAATAAGTCATACAGAGAAAGACAGATACCATATGTTTTCACTCTTATGTGGATCCTGAGAAACTTAACAGAAGTCCATGGGGGAGGGGAAGGAAAAAAAAGAGGTTAATAAGAGACTCTTAAAAACTGAGAACAAACTGAGGGTTGATGGGGGGTGGGAGGGAGGGGAGGGTGGGTGAGGGGTACTGAGGAGGGCACCTGTTGGGATGAGCACTGGGTGTTGTATGGAAACCAATTTGACAATAAATTTCATATTAAAAAAAAAGAAAAGTGGTAGCAAACCATCTTCATCCATCCATTCATCAATTAGCAAACATCAATTATCTACATGGAGGAAGAGAGTGAATAAACAAACGTGAATATATGTTTCAGGTGGTGATAATGACTAAGAAGAAAAATAGAGCAAAGATTTTTGTAATTCAATTACTTTCCATCCTTATGTTCAGGAAACACATCTTCACAGTCCTGAAGCAGGGCCGTGCAGACGTAAACGACTGGATAATTTTGAATCATAACAGCAAATCTGAAGACTGACATTAAGTAAACTCTTCTTGTTTAAGACCCATGGTTACCATACAGCTGAATATCTATGTAAAAAAAAGAATAATAATGAGGGGCAAGTAGAGTAAAGTGTATTTGGGATCCTGCCTGACCAGGGGATCCCAATCAGTCGCCATTCACATTCACAGCCACCAAGCTTGATGCGGGGCTGTAGAACATTTCCCTGTATTTTCGTTTGAGCTCTGAAGGGAGAGCAAAGTGTTCTCTACAGAAGGCCCATGACTTCACCTTGACAGAGTAGAAAGAACATGGATTCCAGTCCTAACTTCAGTGCTTACTGACTGTGTTTCCTTGGGCAAGAGACGTTACGTCTCTGGACTTCTTTCCTCATCTGTAAAATTAAGGATGAGAACCTATTCCATCTCATAGGGCTGTGGTAAAGGGGAAATGAGTCTACATAAGTGAAAGGTTCCTATAAACTAGAAAGTGCTGTCATCACTAGCCATATGCAAGTCCGTTCTCTGGAAGATAGGGGTAGCTTCGCAGAGAAGTACTCTATCCACTCTGAGGAAAATTCTTTTCAACATAAAGTCGGTTGATGAGATTCTGAAGTAGAATGATGGAAATGGTGACATACTAGGTTTTCTAATGTTGTATAACGAGCCATTCTTAGACTTAACGATGGCAGCAACTTGTTATATCTCACCATTGAGGCTGTGGGATTGACTGGGAGGTTCATCTGCTGGTCTCCCTGAGGTTCACGGTTGCTGTCAGAATGCAGCCTGGCTTGCCGATGGCCCTGCACAGCCTCTCTCTGTGTGGTCCTTCATCCTCGAGGAAGTCTGGGCTTCTTTCTATGATCATCTCAGAGCAGCAACAGGAGAATGGAGGCTGTCAGGCATTGGAGGCCAAGGCTCAGGAGTCACACAGTGTCTGCATTCTTTTGGCCAAAGCCGGTCAGAAAGCCAGTGCAGATTGGAGAGACTGCAGAGAGGTGTCCAGGGTAGGAGAAATTTTCATGGCCATGTTGGTAATTGACCTACCACACATACCTTTTAAAAAAATGTTTATTATTTACGTATTTTTTGGAGGCGGGGGGAGAGAGTGTGCACGAGTGGGGTCGGGGCAGAGAGAGAGGGAGCGAGAAAATCCCAAGCAAGATCTGAGCTGACAGCACAGAGCCTGATGCGGGGCTCTATCTCACCAACCATGAGATCATGACCTGAGCTGAAATCAAGAGTCAGACGCTCAACCAACTGAGCCCCCCAGACATCCCTACCACCAATACTTTTATATGTCATTACAGTCTATTTTTAAATTATTTCAGACTTACATTAATACTGCCAGAACAGTACAGAGAACTCCCATACCTCCATTCACCCACATTCCCCAATTGTTCATATTTTACTGCATTTGTTCTTTTGCCCACTCTGATTATGTGCTAATAATCTTTAGTCATTTTTGGAATCTTCAGACATGATGTCCCAGCACCCTTCAGCACTCCAGTACATATTTTTCCCAAATGAGACCCCACGTGTGTTTTCTCCAACACCACCAAGCAATTCTCTAATTCTCAATGGACAGTAGTGTGTGTCCTACAATTTAACTCAATTCTGATACTAACTACTTGGAGATAGCCTCAGTCCCACAAGACTGCCCTCAATTCAGATATCAACTGTGAGTCCAGGTTGTTGCCTGTGATTCTGACTCACTGGCTGTATATCAGAGGTTCCTCTGACTCCTCTCTTCAGAGGGGGACCCTCATCAATCAATTTGCTAGAGTGGCTCACGGAACTTGGGAAACCAGTTTACTGACTAGATCACTGATTTATTACAAAGATTATTAAAGGATATGAATGAACAGCCACATGAAAACATCCATAGAGAGGTCTGGAAGGGTCCTAAACAGAGAAGCTTCTGTTGCTTTGGAGTTTGGGATGGTCCGCCCTCCTGACATATGGCTGCATTCTGGTTCACCAACCTGGAAGCTCTCTGAACTCTGTCCATTTGGGTTTTTATGGAGGCTTCATAACATAGACATGATTAATTAAATCATCAGTCATTGGTGATTGAAGTCAATCTCTAGACGTTCTCCCCTCCTTGAGATCAGAGGTGAGGTTGAAAGTTACAACCCTCTGATCATCTGGATGGTTCCTCTGGCAACCACCCCTGTCCTTTGGGGCTTTCCAAAGTCCCCTCATAAACCTAGGTGTGATTGAAAGGGGCTTGTTATGAATAACAGACCCCTTTATCACAATTGTCTTAGGAAATTCCAAAGGTTTTAGGAACTCTGTGCCAGAAACCAGGATGGAGACCAAATATGTATTTCTTATTATAAATCACAACCCCACACAAGGATACTAACATGCATAAACACCAGATCAAGAAGTCAATATTTATATATCACTACTGACCAATTTATAGATTCTGCTCAAATTTCACCACTGTCTCAAGGATGTCAGTTTTTCCTTTTTGGTCCAGGATCCTATCCAGGAATATATATTGTCTTGTTGTTCAGACTTCTTCAGTCTGAAGAACAGCTTCCCCCTGTCTTTCATTTCCTTGACAGTTTTGAGGGTACATACCTTCATTCTGTAGGAGGACCCTCAGCCTGGGTCCATCTAATGTTTGCTCACGACCAGACTTGGGCCATGCGCTGCAGAGAACATCTCAGAGACGTTGCTGTGCCCTCCCCAGTGCCTCATGCCAGGAGATATGACTAGTCCTATCGTTGGCCATGTTAACCATGACCACCTATTTATGTTGGTGTCTGCTCTGGTTTCTCTACCTCAAATTCACCTTCTTCTTCTTTGTAGTTGAATAGTATTTGGGTAGAGAGAGGTAGCCCAATATTATGCCAATATCTTGTTCTTCACCAGACTCCCATCAATTAATTAGCCTTGGTGTTCATTGATAACTCCCATTTGCCCCAGTCATCCCCACAGTGGCTGCCAAATGATGATTCTCCATTTCCATTAGTCCTTCCATACTTATTAGCTGACATTCTTCTATAAAGAAGGGCTTTCCCTACTCTGTTATTAATTTACTCATTTATTTTTATCAGTTTGGACCCATTCCAGAGGGCTGTAACATATTAATCTTATTATTTTTGACAAATATTGTTTCTAGTTATTGAACTTGTTTCTAATTTGACTGGGGGAGGAGGAGCCCCTTCAAACTGGTTCCTTTTGACATGTCCTGTCATTAATTGAGCATTTGATTATTTTCTGGTACAAGATGACTCTCATCTCTCTCTCTCTCACACACACACACACATGTGCGTGTGAGCGTGCACGTGCACACACACACACACACACACACACACAAACCTAACAAGGATTAAAACCCACAAATGACATGCAAACGTTTGTGTGAGTGTACATTTTTCTGGGGAGAGAGTCGAGCCTGGCTTTCATCAGATTCTCAGAGAAGGTCCCCAACCTCTGAAAATTTAAAAACCATCACTAATACCTCAAGGAATTCCTAGTGATGTTTTCAGATCAGCCATTTTTCAGGTTTCTTATCATCAGGTAGCTTGGAGGGGCTTTAGCTCTCTTGCTACCTTAATTACTTCCATCCGAAAACAGTCTCCAGCTTATGGGAAATGCTCAGTGAATGTTAGTTGTTAAGACTGTGAGGGAGGATCCTCTGCTGGCAGTGGGGGGCTAGACTGTTCAGAGTCTGAGTCCTGAGTATCTTAGTGGAATTTCCAGTCCAACTGGTTGTAGAACTTAGTGAAGTAAAGATAATGAAAAAAAAAACGTTGCCACTTGGACCTCGAGGAGGCGGGTGTTACTTCCCACTGTGCCCCAAATAGAGGTTTCTCCAGTGTTATGAACTCAGCAACACAGCACCGGGACAGCCCTGGCATACGAAGATGTCCCATGGAATTATCCAGATGGTCCTGGCTGCTTCAGTGTCCTCCCTCCCAGTCCCCTAGGCTGTCAGTGGTTAGTTTCTTTCAGTTAAGTATGGGAAAATACGTGTTCTTCCACACGTCCCACACCCGAGACGATTTTGCTCTCTCTTTCCTGAAAGGCCAGAGCGTGTGTGGTTTTATCTTCAATGAGTTGTGAATTGTTTGGTGGGGTTCGTGTCACTTTATCACACTTCACAGAATATTTACTGGAAGCTTCCTACAGGCAGGATTAGGCATTCTGTTGCTGTCAAATGTAAGACAATGTGAAGTGTAGGAAAAGCTCTCAACCAAAAACGAGAGCCCTTCACTCTGGCCCCAGCCCCTCAGCAACTTGCTGTGCGAAGCTGGACAAATTAGTTGAGGTCTCTGAGCTTTGTTTCCTCATGTGTCACAGGCAGCTGGATTATGGGCTGTCACAGTCAGTATTACATAACTCTACCTTATTTAGTTCCTGCAATAGTTGACTTTGCAAATGTTTATCTTGTTCCCATGTGTAAATGAAGAACACCATTTAAACTTGTTTCCTCTTTGAGAGAAGGGACCTCGTCTGCCTTTGTCCTCCGCTGGGTCCCCAGGACCCAGGACAGTCCTCACACAGCGCAGACACAGTGAACCAGGGGGGCACCATCCTGCTTACATGGTGTTCACATTCTTCTGGGGAAGACAAAACAGAAGTACAAACTTCCAGTTATAAAATAAATAAGTCATGGGAGTAAGTACAGCATGGGGAATATAGTCAATAATACCGTAAGAACTTTTATGGTGACAGATGGTGACTACACTTACCGTGGTGAGCACTGCATGATGTATGTGATTGTCAAACCAGCCACTATGTTGTATACCTGAAACATACTGTATGGTAAAAATACATTATAATAATTTTGTAAGGTGACAGATGCCAACTAGACTTATCAGGATCATTTTGTAACGTATAAAAATATTGCATCATTGATGTACACCTGATACTAACAGGTTCGTTCTTTCTTTAAATTTACATCCAAGTTAGTTAGCATATAGTGCAATAATGATTTCAGGAGTAGAATCCAGTGATTCATTCTCTACATATAACACCCAGTGCTCATCCGAACACATGTCCTTAATGCCCCTTGCCCATTTAGCCCATCCCCCACCCCCAACCCCTCCAGCAACGCTGTTTGCTTTCTATATTTGTCTCTTATGTTTTGTCCCCCTCCCTGTTTTTATATTGTTTTTGCTTCCCTGCCCTTATGTTCATCTGTTTAGTATCTTAAATTCCACATATGAGAGAAGTCATGATATTTTTGTCTTTCCCTAATTTTGTTTAGCATAATACACTCTAGTTCCACCCATGTTGTTGCAAATGGCCAGATTTTATTCTTTTGGATTGCCTAGTAATACTCCATTGTGTGTATATATGTATACACACACACACACACACATATATATACATATATACACACACACATACACATATATATGCCGTATATATGCCACATCTTCTTTATCCATTCATCTGTCAATGGGCATTTGTGCTCTTTCCATACTTAGACTACTGTCAATAATGCTGCTATAAACATTGGGGTGCATGTGCCCCTTCAAAATAGCACACCTGTATCCTTTGGATAAATTCCTAGTAGTGCTATTGCAGGGTCGTAGGGTAGTTCTATTTTTAGTTTTTTGAGGAACCTCCATACTGTTTTCCAGAGTGGCTATGCCAGTTTGCATTCCCACCAACAGTGCAAGAGGGTTCCTCTTTCTCCACATCTTCACCAACATCTGTCGTTGTCTGAGTTGTTAATTTTAGCCATTCTGACAGGTGTGAGGTGGTATCTCATTGTAGTTTTGATTTGTACTAATAGGTTTTGTATGTCAATTATACCTCAATTAAAGAAATAGAGGCATAAAGTAGTCAAAGAACATTCTTTATGTTTATTTATTTTGAGAGACAGAATGTGATCAGGGGAGGGAGACAGAAAGAGAGAGAGGGAGAGAGAGAATTCCAGGCAGGCCCCATGCTGTCAGCACAGAGCCTGATGTGGGGTTTGATCTCACAAACCATGAGATCATGACCTGAGTGGAAATCAAGAGTTGGGTACTTAACTGACTGAGGCACCCATGAGTCACCAAAAAGTATTCTTTAGTTGAACCTACATTGAGCAAGTTAAGCTTCCTGGGGATTTTCAGTGGGTTTGTACTGACATGAAATCTTTGTTAAGGGCATAAGTCATGTGAGAATCACATAAGCGTTACTTTGAGGATCTTTACAGCACACACTCTTCCAAGTTTGGTAGGAGAATATTTACTTTCTTAGGGCAAATGGGAATAAAATGAGAATAGTATGAAAAATGGGAATAATAGTATCTATTTCACAGAGTTGTTCTCAGGTAAAAGGGAGTAACTACATGTAAAAGTCTGTCACCAGTGCCTGGGACACAGCAAATGTTATGAAATGGTAGCTGTTGTTTTGCTATCAAAATAGTCACTTGCCCAAATATCCTATTGAAACTGGTTAGTGATTTGCTGGTCACTAAGTCCAATGACTCTCAGATTTTCGTTTCTCTGCAGCACCGAACGAGGTTAATTGAGAAACTTGCTCTCATTTCTGTAGCCACGCTGTTTTATAATAGTCTATAGATC